>NW_024062596.1:0-449556 GCF_006381635.1 Hibiscus syriacus | reverse complement strand
AACATGCTTTCGAGACTAATTGAAAATTTACAAAATTAGGGACCATATGCATAATTTCCCCATACCCGAAGTTACGCACATATCCCTCCCCAAAACGACATCGTTCGGGGAGGGGTATAAATATGCCATATTAGGCCTGAAGAGGCTTAAAGCCTCATTTATACTTCTCACTAGAATTACTTCATCGGAGGAATTCGTCCTAGAGCCGACAGCCGATTGTCGTTGTATCTCGCCGTTGCCGGCCACCACATACGGTGGTCGAAAAATACCAACTACCAAAAAATATTCCTATCTTTCTCCTAAAGCCTAAACCGAGAGCTTTTACCCTAAAAATCCCTCATCAGAGCAGATCTAAGGTTTATAGCTTCGTGTTTTTCTCTTCTCCGGTGGCGCGCAGAGGCGCGTAGATGCTCTGACAATGGTAAGGCTTCCTTCTCTCTCTTCTAACTATTTTTCTGGTTGTTTGTGTGTATTGGGTGCTTGCTTGCTCTATTTTATCGTTGTTTCTTCTCTTGTAGGATCGCTCTATTTATGGGGTTTTCGAAGCTCCCTTTGGACTGGTTAAAAGGTTATACCCGGTGAGTCACCGGAGATATGGTGGTAACTCACCCTAGGGGTGGTGAGTTGTGCGGTGGAGGGACTGGTGCATTAAATTCACCCAGATCATGTAGATATGGCGAGGACGTGGCAGCGTCGTGGCATGCGTTGGTTGGATCATTCGGCGGCGGAGGCATCATCACTTCTATGGCGGTGCCGGAATAACCCTAGGGTTACAATGAGTACCCTAGGTTTTTCTGGTTACACTAGACCGTTAGATCTGTCTCTGGATCAGATAGTGGAAACAAGCTGGCAGCTTGGAGAGACATGCGTGAAACCCTAATAGCTTTTAGATCTGCTACTGGGCTTGAACCGGGTCTTGATCTGCTGGGAGTTGGTTGTAATGGGCTTCAGGTTGTAATGGGCTTCGGCTTGTAATCAGGGCTTTACATGTGGTCCTGTAAATAGGGATGGCAAAAAAACCTGAATCCGACGGGAAAATTGAAAACCGAATTAAACGGGGACGGGGAAAAACCGTTTATGTTAAACGGGAATGGGGACGGGTTTAGTAATCCCCGCCCCGATTACCCGATTACCCAGCCCGATAATATTAAAATATATATATATATTATAATAAATTTAAATTAAATTAAAAATATATGTATATATTTAATTTAAATATATATATCCAGCCCAATACCCATTTAAATAACCGTTTATGCTAAACGGGTATACCCGTTTCCCTGCGGTTTTCTCCGATTACCCGATGGGGATCCCCATTTAAAATCCTTGTGGTTTTTTAAGCGGGGACGGGTACGGATTTTTAAATGGGGACGGGGATGGGGGTACCAATACCGGCCCGAACCTGGCCCTTTGCCATCCCTACCTGTAAAACTAACTATTAATAGTAATATACAAGAATAATAATTATAATTAATAATATAATTATATCAAATCAAATTCGAACGAAAATTGTCGACCATGACAAACAATAAAGCTAAAGTAGATACTCTAATTTAGTCTTCAATTGATCTTCTAAAGTCGAAAGGAAGATTGACTGTTTTAAAATGAAGTTCTTGATCAATCCCCTTTAATCAAGCCAACATCTTCCTTTTACGGTCCTTAATCATGCCAAACCTAAGGAATTCCACTACATCAATTTGTCTTATAGAAAAAACAAGATTAATGCTTACTTCATGGTCATTGGAACAACTTCTTAGAACAAATTTAAAACTCGGGTGATGTTGCCAATCAAATAGAAACTGAAAAGATTTTACGCCCAATAGATTAGTTGGCCAACTTCATACGCATTAATAATGATCGACGGTTAGAACCACGATGGTCAAGGTAGAAAATAGTAGAATCTGGATAAGCAGAAAGGCAACATGAGTTAACATGATAACGATCTAGTCATTGATTTAAGGAACCACAAGACCAGTAAAGGGTGAGCCTTAAAATCCAAGAGCAAAGAAACCACGATAATCCAAAGTTAGCAAAATCCCGACGAGCGCCAACACGCCCAGCAACACCCCTCAATCGTTTAGCAAGGCTAAGAATGACATTAAATCACCGCCCAAAAGCCATGTGCAATTTTTCCCCAGGTTAAGCTTCTCAAGCTAAACCCAAATATGTTTTCGGAGGAGGATGTTTGTACTAGCATACACTATTGTAATATAGACCGGTCTTACAAATCCAGTCCTCAGACATAATAATGGACATATTGGTTGTTAATTTCTAGAATATCAACCTTTAACTCATCTTTTCAAAGCAACCAAATGCTACCACTGAATCCCTAAGCTTCAACATAAAAAGAACTGGAAAACCAAATTTAGAGTTTTTTTTTACTTAGGTTAAGCTTCTACTTAGCATTTTTAAAATCATATTTAAATTTATTTTAGCATATTTACATCATTTGCATATTGGGAATGAATTTTTGGAACTTGGGTTGATTTTATTGTTTTTGTTGTAAATTGATATACTGATGCTGTGACATTCTTAATTTTGTAGTCGTTACTTTGCGCCAATGCTGAACTGGATTGTCAAGACGACTCTATAGCAATTGTTGAGTCACAAGGCAATTAGAGAAATTTTAGGAATTGATAGATCTGCAAGAAAAGGCTGGAATTGAATTTTAAAAAGGAATTTTCAGAAAAATGGATTTTCCTATTGGTGGAAAGTTTGACTTTGATGACTATAAATATAATTTTTCACACATTTATTCATCCTTGGAAATCTTAATTTTCAAAGTCGCTTTTTATTTTTCTCTTCTACCACCACCATGGCAACCTAAAAACTTTTGGGAAACAACACTTGAACATGGAACAAGCAAAACCATGGCAATAGTGGCCGATGATCGATTGAGAGTCATCTTAGCAATTTAAATCAAACATGTGAAGGGGATTTATATTTTTTTAGAGGATTTATTTTTATTTTATGATGAGATGTTAAACTTGGATTTTTTATTTAGAATATATTTGAGAAATTTCATGTTTATTCACTTTGCCTTAGTATCATCGATTGGTGTTGCTTGAGTTTAATTTTTAGTTTGTTTGTAGAGATATAAACTGCCCAATAATGCTACAATAGTAGGTTACATCATATATAACATCAATGTCTGTGAGAGCAACATTTAGCATAAAATAGATTTTGCTGATTGTTTTTTCGTAGCATTCTTAGTACACTTATTTGAATTGCTATAGAGATATAATCTTTCTTGTAAGTAGTTAATATTTCAAGAGAAGAAGAACTTGTTAGGTTGATGCTAAACACATCTATCATGTTGCTACAACAATGTTAATTGCAGGATGCCATTTGACATTTCAATCTTTTACCTAAATCGATCATTTCTTCATTTACTTGTGTTATAATCCCATTTATTCTATTTTGTTTTCAATTATATTGCTACAAGATTGCTCCCTACATCAACAATACGCAATTTTACGTTTGTTGCATAACAATCACTACAAGAAAATATACCTTTAATGACACACGCTAATTTACGACTTGCAAAAAATGTGTCATAAAAAAATGTCATGTTTCTTAAAATCTGAATGATTTATGACTTACAATAATGTGTGTCATATTTAATAGTCATAATCCAAAAACATTTCAAAAACACGGAGTACACTTTTAATCGTATCATCTGTAAAAGTTGTCTTTTAATTCCCCCCATAATTCTCATCCTTTCCCGCTTCTTCCCCCTCATCATCAGTTCACACTTTTGCATTCATGTTACCAAGAAACACGATATTGAGAGGTCAGATGGAGAATGTTTCTTCCCCAAAACCTACCCCTCCAAAATCCAAACGAAAGCACCCAAAATCATCTAAGGAGGACCAATTGGCTCGCTTCAAAGTGGTCAGTACTCTTTCTCGTCTTTTTAATTTGATGGTATTTCAACGAAATATTGGAAATTCTTTGGTGTCCTGACTTTGCTCGGGGAAAACCAAAACATTGTGGAGATAAGAAGAAAGAAGATGAGATGATTCCCTTGCTTTAATCCTTGTTCTAAAGATTCAAGGATCGACATTGACAATGGAAGTCAAACCACTTCTCGCCATTCCACTGATTCCTCAGGTTCCCTTTTCATTTCCCTTTTTCTCATTACTTTTTCGTACAATCTTGCTTATCTGTTAGCTTGTTCTTCATTTTTGTAACCAGTTTCCTACGCTACGAGAAGAAAGGCAATTCTAGAAGGTAATGTTAAGGATTCTAACACCAAATTTCTCGGGAAACTTTCTTCTTTCCTAGTGGATTTGATTTTTAGTTTGTTCGAAATTTTGGTAACATACATAGAAAGGAAGTGATCAGGACATGGCTCCGAAGGCAATGGGGCGCATAGTTTCACATTCTGGGAGTTAGCAACGGCAACAAGGAATTTTAGGGAAACCAATGTGCTTGGGGAAGGAGGATTCAGAAGAGTTTTCAAAGGTCGATTGGAAAATGGGAGGTAAATTTTCTGCTTTTCTTTTTAATTTCATGTATATGTTTTGTCATATTTCCTGCATCTGTTTTCTATATCAGTTATTGTGTAACTTTTGAAATATGTGGCTTTTGTTTGACAAGAGGATCTCCCAGGAGGTTGCTGGAGATGCTTTGGGCGAGGTATGTGGCTAACTATTTTCATTTTTTTATATATTTTTGAAGTAATGATTGATCTGTTCGAGTTAATAGAAATTTCCACTGGATTTGATAGGAATTCAAGGGCTACGTTTTCAAGATCATGGGAGGTTGCGACAAGCAAGAGTTTCCAATGAAGCAGGGTGTTCTAACTCCTGGCCGTGTACGTCTTTTGCTGCATAGAGGTGAGCTTGCTGCTGATCATTGTAAAATATATTTCTATGATTAGGGTAAGTATTTGATTGAGTTGAGTTGTATTAAAAAATGAGTAGTTGAGTTTATGAGTCTTATTTTGTCAGTCGAGATTAATTTGAAATTTTATCAAATGGAGTTGAATAAATTTTACTGAATCGATGAAGCACCAATGTGACCTATGTATTACGTTAAGACTTAGTGCTTCATTAAGCTTCTGTGGATTGGGATTTTGGTTTGTAAGCCTTCATAAAGTCTTCCTCTTCAGAATGAGGAGTGATTCATTTATATGTTTAAGAGCAGGTACCCCATGTTTCCGTGGATATGGAAGACGTAATGGTGAACGCAGAAGGAAGTCTGTTCGTGGATGCATTGTCAGCCAAGACCTGTCTGTTTTAAACTTGGTTATAGTGAAGAAGGGAGAAAATGATTTGCCCGGGCTTACTGACACTGAAAAACCGAGGATGAGAGGTCCAAAGAGAGCATCCAAGATCAGAAAGCTGTTTAACCTTTCTAAGGAAGATGATGTCCGGATGTATGTCAACACTTACAGGAGGACTTTCACCACAAAATATGGTAAAGTTTCTTTTTCTTCCTTAGATGATCTCTATATATAAGCAACCATGTTGATGATTTATGTTATGTTGGCTACTCGAGCATTATCCAATTATATTCTTAATGTTAAACTGTCTACTTCGACCTGTCAATGCTGACTCAAACCCAAAAAACTTGGATCTGTATCTAACTTGATCCGATTTTGTCTTAAATTGTCATTACCTGAACCCAAAAATGTTAGAAACCAAAATGATCAAAACCTGAAATGACTTGTACTTGGAATCACCTAATTCCAAAATAATCAGAACTTGAATTGTACCTTCTTCAGCATAAACACAGCGCTTAATGTGCACAATATGTTGAGATTTTCTTAGATGTTTTTCATGACGGGATGTATTGTTAAAATTCATGCATGTATTGCATTTGCAAGCCTCAGTCACCCACTAGTGGCAATTTCATTATCGAACATTTAGTTATTGATCAGTAGAGTTTTATGGATTTCAAAAGTAAGAAGGTCAGTAAAGCTCTAAAAATCCAGCGGCTGGTGACTCCATTGACACTTCAGAGGAAGCCAACTAGAATTGCAGATAAGAAGAAGAGAATCGCCAAGGAAAAATCAGAGGTAGCTGAGTACCAGAAACTGGTTGCCACGAGGCTGAAGGAGCAGCGAGAGCGCCATAGTGAGAGTTTAGCCAGGAGGAGGTCCAAGCTCTCTGCTGCTTCTAAGCTTTCTGTTGTTGCTTAGATTGCCTTCGAAGTTTCAGTGAACAATGGAAATGGTTAGTACTCAACTTTTTTGATGTTATAAGCTGAGAAATTTTGCTTATTTTTCAATGTTCTGTAATAATGCTTCGAATGCTGAAAGAGATAATCGAGAACGGACTTGAAGTGCTGGTCAATAAGAATGTAAGCAAACTTTTCTGATACACATCTGTCATATCATACATACACATTAGTCATACAACTATCATATGGACTAGTATATTTTCTTGTAGAATAAAGAATACAACTATCATACATAAATATTTCTTGTATCATATACACATCTGCCATATCATACATACACATTCTTCTGTCTCAACAATATATACAAATGCAACTAGCTGTAAGAATGCCAATTAAGTTTGTCACAATAAATGTTTTTTTTGGTTACATTGTCCTCATTTCCAGAACTTAGTGATCTCTTTATGACCTGAAACTAAAGATCCATTGTGTTTTTTTTGGGCTTTGTATTTTACGTACAGAGGCGAAATATAAATTTGAGAGCATAGATGTTATTTTTCTATGCAAGCTTCATCTTCCATTGTTTTGCCTAGTTTTGTAATGCATTTTTCTCTCCCTCAATCTTGCCATGCAGGTTGTAGCTCCTGTCAAAATGACATTTGAAATGTAAGTGTTATTCTTTATCTAAAATAGCTGTTATTATTTTCAATTACTGCTTAGCTACAGTATCGATTTTCTCTTTCCTAAACAAATGTTCTCGGTGTTGTAGATATGCAACATGTGTAATACCTATAAGTGCCTTCTCTGCATCAAGTCTTTGGTAAGTATTTAACTGTGGTATAACTGGAATTTGTGTTTGGTGTGTGGTGTAGTGTTTTCCTTATTATGGTGCGGTTTGTGTTGTGTAATGAGTTACTTCTATCAGCAAAAAGTACATACTGCTTGAAAACCCTGCCGAGACTGAAAGCAGAGTATTACTTGTTGCTTGTTTCAGACTCTTTTTTGTTTTAAGTATAATATTGTTCCTCAATGATCTGTCTGTTTTCCTATCCTAATGGTTGTTAAAGAGTTACTGCACCCAAGTTGGTAGGTTGATTTGAGTTTGTGAAAAATCTCAACTAAATAAACCTGGATAATTATTGTTAAGCTCAAATCAAGTATAGATGCAGTAGCAGTACCTACTACATGTATTGTTTTATCTTTTATTTTGTTTGGTGTACATGTATTGTACCTGCTTATTATGTACTGGCTGTGAAAATTTTTTGACATATTTGTTTTATTTTGCTTACCATTTGTTGATATTGTTTTTGCATATTCTAAGCATCCTCGTTTTTTGTTGTCAATACAGGTTTGAAAACACTGCCTATTTGCACATATCTATGGCTTTTATCCAGATGCTCAAATCTCCAAGTATGTGGAAACAAAGTACATTATTGTATATATATAATGGTTATATGTTCTTTCTCAATGTCGTATTTTCTTTGTTTTCTTTGACTAATCGTTTATTGTAAACTATTTGTAGTATGAATATATTGTATACAAATGGATTGCTTATATATAATATGATATATATATTTAGTATTATGAGACATTAAATGTGATTTAGTTTGATTATTTGTTAATCTACAATATATATATATAATTTATGAAATACAATCACGACACACGGATGTAAGTCATACAAATGTGTGTCATCTTCATTTATGACGGGTGTTTCAATGACACGCAATGTAAGTCATACATGCGTGTCATAAATTTATGACACACAAATGCGTGTCAAGCAGGGGCTTCAATGACGCTCAATGAACGTCATAAATGTGCGTCATAAATGTGTTTCATAAATGTGCGTCATAGATTTATGACACAAAATTGCGTATCATCTAAAATTCATGTCAGTGGCTTCAACGACAGTCATTTGTGTGTCATCCGCACCCATAGATGACGCGCAATGCGCGTCAATAAAGGGGTTTTTTATACTAGTGAATTCTGTGAAGTAATTCTAATCTTCTTGGATATGATATTCGGCGCACTTGTTGCGTCTACTTTTACTACTTGATAAATGATAGTGTATGCTTGTACCGATTTTTGTTACATTATTCGAAGCATCAAGTTTTTGGCACAGTTGTCAGGGATTAGTGTCATTAAATTTAGAGTTGCTTTTTATTTACTAACTTTGCTTTTACTTTTTGTAGATAACTTTATCAGGACGTTGCTGGTGCATAACCCACCACAATAACTAGGACTTAATATCGTTTGATCTAGAGATAAAGAGAACTTTTTGATCAAAGGAGATAACAAAATCAAGAACATCCATACATGAATCATAATGTTGTGGGCAATAATGGTAAATTACCATTGCCGATTGAGGATAATGAAAATCATCCTAACAATAATGGGCAAAATGAAGAAACGATTCCACCCTTGCAAAATGAACTGATATGACCACATACCATAATATTGATGACAAAACTAGACCAATCTGAGAGCACATTGTGCCCATTCTAGATGACTTAAATCCCAACATTGTTTAGCTGACAAAACTTGGAGTTGAAGCCAGTGATGTTCCAAATGCTGCAATAAATGGGGATGTATTGTGGGATGAACACCAAGGAACCCCAAGTACACTTGTGATCATTTATAAAAGTTTGCAACTCATTTATATAACAAGGAGTGCACGAGGAGGACTTGAAGCTAAAATTATTTCCGTACTCGTTTTACGGCAAAGCCAAGGCATGGCTCAATACGCTACCACCTGGTTTTATAGGATCTTGAAACGAACTTGCCTAAAATTTTTTGCTATGATTTAACACTCCCAACATGAATGCATGGTTGAGAAATGATATAACATCTTTCAAGAAAATGGAAGATGAAAACCTTTATGAAGTTTGTGATTGATTTAATTTTTTTTGTGAAAATGTCTGATGCATGGTTTGCAACAGTGGACATACATGAAGATATTCTACAATGGAATTAACATGAAAACAAGGATGGTTGTATATGCTTCTATCAATGGAAAATTGTTGGACTAATCCTACAATGAAGCTTATGATATCTTAGAGAGGATTTTCAGCAATGACAACCAATACCCCAATACAAGGATTATGTTAGGTAGACGCATTGCTATAGCAGTAGATAATGATGCTCTGGACAAATTGAACACAAATGTGACATCATTGACTAAATGATGAAGAAAATGCAAAATCATGGAGATTTGTATGAGGTAAAAGCTACATTTATTGTTAATTTTACTTATTTCGTTGATAACCATAATTTTGAAAATTGACTATAAAACCATAATTCTATTTAATTTTTGATAATTTACAACAAGAATGAAAATGCCAATGCTTATGGGAACACCTACAATATTAACTTCCAAAATCATCCTAACTTGTCTTAAATAAGTCATAATGTAGCCAACCCCAATATGATAGTTCAATCAAATTATGGGAATACACAATAGTATCAACCGAAACAGTAATATACTCAATAGCACCCGATGTCATAACATTAGTCACATTATCAGGCAGTGCAATAACAACAACACAACAATCAACAAAATTTTCAAGGGTAATCATCCAACTTAGCCTTAGCTTCAACATCAACATTGGTTGAGTCTCTACTAGAGGAGTACACCTCAAGAAATGAAGTTGTGATCCAAATTCAGTTAGTATCACTATGATCATTGGAGAATCAAGTTGGACAGTTGATTAATGCATTGAGCAATAGACCATAAAGAGCATTACCAAGTGACATTGAAGTTCCAAAAGTTCAAGGAAAAGCTCATTTCAATGAGCATTGCAAGGTTATCACAAAACATATTATAATCTATATTTGAAAACCAAATGATGAAAACAAAAAGAAAGAGGGTGAGAAGCCTAAATAGCAAACAAAAAGTAAGGAGTTGAAATTAGAGATTGAGATACCCAGTGTAAATGCCATAATAAATAATGCATGATAGAGTAGTAATTATGGGAAATTTTCACTTGAGATGCCACTAACATTGTTGGTGTATCAGAATCCAAGACCTCCACCTCCATTCCCCCAAAGATTCCAAAAAAACCAAGAAGGACAAACAATTTAAGAAGTTTCTTGATGTGTTGTGATAATTGCTCATTAACATGCAATTGCTAGAAGTATTAGAGAAACCATCAAACTACAACAAATTTATGAAGGAGGTGCTTTACAAGAAACGTAAGAGTAGTGACTTTGAGATCATTGCACTTACTGAAGGTGTACCTCCATGTCCAGGAGTAGATTTCCACCAAAGTTAGAAGATCCAGGGAGTTCTTTGGATTCTGATTTTAATAAGTTAACACTATATTATCTAATTTAAGATCAATTGAATGATGTAAGGATTGCAACAACAACATTTTGAGCGTTGAAAAAGGAAATTGAAATTCTGATTTGGTTTAATGATACTACTCTGTAGAATTATTTTTAACTTTAATTGCATTTAATACAGGTTGTTACTTGAGAAGAAGTAAACACTTAGGATTAGGGTGTAATGACACTAAAAAAAAGTTATCATATATGTTTTTTTTTACCTATGATGTATCTAAAGCATTATTATAAGCATATTAGGAACATTAGTACATATTTTTATACATATTGCATCATAAGAGCTGGTTGGGTAATTTTGGGCTAAATGCGATATTTATTGTTGAATTCTAGTATGCTGATGCTTTGCCATTACTCCATGCTATAAATTTTGTTGTGAAGAGATGATGGCTTGATGTTATGTATAGCGGGCAACACTTACTGATGTCACAAGAAATTATTTAATTTTTTTAGAATAGGACAACTGGTTGGGTTGCTGTTAATTGGTTGCATTTCACTCAACACATGGAGAAATTTTATTGGGAGGGTGAGTTAAGAACCCCAAGTAGGCAACTCATATACCAGTAGATCTATCTCAGTTGGTGGTAGGGAGGGCCAGAGGTTTACATGAGTAGAGGATAATGTTGTTATTTGTCACTCCAGTTGAGATAAGGTCAGATATAGAGTCTTGTAGAAGACAATCAACTTTATCATCTATGGTGAGTTATGAAGACTCTGATAGAGTTGTGAGTTATCTAGCGTGCAAGCATTGTTGAAAAAATCATTGAGTAAGGTGCTTTAAATTATCCAGGAAATGCTATAGATGTGGATCTATAGCGCATATGGTAAGGGATTGTCTTAGTTCAGATGTTGATGTCTCAGCTCGACATACGAGAGTAGTTATAATGGTTCAACTTAGCCTTGAGCCTACCTAGAGAGGTGTTAGTTATATTCTTAGATAGGAGAGTAGAGGAGCGAATCTATTAGTTCTCAATTTGACTATACGCGAACCAACTTGTTAGACCCCAAAGAGGTAGCGTCATGACGTCTATGTCGTAAATGAAATGCCAAACACGTTTTCAGCTACCTCAGTTTTTCAAGTTGCTTCAATAGGCATAAGTACATACATTCATTTTCTATGTCAAGTGAACTAGGTAGTAAGAGTATTCATGTAAAGGATCCGAGCGCGAGTATCCAAGTGCTTAGTTGGTGGGCCTTTGTGGAATATACAAGGTTACCTTAGAAATTTATCGAGGGTTTGAGTCAGAGTCGTTAACTGACCTAAATGAAGTTTTTAGTACAAGTTTTTCTTAACCTCAGGATTAAGGGTCCAGAGTTAAGAGAATAGGTGGGTTTTCCCTGTTGAATTGAGGGCAAACTCTAAAAAGATATTGAGCAGTAAAATCCTACACCCTTGTGTATCCCCTAGAAGAATATCCGTGTGGGTGGTTAAGTTAGATATGAGACTTTTAGGATGTTTTTATATTGAAATTAGAGGGTTCGTGTGATCAAATCGTAAAGATATAGTAATTCCAAGTTCAACTTTGAAGGAAGGATCTCCATGAGAGTATTAAGAATACCCATGTTACTCTTACCAATGGTTGATCACTTTATTGTTAGCAATATTAGGATATATCTAAGCTAATGCCAAGGCACTTCAGTTGCTAACTAGGCATAGATGCCCCAAGTAATCGTAAGGAGTAGTTAAGATGGTTTTACATTATGATGCAGCAGTGACCCCTCTGGCGTCACCATGATGTCTTCGTGTTGGTATATGAGTGTGAGCTATATGCAACACATAGTAATATGTAGTGTAACTTAGTACAGTGGATTTTAGTACTACAGACTGAAGGTGATCAAGCACGTTAAACATTGTTTGATTAACACTATCTGTCATCAAATAGCTTAGTGGTGGAAATTGATAGAGTATAAGATGAAGAGTCTCAGGATCGTTAAGTCAGAATGAGGTTGCATAAGATCTCCAGTTTGTGAGGTGTGCTCTTAATGAGAGCCAGATGTGCTAGTTCATTTGAAAAGTGACAAATTTCCAGTTGTGAGCACCTTAGATACTTGATTAGGTGAGTAACGCGTATGTAAACAAGAAGGCAAATAAGAAAGAGTCAAGTAGCATGGATGAGTATTAAATCAGAGCTGCACAACAGAAGTGTAGTGGTCGACGTTAAAAAGTTGAGAATTTTCATCATAGTTTAGTGATCGACATCGAGACCATATATGGAAAGTGTTCGTAGGATCTCAGCGTGTAGTATGTCAAGTTCCCTAAGTCCAGCAAGCATCGGAGATTTATAGAATTTTGCACTATGTTGACTCGGTTGAGTAAAGTCAACCAATGAATGGTTTAGAGATAACAATTGAGCCATGGGGTATCGTGTTCCTTGTGGAATATTTTAAGTATTCATTTTTTGGATGACTAGAGTGAGTTGTATTAAATCCAAGTACATTTCGAGTACAAAATTTCTTTAAAGGATGGGAGATTTGTAACACCTAAATTCCAGGCTAGTAGTTTCGGGTTTACCCTAGAGGCATGTAGACCCTTTAGATTTTATAATTTAAGTTGTCAGGCTTTAATTCGGTTGGGAATAGGCCCAATTAGCCATAAAAAAGATATTTTTGAATGGTAGAAAGATGAGAAAGGACCAAAGCATAATTATCCCATTTTTAAAAGATGACGCTTTTATCTCTTTTATCTTCATATTTTCTCAATTTTCTTCATTTCCTTATGCCCTTTCTTCTCCAAGTACCATAACTAAAAGTGAGTCTTTTGAACCATTTAATACTTCTTTTAAGCACCAATATTGTCCTTAATTTCTCTAGAAACCTTATATTAAAGATTCAAGTTTGACATCTTATGTTTTGCTAGAGAAATTAGGGTTGTTATCTATGTCCTATAGGAGAATGTTTGGTGGTTAAAAGATCTTCATTTAGGGGTTCTAATAGCAAAGTAGTGTATTTCTAATCCTTTATGGTGTTCATGCTTTCATAATCATTAATATTTTTTAGACATGGGTATTTAAGCATTATAGGTTTTATGTTTGATTTCATGATTAGATGACAAATTTGATGTAAAACATGTGATTTTATGATACCTTGTGATCCTAATTAACTTTCTAAAGCTTTGGCACATGATTAGGAACCATACTAAGACCTTTAGGATGATTTTTAGGTGTTTTCTGAGCTTAAATAAGACATATCGGGTTCAAGTATCGATATTATACGAACAATATCAATATTGGATGAATTGGGGAAAAATATAGGGATTTTAAGTAGGGAGTTTCGATCCTGCTAATGAGAGTATTGATACTGCCTCTACAGTATTGATATTGAGACCCATTTTCAGCATCAGAATCCATTTTTGGTATCGATACTCATATGGGTATCGATACAACTCACTCTAGATGGTTAGATTTTACCTATTTAAGGCATGTAAGAGCTAATCATGATTCAAAATGGTAGAACTAATTATGTGAGGGACATAAGTGGCCAAATGGGCTTAGAAGAACTAGTAGGAGTGCGTTACAACTTGATTAACCATAGTAGGTGTAATTCATCCACCTATATTTAGTTGAACACGTAGTAAATACATAAGAATGAAGGACTAATATAGAGGATGTTCCAAGTAGTGGCATGATGTAATAATCAGATTACGAAATAGAGAAGTCACGTGATGTAAGAATATGAGTGAATGGTGAACGTAAAGTTGTCCCTCCAATTTGGGGGTGAATTGAGGGAAAGTGTGGTAAAAGCGAATAGTATATCGCTACTCAGTATTGAACCCGAGTCATATTTGGTAGCTAGTGTTACAAACAACAAAAACAATCATTGCAATTATCGTAAAATCACAAAACACATAGAGACTTCTCTAGAGACATAAATGACTAAAACGCCCTAAGTAAGGAATGACCAGAATAAAGCAACTTGATAACTAGCAGAAGTACAGACCAATAAACCCTTGTATAATGTTATAGATGAGAGAATGAGTCAGATATCAGCTAGTGAGACGATGATCTCACTTTAGTGTGTCCAACTATGCTAAGGTGTAGTCAGGCTACCTTAGTTACCCTAGTGGGGTATTGTTAGTGCGCGAGGCCCTAACACTTATGAGGAGTGGGTTAGGGATGTCAGTGTTGTGTGGACTTTGGGCCTTAGAAATGCATGTATAGTTGCATCATTCTTATACAACAGATATCCTTAAAGCTTGGTTTGAAGTCTATGTTAGACTGAGCCAAAGATTTAGTTGAGCGAGAATTCTACCGATGTTATGTGACATCGAGTTCCCTCTCTATGATCTACTTAATGGCTATATGAGACCAGGAGATCATTCGAGAACTTAGTGGGAATTTCACTGATGGTATGTGACACATGGTTCTCTTAGTTGACTATTGTATAATGGCAACATGAGACCAGATACTAGTCAGTGTGACATTCAAATAATGCATAACAGAGTCAGTGTCACATTTAGATAATTTATAACTCTCTAAAAGATTTATTATATATAGTCTTTTTACTTAGGTTTGTGTTTTTACTTTAGCATATTATGATTATATTTAGAGTATTTTTATTTAATTTTATATTACATGCGTTGTTGGGAGTGAGTTGATTTTTGGATTAATTATGATATTTTGCTATTATATTGTTACCTTGATGCTATGAAATTCTATGATGCTACAAACGTTACTGAGAATTACTAAAAACCAAGATTATTGGGTCATTGTTGTAGAAATTGATGCACGGCAGAAGTCTATTGACATCTAGACAAAATCCTAATATGGAAATGAGTCTTAACGAAAATGATTCTCAATTTAATGCGGGCTTAAACTCTACTTTTTAGGATTTTTAATCATTATATAAAGGAAACGACTGTAACTAATTAAAAGGATAGATTTTTAGGGTTTTATTTGATTCTTTTCTTTTCTCCACTGTTAGTCATGGCTGCTTAGGTAGTTTTGGGGAAAAGCAACAACTAGACGTGAATGCAAGATCAATACTGATAGGTGGTAACTGGTGATCAGTGACAACAACAATGATAGCAATGATAAAAAAATTTGAGATTTTTTTTGTTCAGTTATATACTCTTTAATTGAGTGGGAATTGTTAAACCTTGTATGCTTATATTTTTAATTATATTTTATGAAGCTCATATTAATTAATTTTGTCCCTTAATTCGATTGGTGTTTGCTCAATTTTATTAAGGCTTTTACTATAGCGAAATATAATTAACCAGTCCATTGCATCGAGAGATGAGTGGCATTGTATGAGTGTTGCATCGGGAGGTGAGTGCTATTGCCGGAGCATCAGTGATGGTAAGAGCAACATTTCAGTGTAGAGAGATCTAGTTGACTGATTGTCATAGCATACTTAGTAAATTTGCATAAGTGGATATAGAGATATAGCACTGTTGTGAGTTTTTAGGTAGAGCCATCAAGAAAGGAAAAGCTGCTAAGTTAATACTAGATGCATCGAGCTTATTGCTACGACATCGTTAATTGCATGATTGAGTTTAACAAAACCCTAATCTTTAGTTTAAACCGATCAATTGTTTTCATTTCCACTGATGTGATTCCCTTCATCCCTTCATATGTTTATTCGCATATTTATTTTAGTTATTATATTTTTATTGCTTTGTTCACAACATCACATACACAATTATGTTATTTTACTTACCTAATGCTATAACAATTATTTGAGTAATACTAGTCTCTGTGGATACGATACTTGATGCATTAATTTGCATCCACTTTATTACTTGATACAATAGTGTATGTTTGCACTTTGATGTTACATTATTTGAAGCATCAAGTTTTTGGCGTTGTGGTTGGGGGATAGTATCATTACTTTGAGAGTTGTTTTATTTAACTAACATAGTGTTTTTTATATATTTTTTTAGTTAGATTTTAATAGGTTTTTGTCGATGCATAAATCAAAGATATAATCGATGGAAGGAGATCAACAACAACAAGTGGTTAGTGTTATACTAGTTCCACATTTGCAAAAATATTCCGATACTGCCAGCTTATCACAATATTGATGACAGGAATAAGCTAATCTGCGAGAACGTTGTGGTCACATTAGATTATTTGAATCATGGAATTGTTCGAACGACCATCTATACTGCCAACTTTGAATTAAAAACGGTGATGTTCAAAATGTCAGTGAGGTAATATAGTGGGATGCACACCGATGATCTTAGAGAACACTTGAGAGCATTTATAGAAGTGTACAACTCATTCATAGAGCAATGGGCGCACGAAGAAACCTTAAAGCTAAAGTTGTTCCCATACTCACTTCACAACAAAGCCAAGGCGTGGCTCAATTTGTTGCCACCTGGTGCTATAGCATCATGGAATAAACATGCCTAAAATTTCTTGATGTGATTCAACCTTTTCAACGTAAATGCTAGATTGAGGAACGACATCATATCGTTTAAGAAAATGGAGGATGAGAACCTTTATGATGCTTGGAAGCAATTTAAAGATTTACTGCAAAAAAATTTGATGCATGATTTCCAGCATTGGATGCAAATAGAGATATTCAACAATGGAATTAACTCGCAAACAAGGATGGTTGTAGATGCTTATTCCAATTGAGAATTCTTGGACAAGTCCTACAACGAATACCACTAACCACAATATATAAGGATTATATCGGGTAGACGTTTTGTTATTGTAGTGGACAACAATTCTCTTAACACACTGACCACACATGTAATAGTATTGGCTGAAATGATAAAGAAAATACAAAAGTGTGGAGGTATGTATAAGGTAAAAATTCCAAGTCTGTATATTTTGTGAGAAATTATAACTGGAATTACAATAACAACACATATGGGAACACCTACAGTCCAAAATTTGCAAAATTATCCTAACCCTAATATAGCATTGTAATCCACTTTTGGGAATGCACATAATTATTTTCAGTAATAATATACTCAGCAACTTCCAATGCTACAGTATCAATGGCCACATCATCAGGCAATGCCATAACAACAATGTAATAATCAACAAAATTTTCAAGGACAATATTCTAACCAAGCCTCAACTTCAACATTTAAATTGCTTGAGTCTCTATTAAAGTAGTACATCTCAAGAAATGAATCTATGATCTAAACTCAATCAGTATCACTAAAAGCATTGGAGAATTAAGTTGGACAACTAGCCAATGTGCTCAAAAACAAGCTACAAGGAGTATTACCGAGTGATACTGAAGTTCCTAAGGAAAATAAAAATGAGCATTGCAAGACTATCACAATGATAAGTGGACTTCAAATTGGGAAACATGATGAGAACAAAAGGAAAGAGGATGAGAGGCCTAGATAACAATCAAAAGGCATGAACCCAGAAAAGGTAAATGAATCACCTAGTGTTAATGCTACAACAAAGGATGCAGGACAAAGTAGTACTTTTAGGAAATTGCCTCCAACAATGCCAACAACATTGCATGAGATGCCACAGACATTGTCGGTGTAGTAGAATCCAAGACCTCCAGCTTTATTTCCTCAATAATTCTATAAAAGCAAGGAGGATAAAAAAATTAGAAAATTCATGGATGTGCTACAACAATTATGTGTTAACATAACATTGCTGGAAGCATTGGAGCAAACGCCAAACTACGTTAAATTTATGAATGAGGTGTTTTCCAAGAAATGTAGTATTGGTGATTCTGATACTGTTGCACTCACTGAAGGGTGTAACGCCATTTTCACGTGAAAATTGCCCAAACAAATTAAAGTATCCAGGGAGTTTTATTATCCCTTGCACTATTGGCAATCAATACATAGTTAGAGCTTTGTGTGACTTAGGTTCTAGAATTAACTTAATTTCTTTGCCTATTTTTAGGAAACTTGGCATTTGTAAAGCACAACCCACAACAATGACACTTCAACTTGTTGATTGATCCATTGTCCATCCCGAAGGCAAGATTGAAAATGTAATAATATGAGTGGACAAATTTATCTATCCAGTGGATTTCATTATCTTAGAATGTTAAGTCCTAAAAAGGTTCCTATAGTACTTGGGAGACCATTCATTGCTACTGTAAGAACATTAATCAATGTTGAAAAGGGAGAACTCACATCGAGTCTTAATGACCAATAAATGTCATTTAATGCGTTTGATCCTCTTCAATGTGATAAAGAAGACAAATGTTATGTTGTTGACATTGTTGAAGCAAAAGTTCAAGAGCAATTAAATGAATCTAGAAGCATTTAAGAAATCTTTAATATTTCTGTAAAAAAAGACTCATATGAGCAGTAGGGGAACCAATGCTTTTATATTGATCCTAGCATCAACAATAGTTTTGCACCGCTAATGTCGACTACAAAGCTATATCATAAGTACATGAGGAAAACTAAAAATGCTACCATAGTGCATAATGATAGATTATGTAACGGCATTGTACCCTCAATTGATTGTGGATATAGGAAAGAAGCAAAACAACCTGCAAGTAAGTGAATGGCTCAAACAGAATGGCTTGGCAGTTGATGTAGGTGAATATGGAAGGCTAATTTCTATATATAAATGGTTGCAGAAGTGTTGTTGAATGGCAATGGTTTGGAATTAAGAAACAAAAGAAAATGGTAGGATAATATTTTAAATAGACTAAATAAGAACCAGGCTATAAGAGAGCAAAGACCCAGCCTTACAAGTCTAATTAAGGGGGTGGTAGAAAGGACTTGGACCCACTAGAGAGTAATCTAGGAACCACAAGTATCAAATGAAAATGATGGATGCCACAAGTATAAAAATACTTGATAAGTCGATAAAAGTCACAAAGGACTTGAGAAAATAGAGAAATCTCACTAGAATAATATAAACAATGGAAATGGCCTAGCCTATTTATAGGAAATGAAAGGGCATGGTCGAATAGTTACAAGCATTTTCGGCCAGCCTTGTGTAATTTGAAAATTCAAAAAATAAATTAAATAGATACATAAATAATAAAGTAATGTTTCGGTTGGATGGGAGGGACATATCCCTTGGTCGAATGGTGATTACATCTCTTCAAATTGGCTCCTAAAGGAAGCATCACAAGCCTTGGTCGAATGGTGGTGCCCCTTGCTGTTTGGTGTGCTTGAAGAGTATCCATACACATGGAACATGGTTGCTGGTCATATGACTTGCAAATGGTGTTATAGGTTGTTTATGGTGCAACCTTGGACATGAGAACTAGTCATGTGCAATAACCTTGGGCGTGCGTTGGTCCTCCTCCAAGCTTGCTTTAGTGTGTAGCCAGCTGAGCACATAGGCTGGTTGCGAATGAGCCTTCTAGAAAATACCTCCTTGGATCCTAGCACCACTTTCAGCTGCCCATGTTGTCATCTTAAGAAACTCAGCTTCAAATAGTCCACCTAGCTTACTTTAGTTGATCCTTAGCTCCTTCAGGTGAATTGAGCTCTTCATTATTTTCCACGAGCTTTCATATACATTGTGACCTAGTTGTGAAATGCCATAGGGTGCCAATCAATCCACCGAGATACCATAATGTGTGTCATTCTTTCATGTATCTACATATGAAAAGAAAACAAGGTAAATCAGAGTGATTGAGCTGGAATGAATGAAAATGCATGCTTCCATGCGTGAATACATGCTTGTGAGATATAAAATGATATCATGAGCTAATTTTAAGATGACATTATATGAAGGATCTAATATATATGACTTGTGAGCTGAATTGAATTGAAATGATATAGGAAATGAAAGATTAACATGCTACCATAGTACGGATGCAATGAATTAAATCTAAATGAATGTAAAAATGATATGAATAAAAAACACAATAATGAACTGAAATAATATCATACAGCAAGTAACATAAAAAGGTGATTAAAAATAAACTAGTTACTTAGTTCATAAAATACGTAATTAGTAATCTAAACATGAATTGCTCACCATATGTTAAAAGATTGACTGTGAAGGTAAATATGATCAGAATAATATAAAGGAAGTTAAATAATATAAAGTTTAAGAGGTCTCTTTTGAGTGCTAAGGAAATGATGGTTGTGAATAAAGAAAATGAGCTTGCATCATCCCCACTCTTTGGGGTGATTTATCCTCAAATCAAAGTCTTTGTAATACTGGAATGGTCCAACGTTGTGCCTTCTTATACTTCTTCACGTTTGATTGTTTGTTTTCTCTTTACCGTTTCCTTTCTTTGATAAGGAGTCACACCTCTTGGATGATTGAGCACTTCTAATAGTTATCTTTTCATGAAGTCTTCCAGTAGGTCTCTCTTTGGAATTCCAATTACTAACAAGTACATTTTTGGAGAAATTTCCTTCTAAAGACAACCTTATTGGAAGTGATCCTTCCTTTGACTCAACCTGAGAAATAAAAAGATGCAATGTTTGAAAAAGAAGCCATATCTCTTGAGGAAATAAATTGTGACTCTTGGTGAGAAGTTGTGTCTTTAAGATCCAATCGTCACTATCCTTCATTGAAATCTCTTCAATTTATAACAATGAATCATTACATTTCTTCAATCTGAGGAAATAGTTGATTTCATGGCTTGATCGTTTTTAATTTTCAATGGTGGCTTATTTTTTCGCAAGGCCTCCACACTTCGTTTCATATGAATCTGGTCTTGTTGTACTTATTTTGGCATCATATGTAACAAAATGACCTTGTGTACTTTATGTTTAAAGGAATATTGGTTATGGTAATAATCATGAATGGCTCTTTTATCAAACTACATGGTCTCCCAAGTAAGATGTGACTAGCGTGCATAGGGAATACATCACAAAGTACCTCGTCCTTGTACCTGCCAATGGAAAATGGAATTAAGACCTGCTTTGTAACATTCAACTCATCTCCTTCATTGAGCCACTAGAGTTTATATAGATTTGGATGCTTCAAAGTTATTAAACCTAGCTTGTCCACCATAATAGTGCTGGCTACATTTGTGCAACTTCCTTCGTCAATAATCATAGTGCATACCTTGTCTTTGAGATGGAACTTGGTGTGAAAGATATTGTTCCTTTGTAGTTCTTCCTTAATTGGTTGGGATTGGAGGTACCTTTTTGAAAAAAGTATCTCCCCACCAATAACAACCTCTTTTTCATCTGGTTCCTCTTCAAAGATTGCTTATTGTTCATCATGAATAAGTTTTTATGAATCTGAAATGACCTCTCCATTGTCTAATAGTATCATAGTGTTTTGGTTGGGACATTGGTTGGCAACATGTCCTTTCCCAAAGCACTTGAAGGACTTGATGTGTCTTGATCTTTCGAAAGTGATGGTTTGTTTTTCTTTCCCTTTACTGGATTCCCCCACTTGTTTTGTTCTTGATCCTTCAAAAGTATCTTTTACTTGAATTGGTATTGGGTTTCGGTAATTATTGGGCTCTTGTTTTCGTTTGGTGGCCAAATGGGTGCTACTCTTGTTGAAATTTTTCATTTTAAGTTGTCGTGCAATCTTTACAGGCATGTGTACCATCTCTTCAATCTCTACATAATATTTTAATTCAACAAGGTTACAAATTTCAAGATTTAAACCAGATAAGAACCTTACCATTTTTGCTTCTCTGTCTTCATCCATATTGTCTCTAATTATGGCTAACTCCATGTTCTTGAAATATTCTTCAACGCTCCTACTTCCTTGTTTGAGGTTTTGATATAGATCACGGTGGTAATGAGTTGGTAGAAACCTCTTCCTCATAATAGCCTTCATTTCTTCCCAAGTACTAATTGGGCGTTCACGATTTCTTCTTCTTGAGCTCATTTGTTGATCCCACCAAACGAGAGCGTGGTTGATAATTTCCATAGCAGTAAGTCGTACCTTCTTTTTCTCCTAATAGTTGTGGCACTAAAAAATATGTTCAATTTTGATTACGCAATCAAGATAAGCTTCTGGATCAGTTCTTCCTCAGAATAGAGGAATTGTCAACTTAATGTTGTTGAAGTTATCATTTTGATATATTCCTTCTTGATTCATGTGAACTTATCTTCTGGATCTTTGTGAGATTTGATCTACCTCAGCCAGTTCATCCTCTTTAAATTCTTCTTCAAGTCTAGTACGCATTGTTATCCTGTTGCCTAATGATTCTTCAACTTGATCTATCCTGTCATGTAATGGTTCCATTTCCAATTTTAACAATCTAGCTATCTCATGGATAATTTTTTATGTTTGTAAATTTGAGGCTTCCCATCCAGGTGATTATCCTAGACTTTGAGACATTATTAGTGAAAATTAAGAAAATGAATTATGCTAAACGACCTTACCAAAATTGCTTTCACAAAGCCTCACAAATTCACTCTAAAGAAACTTGAATGACAGTCAATTTTCTCGTGTTTGTACTCTAGGACATCAAGGCTTTTACTTATCCTCTTCTTGTCTCCCACGCTCAAGCCTTTTTCCTCTCAGTCTCTTTGTCTCAAGTTTTAAGTAAGCTTTACTCAAAACTATATGAAGTAGTCTTTAATTATTGTGCGCCGACTGCAAATGGTTAGTAGGTATAGAAAAGCAAAATATAATGAAATAAGGTGGCTTAGAAATAAGAAAGAAAAGAATAATAGGGGTTACTTACAGCAAAGTTACTTTACAACCTTTCTATCATCATAGTCAATTTAAAAATGCTTACTTGACTTGCTTGGTGATGAAAACTTGTTATTGTACATTCAACTTCTTTTTCTTTGCAATTTATTTTCTTTTCATTTTGTTTTCTTCTTGAATATTTGCAATTTCTTTGTTGAATTTTGTACCTTTCTTCACTTGCACTTCTTTTTGTATTTTCACTATGTTATTGTTGTTGCACGTTGTTTCTTCCACCAAAACTTTGATACCACATGATGTAAGGGTAATGTACCCTCATTTGATTGTGGATCTAGGAAGGAACAAACAACCTGCAAGTAAGTGAATGTCTCGAACAGAGTGGCTTGGTAATTGATGTAGGTGAATATGGAAGGCTAATTTATGATATATAAATGGTTGCGGAAGTTTTGTTGAATGGAAATGGTTTGAGCTTAAGAAACAAAGGAAAATCATAGGATATTATCTTAAATAGACTAATGAAGAACCAATGCTATAAGAGAGAAAAGATCCACCCTTACAAGTCTAATTAAGGGGTGATAGAAAAGACTTGGACCCACTAGATAGTAATCTAGGAACCACATGTATCAATTGAAAAGGATGGACGCCACAAGTATAGAAAACTTGATAAGTCTAAAAAAGTCAGAAGGGACTTAAGAAAAGAGAAAAATCTCACTTGAATTAATTATATAAATTGTGTGTTTACAATGGAAATGGCTAGAGAGTATCCACACGCATGGAATATGGTTACTGGTCATATGACTTGCACATGGTGTTATAGGATGCTTATGGTGCAGCCTTGGACATGTTAGGAAGGGATGGATATGTGCAACAGCCTTGGGCATGCGTTGGTCCTCTTCCAAGCTTGATTGAGTGTGTAGCTAGCTGAGTACATAGGCTGGTTGTGAGTGACCCTTCTAGCCGATACCTTATTGGCTCTTTAGCACCATTTTCAGCTGCCCATGTTGTCACCTTGAGCAACTTAGCTTCAAATAGTCCACCTAGTTGACTTTAGTTAGTCCTTAGCTCATCCAGCTGAATTGAGCTTTTCATTACTTTCCATGAACTTGCATATAAGTTACGAGCTAGTTGTGAGCTGCCATAGGGTGTCAATCAACCCACCCACTAAGATGCCATAATGTGTGCCATTCCTTCATATACCTACATTTGCAAAGAAAACAAGATAAATCAATGTGATTGAGTTGGAATGAATGCAAATACATGTTGTCATTAGTGAATACATGCTTGTGAGGTATAGAATTATATCATGAGCTAATTTTAATATGATATTATATTAAGGAGCTAAAATATATGACTTGTGAGCTTAATTGAATTGAAATGAGCTAGGAAATGAAGGATTAACATGCTGGCATAGTAAGGATACAATGAATTCAATCTAAATGAATGTAAAACTGATATGAATCAATAACATACTTAATAATGAACCAAAATATTATCATGCAACATGTAACATAAAGAGGTGATTAAAAATAAACTAGTTACTTAGTTCATAAAATACATAATTTGTAATCTAAACATGAATTGCTCAACATATGTTAAAAGATTGGTTGTGAAGGTAAAGATGATCAGAATAATATAAAGAAAGTTAAGTAATATAAATTTTAAGAGGTCTCATTTGAGTGCTAAGGAAATAATGGTTGTGAATGGCGAAAATGAGCTTGTGTCATCCCTCTTCTTTAGGACGATTTATCCTCAAATCGAGGTCTTTATTATACTGGAATGGTCCAATGTTGTGTCCTCTCATACTTCTTCACGTTTGATTGTTTGTTTTCTCTTTACCATTTCCTTTCTTTGATAAGGAGTCACGTCTCTTGGATGATTGAGCACTTCCAATAATTATATTTTCATGAAGTCTTCCAGTAGGTCTTTCTCTGGAATTCCAATTACAAACAGGTACATTTTTGGAGAGATTTCCTTCTAAAGACAACCTTATTGGAAGTGATCCTTCCTTTGACTAAACCTGAGAAATGAAAAGACGTGATGTTTGAAAAAGAAGACATAACTCTTGAGGAAATAAATTGTGACTCTTGGTGAGAAGTTGTGTCTTTAAGATCCAATCGTCACTATCCTTCATTGAAATCTCTTCAATTTCCAACAATGAATCATTAAATTTCTTCAATTTGAGAAAAAAGTTGATTTAATTGCATCAAAGTGACTTTGCGTACTTCATGTTTAAAGGAATATTGGTTGTGGTAACAATCATGAATGGCTCTTTTATCATACTACATGGTTTCCCAAGTAAGATGTGACTAGCGTGCATAGGGAATACATCACAAATTACCTCGCCCTTGTACCTGCTAATGGAAAATGAAATTAGACCTGCTTTTTAACATTAAACTCATCTCCTTCATTTAGCCACTAGAGTTTATATAGATTTGGATGCTTCAAAGTTGTTAAACCTAGCCTGTCCACTATAGTAGTGATGGTTACATTTGTGCAACTTTCTCCGTCAATAATCATAGTGCATTCTTTGTCTTTGACATGGCACTTGGTGTGAAAGATATTGTTTCTTTGTAGTTCTTCCTTAATTGGTTGGGATTGGAGGCACCTTTTTGAAAAAAGTATCTCCTTACCAATAATAACCTCTTTTTCATCTGGTTCCTTTTCAAAGATTGCTTATTGTTCATCATGAATAAGTTTTTATGAATCTAAAATGACCTCTCCATTGTCTAATAGTATTATAGTGTTTTGATTTTTCTTTGCCTTTGCTGGATTCCCCCACTTGTTTTGTTATTGATCCTTCAAAAGTATCATTTACTTGAACCGAAATTGGGTTTCGAAAATTGTTAGGCTCTTATTTCCATTTGGTGGCCAAATGGGTGCTACTCTTGTTGAAAGTCTTCCTTTTAAGATGTCGTTCAATCTTTACAGCCATGTGTACTATCTCTTCAATCTCTATATAATTTTGCAATTCAAAAAGGTTACAAATTTCAGGATTTAAACCAGATAAGAACCTTACCATTGTTGCTTCATTGTTTCCATCCATATTGTCTCTAATCATGGCTATCTCCATGTTCTTGAAATAGTCTTCAACGCTCCTGCTTATTTGTTTGAGGGTTTAAAGCTTGTGATAGAGATCACGATGGTAATGTGTTGGTAGAAACCTCTTCCTCATAATAGCCTTTATTTCTTCCCAAGTACTAATTGGGCGTTCACAATTTCTTCTTCTAGAGCTCATTAGTTGATTCCACTAAACGAGAGCGTGGTTGACAAATTCCATAGCAGCAATCCGAACCTTCTTTTTCTCCTAATAGTTGTGGTACCCAAAAATATGTTCAATTTTGATTACCCAATCAAGATAAGGTTCTGGATTAGTTATTCCTTGGAATGGAGTAATTGTCACCTTAATGTTATTGAAGTTATCATTTTGATATATTTCTCCTTGATTCCTGTGAAATTATCTTCTGGATCCTTGTGAGATTTGATCTACCTCAGCATGTTCATCATCTTTAAATTCTTCTTCAAGTCTAGTACGTGTTGTTCTCATGTTGCCTAATGATTCTTCAACTTGATTTATCCTATCATGTAATGGTTCTAACTCCAATTTTAGCAATCTAGCTATCTCATGCATAATTTCTTGTGTTTGCAAATTTGGGGCTTCCCTTCCAAGTGATTATCCTAGACTTTGAGACATTGTTAGTGAAAATTAAGAAAAGAAATTGTGTTAAACGACCTTACCAAAATTTCTTTCACAAAACCTCACGAATTCACTCCAAAGAAACTTGAATGACATTCAATCTGCTCGTGTTTGCACTCTAAGCCTTCAAGGCTATTACTTGTCCTCTTCTTGTCTTCCACGCTCAACCCTTTTTCCTCTCGGTCTCTTTATCTCAAGTTTTAAGTAAACTTTACTCAAAACTATATCAAGTAGTCTTTAGTTGTTGTGTGTCGGCTGTAAATGGTTAGTATGTATAGAAAAATAAAATATAATGAAATAAAGCGGCTTAGAAATAAGAAAGAAAAGAATAAAAGGGGTTACTTACAGAAAAGTCACTTTATAACCTTTCTATCACCACAGTCAATTCAGAAATGCTTACTTGACTTGCTTGGTGATAAACTTGTTGTTGTACTTTCAACTTCTTTTTCTTTGTAATTTCTTTTCTTTCCTTTTTGTTTTCTTCTTGAGTGTTTTCAATTTCTTTGTTAATTTTTGTACCTTTCTTCACTTGCACTTCTTTTTGTATTCTGACTATGTTGTTATTGTTGCACCTTACTTCTTCCACCAAAACTCTGATACCACTTGATGTAAGAGTAATGTACCCTGAATTGATTATGGATCTAGGAAAGAAGCAAAACAACCTGCAAGTAAGTGAATATCTCGAACAGAGTGGTTTGGTAATTGATGTAGGTGAATATGAAAGGCTAATTTATTATATATAAATGGTTGCGGAAGTGTTATTGAATGGCAATGGTTTGGGCTTAAGAAAAAGGAAAATGGCAGGATAGTATCTTAAATAGACTAAGGAAGAACCAGTGCTATAAGAGAGCTAAGATCTAGCATTACAAGTCTAATTAAGGGATGATAGAAAGGACTTGGACCCACTAGATAGTAATCTAGGAACCACTTGTATCAAATGAAAAGAATGGATGCCACAAGTATAGAAATATTTGATAAGTCAATAAAAGTCAAAAAGGCCTTAAGAAAAGAGTGAAATCTCACTTGAATTAATTATATAAATTGTGTGTTTACAATGAAAATGGCTAGAGAGTATCCCCACGCATGGCACATGGTTACTGGTCATATGACTTGCACATGGTGTTATAAGATGCTTATAGGGCAGCCTTGGACATGTGAGGAAGGGCTTGAGATGTGCAATAGCCTTGGACGTGCGTTGGTCTCCTCCAAGCTTGATTGAGTGTGTAGCTAGCTGAGCACATAAGCTGGTTGCAAGTAAGCCTTCTAGCCGAGAGCTGATTGGCTCTTTAGTACCATTTTCAGCTGCCCATGTTGTCACCTTCAGCAACTTAGCTTCAAATAGTCCACCTAGCTAACTTTAGCTAGTCCTTAGCTCATCCAACTGAATTGAGCTCTTCATTACTTTCCACGAACTTGAATATACGTTGTGAGCTAGTTGTGAGCTTCCATAGGGTGTCAATCAATCCACCAAGCTGTCATAATGTGTGTCATTTCTTCATATATCTATATTTGCAAAGAAAACAAGGTAAATTAAAGTGATTGAGCTAAAATGAATGCAAATGCATGTTGTCATGTGTGAATACATGCTTGTGAGCTATAGAATTATATCATGAGCTAATTGTAATATGATATTATATTAAGGAGCTAAAATATATGACTTGTGAGCTTAATTAAATTGAAATGAGCCAGGATATGAAAGATTAACATGCTGTTATAGTATGAATGCAATGAGTTCAATCTAAATGAATGTAAAACTAATATGAATCAATAACATACTTCATAATGAACTAAAATAATACCATGCAACAAGTAACATATAGATGTGATTAAAATAAACTAATTACTTAGTTCATAAAATACATAATTAGTAATCTAAACATGAATTATTCACCATATGTTAAAAGATGGATTATGAAGGTAAAGATGAACAGAATAATATAAAGGAAGTAAAAGAATATAAAGTTTAAGAGGTCTCCCTTGACTGCTAAGGAAATGATGGTTGTGAATGGTGAAAATGAGCTTTCATCAATAGAGCAACAATGAAGGTAACAAGAAAGGTCTCGCACATCTTTGAAAATGGAAGCTCGTCTACAAAAATTTTTCTCGTGATGTCAGAGCATCTCTGTGGTGGCAATGAAGAAGTGCACGTCATGATTGATTCCAACAAACAAGAGTTTCACTTTGAAAATTTTTTCGATCCCACAAGTGCAAATGATCTGAATTTGTACTATTATTCCACAATAATTGTCAACAAGATAAAAAAAGGATATCATTTTACTAGGACCCAAGAGATGTTACCACGAACTTTAATTTCTCACTATGTGAAATAAATTTTTTTACATGCTTTCAGTAAGTCACTTTATGACATTAGATTAGATTTTGTTTTTTTATAGTTTTTTTCAGGTAATGCCCCCACATTGATCATCACATCATCCTCAATTTGTACACTTATTGTTGCCTTTGCTTCACAACATTAACTGAAGTTCCAAATAATCATTGATGTCAAACATCTTGAATTCTAGACTACAATTGCTACACAAGGGGAGTATTAATGTACTTTTTCTCATGTTTTCTTTTTTATTTTCTTTTATTTATTTTTGTATGCATTAAGGGGCACATATTAGGTTTGAGGGTGTGTTATTCATTTTAAATGTTGCATTTGTATTTGTCATGTTCATGTTGCATTTTTTATGTTCACATTGTTAGTTTATTGTCACTACATTAGGATTAGGATACTGTTGTAGCTAATGAAAATTTTTAACTCTTTTTGATAAAGTTTGATGATGAATTTTTTTAGTAGTGAAATGTATGAGGAATGCATTAGATTCTTGTTAAGGTTAGGATTTTATGGAAAAAATTTAACATAATGGGTGTATGCTTTCAATACTTAGAGACATTATAAACTGTCGAACATTGCAAATCTCATGACATTAGCAGGTATTGTAGCAAACATTCAAACTTTTAAAAAATGCTAGAGGTTTCCAACACTGGCATTGGCATTTAATTTGGACAAAAAGATACTAGAGGTGCCCGAAACTAGCTCTAATAAGAAAAAAGAAGAAAAAAATGCTTTTCAAATTTCTAATCAACTATAGGCTCATAAAATTGGCTTTAGTAATGAAATCGAAATAAAAGAAGATCATGGAGGTGCCCGACACTAGCTCAAACGATGAAATAAAGTGAGGATGATGTTGCTATAGCATTGAAATTTTAAACAAATGAGTAGGATCATTTTTTGTAATTTAGCTAAGTATTTATTGGATACATCTTGCTTGCACACTACATCACTCTATGGATTCTGAATTTGTTAAGCGATAATACATTCTTCAGTTTGAGATCAGTTAATGATATCAGATTTGTGGCAGCAATAAAAAATTCTGAGAATTGAAAAAGTTGAGTTAAAAATCTGAGTTGTCTTGGTGGCATTATTGTTTAGCATAGTTATTCCTTGCATTGTAGTTGCTTGAGGACAAGCAAACACTTACGTTTGGGGGTGTGATACCTTTCTAAAAGAGTTATTATTTATAGCCTTTTTTTACTTAAATTTGTGCTTTTACTTTAGCATATTAGGATCATATTTAGAGTGTTATTAGTTAATTTTGCATTACATGCATTGTTGGGAGTGAATTGGTAATCTTTGGATTAATTATGATATTTTGTTGTGATATTGTTACCCTGATGTTGTGACATTCTCTGATGCTACAAATGTTGTTAAGAATTGTTGGGTCATTGTTGTTGCAATTGATGTATGGGAAGAAGGCTGTTGACAGCTGGACATAATCCTAATATAGAAAAGAGTCTTAATAGAAAAATATTCTCAATTTATTGCGGGCTTAAAATCTACTTTTTAGGGTTTTTAATCATTATATAAAAGAGGTGACTATAATTAATTTAAAGGAGAGATTTTTAGGGTTTTATTTTATTATTTTTTTCTCTAGCGTTAGTCATGGCCGTTTAGGAAATATTAGGCTAAAACAACAGATGGACATGAAGGGAAGGTTAACATTGAGAGGTGGTGGCTAATGTTTAGTGATAATATCAATGATAACAACGATAAAAAAATTCCAAGAGGGGTTTTCTTTTATTCTTGTTTAGTTTAATATTCTTTAATTGTGTGGGAATTGTTAAACTTGGATGCCTATATTTGTAATTATATTTTATGAAGTTCATGTTAATTAATTTTGTTCATTAATTCGATTAGTGTTTGCTCAATTTTATTAAGGCTTTTAATATATATATATATATATATAATTGCCCACTCCATTGTATCGAGAGGTGAGTGGCATTGTCGGAGCATTAGTGATTGCAAGAGTAGTGTTTCAGTGTAGAGAGATCTAGCTGACTGATTGTCCTAGCATACTTAGTAAATTTGCATTAGTGATTGCAAGAGTAGTGTTTTTAGCATGGGCCATCATTGAGGACTGTAATAGCAGGACTTTCAACATCTCTTTTAGGGTATTGTACTATAGTTTTAGTGGGCATATGTATTCATAGAACCTTATTCATGTATTCATATTAGAGTTCTTATTATTTTGGTTTTAAAATATATGTCACAGAGCTCCGGTATATTAAACTTTTTTATAACTATTATTTACGTCTATTATGATACCATGTTGTATGTTTCGAAAAGAATATGAATATGTTTTGAAATCAGGGGTTGCCTCGATAGCCCAATGTGGAACTTTAGGCTGAATTAGGTTTAGGGTGTTACAATTATAATCTGGTTTACTGGTCATATTAAACAATTATTTTTTAGCAACACTATATTAATTAAATCTTGATCTTTGTGAGTTAGACACTTGAAACTTTTAAAGTTTCCACTTTATTACTTGGTTTACGACACGAGCACTTTCATTGAATGTTGTAACACTTTTGTAGCTTCAGTTCCCAAAGCGGGTATTCAACACACGAATAACAATCAATGTTATCTAGCCAACTTTCAGAGGATCAACATGTGGACTAGCCCCTCAGTTCATTTTAGTTGCCTTGCAAACTTTTGGATTTCGCTCAGACTCACTAACTTGATTGATGGAATTACTAGAAAAGTCACATGGATAACTTAGAGCTGCAATCCTACCACCCTTGTTCTGTACATTAGGGTTGTTTGGTTGTTGTAACTCCTACTTACTGATGCTATGAAATTGATACAACAATAAATGCAAGTGCACGTGTCATAAATCAATTAAAAAATTGGAAGCTTAGAAAGCTTCGAGTCTCGAGCCCATAGAGAACATTATGTTGCAAACGAGTTATGAAAAGATACTTAAATTTGAGGGAATTAGAATTAACTAGTGGATAAGAGTAAAATTAAAATCTAAAAATACCATGTAGTGTTATAGCATTAGTGAGATCAATAAGTCAATGATTGAATGAACGAGTAAGATATTTGGTAACTTTGATTATGAATATTTCTTGAACTAAATGTTTATGCATCTAGCAATGATTAATTTAACTAAAATAAAAAAATCAACTAGCATTGACTTAATCAATTAAAATATTAGCAATGCTAGATATTGGCAGCATATATCTCATATGCAAACTTGCCTTTAAGCAAACCAAAGCAGGAAAAAAGTAGTATATATATTAATGATTCTTATCTCTAAATATCATCAATAAACATCCATTAAGATAGTTATATCTCTACAACTATCTTTAAAAGTATAGCAACACATAACATAAAGTTAAAATATGAAACCTATTTGAAAGCATTCCACAAACGACTAAGTTCATAACCCAAAAATATTATCCACATAAATTAAATAACAACCAAATACACTTGTTACTTCCCTATTTCTAATAAAGAGAAAGATTAGAAAATGACTCTTCTTGACTATCAATGCTAGTCGACAAAGTTCACATGTTGTTACAGTCTTCCCAGTGGGGACTTAAGCTAACATAGTTGATCGAAGTTGTGGAGAAAAATAGTTGGAGGTATAAGATCTCCAATTTATAGGCTAAGGATTTCGATCTTTAACCAATGGGTTTCCTCTATGTTTCAGGTATTTTTTACCATTTAACAGTTGCCCCTTCCACCTGTCCATTCTAAAAGATTCTTCTAACTGCCTGGTGAGTCATCAATTACTATAGTCTCTTCTCAACATTATCTACAGCTTCAAGCAATTCTATAGCATCATCATATCATTTTTCAACAATAAACTCAAAACCAATCCAAAGTACCTCAACTAATTCCATGATACAAATAATGCAAAAGTATTATGAATGATCCTAATATCCTCCTAATGATGCTAAAGTTCAAACTTAACCTAGGTAAAAAAGAACTTAAAAGATAACTCTTTTAGAGAATTATCACACCCCAAACTTAAGTATTTTCTTATCCTCAAGCAGTAACATGCATGCAATGCAACTAAAGCTAATAGTAATGCCACAAAATATATCATAAAACCAATCAGAATCCATAGAGTGTAGTAGTGTGCATGTTAGGTGTATCCAATTAATATTTAGCTAAGTTAGAAAAAATTGTTCCTAATCAGTTAATAATTTTCAATACTATAGCAATCTTCTTAGATCTAATGTCAGAGCATTCCAACTTATTTCCTAAGACTATGTTGGAGCTATTACCAACTTTTCCAACTTATTCCTAAAATATTTTTTTCAAACAACTGCTATAGCATCTAATAAAGATATGAGATTTAATGTTAACAAATTTCAAATATCTTTTACTATTGAGAATATGCACCTATAGTGTTGAAAAGTTCCTATGAACTCTAACTACAACAAGTGTATACATCATTCCCCTAGCATTTTGTAGAATAAATTTTTTCATCATTGTGCATCATCAAAATTTTCTTAAAAAAACTCCATTGATTTTATAACTTTAATCCTGCAGGATTACAAATGTATTTCCTATATGTTGTAACAAAATACTCATGTCATGCAAGCAATGCTAAACAACATGCATTCCTAAGTACTACCATAATTGACACAAAATGCAATTATCAAAAGATACAAAACTAATCAACACAACAAAAAAAACATACCCAACAACACATCCTCAAAGCTAATGAATGCATTATCCTCGATGCATACACAAAATAACAGAAAAACAATTAAAGTAAAAAATCAAAAGAATGGGAGAAAGAAACTCCCTTAAGTGGGCTTCATTGTGGGCTTTTGAGATGGCTGATAACACTGAGGCGGAGATGCTTTGTAGCCACCTTGGTATTCAATGAACTCTTTCGCTTTTGGGTAGTTGACATTGATGTAGCCTTAGCCGCAACATCATCAGGAATATGAGTAGCAGATGTTGTTATAGAATCATTTGTCTTTGTTGTCATGGTTTTCATTTTTTTTCTCCTCCAATAGCTCCTTAGCACAGCCAACTTGTGCAGCAGTAGAGTTCTTAGGTGGACCGACTGCAGCAGCTATTTCAACATCTTCTATGACATTGTTGATGATATTATCAACATCTATATCATGCTCTATAACTGTTGTAGCATCTTTCATAACTGTATCAACATTTAATTCCAACAATTATTGGGCAACTTGTTCATCCTTGCTTTCCTCCGGTTTCAAGCTCTATTCCTTATCCAAGTTGCTTGTATGCTCCTCATCAACTTCTTTAATATTGATATCCTTAGAGTTGGTATCTTAGTAGATGATGTTGAATCATGCACACTTTCATCCCTTTCATCTTCTCCTCATATTTAATTTCCTCTTCTTCCCCATCTATCGTTGTATCAGTATTCAGGGCATTATTATCCACTTCTTCCTCTCCTTCAATGCTAGTATAGTTGACTGTAGCATTTGGCATTACTGGTGGGGCTAAATCATCCAACACCGACATTGGGAAGATAGGCAATATGACTTTTACTTTTTTGAACTTCTTAGTGATCACTTGTTGAAAAGTTATGTCACACGTGAGCATACTGCCAGTATTGTACCAGGGGATTATGCATCTAGATTAGTTTTGTAAAACATGAATTAGCATTGACATTAGATTGTCATGCTTGTTTGGCATTACTGCTACATTATTTTGTAGATCCAATATAGTAGGGCTAGCCTGCGGCATCGTGGTCTTTGTAGCATCAGGAGCAGTAGTGCCGTCATTGGTTCCCTTATCATATTGGTCTGTGTCCAACCTTTCATGCAAAAATGTTCACTTGATAGACGTCAGCGTGATAGTAGTACAATTCTCGAATAACTTACTAGAAGACAAGATAGGCACATGTGCTTGTTTGTACAGTAAGGTGATTAAAGAGGCGGAAAGCAAATACCCTGTGGTCTTTTGGGCACAAGCATAAAGTTCAGCAGATATGATCTTCCCAACATCAATATGGTGTCTAATAAATATAATGCAAAAGCAGAATCCTATCCTTAGTGATTGTGGAGTAGTGCATTGTGGGCATTAAGCGTGTGAGAAGGAAATTAGACCATACACTCGTTGATTAGTAGAGGTTTAGCCTCTTGATGGTATACACACCTGTTGTTGATTTGTCCCAAGATTTTCCATGTAAACATATATCAAGTCCAACTTGATCTAACTTATTAGTGGTGAGATTGTTGACAAATTTTGTGTTTTCATATTCAGTTTTCTTTATGCCAAGAAGCATGTTGATAGGCTTTGCCCACCAATGCATCATTTTCTGACAAACAAAAACTAAGGGATTTTTTCATCTGTGAGATTACTATAAAACTCCTAAACGATTTGTTGAGCTACATCACATGGATGAGTATAGAATGTTTCCCAGTTGAGCCTAGCTATAGTGTTGATAGTATAAGCAAAAGTGTGTGGGTCATCTATTAAAGATATGTCGAAACCCTGATAGTAACAAAACTCACGATAGAAAAATTATTCATTATATCTTCACTATTGTACAATCTCCATAAATATCATTGACTCGTCACTAGAGATGGCCAACGGCTGAACAAGATGCACTTTTGGTAGTGGAGTTTGTGGTTGACAGGAACTCTTGGCAACAAACTTCTTCTTGGGTGCCATGATCGATGGTATCATTGATGTTGGAAGATGAACACTGAAAAGTAATAAAGAGAAAAATGAAAGATTTGGGGATTGTTGGGAAAGTAACGAATGAAGGGAGAGTAAATAGGTAAAGAAAATAAGAAGCTTTTTACGGTTGCAGAGAGTAAATGTGGCATGTTGAGAATAAAAAGATAAAATGGTATTTTAAATTTTAAATGACCGGGTGGAAGATATAAGGATGAAGGTTTGAATAAATGGTGGTGATTAAAAGAGATGGACATGTATTATGAAATGATAAGAAAATGGAGAACATCTCGCTTCTACCTTTTTACAATTTAAAAATTAACTGCCCAGGTGTCCAATACTGTCAGCGATGAGTGCAACACCTGATACACAAAGTAGCAAAAATTGCTGGGACGCAAATACGAAAAAAGATAAGGGAAGTCACAAATAACATTGTAGCAGAGAACTGTACAAAATTTAAAAAATAAAAATAAAAAATAAATTATATGTAGAAAATAAAACTAAAATAATGTCAAAATGACTTATTAAATACTATAAAAATTAATAAGGAAAAGTTTCACTTAGTGTGATGAAAACAATGTAAGGGCTTTGTTATTGGCAATAAGGTTTCAAACGATATCCATTAACTCTGAGTAAACTTCCATCCACAAAATTCTTTATCAACATACAGAAAAACTTCAAGGAGTTCGAATGGACCATACCATCTAGATTTAAGCTTTTCAGGAAATAACTTTAGATGAGAATTAAATAACAAGACATGCTATCAAACATTAAATTTTCTTGGCAATATATGTTTATCATGCCATGTTTTTAACTCTATATTTGTAAATCCTAGCACTCTCATAGGCATTATTGTGATGCTCTTCTAATTCATTGATGTGGAGTATCTGTTTCTCACCAGCAACATCCAAATCAAAGTTTAATTGCTTCAAAGCCCACATGGCTTTACATTCCAGCTCCACAAGTAAATGACAAGCTTTTTCATACACAAGAATATAAAGAGACATGCCTAACGAAGTTTTATAAGCTATCCTATAAGCCCATAATGGTTCATCAAGGCGTAAGGACCAGTCTTTTCGTGAAGGATTGACAACCTTTTTGAGAATTTGTTTAATCTCACGATTAAAAAATTTAACTTGTCCACTGCTCTACAGGTGGTTTGTTGTAGCAATCTGATGTTTTACTCTATACCTATTCAATGCTCTCGCCACTTGTTTCTCAATCAATTGAGAACCTTCATCACTTATAAAAGCTTGAGGTGTTCCAAAACGAGTAAAAATATTTTTGTGGAGAAACCTTAAAACCACTTTAGCATTGTTGGTGGGCAGTACTATAGCCTCAACCCATTTGGATACATAGTCAACAACGACTAAGATAAAAAGGTTTCCACATGATGAGGGATATGGTCCAATGAAATCTAACCCCTAGTCATAAAATAACTTGATCTCTAAAATAGGTTGCATTAACATTTCGTTGCGATGAGAAATACTACCAGTTCATTGGCATCAGTCACATTGCTTGACAAAATCTTTGGCATCTTTGAACAATGAAGCCCAATAGTAACCACATTGCAGGACCATTGTTGTTGTTTGCATTCCTCCAAAATAACCACCATAAGGTGCACTATGGAAATGATGCAAGATGCTTTGCAGCTCTCACTCTAGGACACATCTACGTAAAATTTGATCATTGCATTGTTTGAAAAGGTATGACACCACCCAATGATATGCACATACATCACTTATGAATTTTTTCTACTTTGGTAATTAAGTTCAGATGGCAGCAAACTACTTATCAAGTAATTAATGAAATCTACATACCAAGGTAAAATGTCAACTGCAAGTAACCTCTCCTCGAGAAAAGTGTCTGGAATCACTAACATTTTTCAATCTTCACTACCAGTTTCCAAGTGTTTTCCAAGTGTTATAAATAATCAACCACTTGGTTCTTAGACCCTTTCTTATCTCTAACTTTAATGTCAAATTCTTGAAGTAAAAGCACCCATCTCATTAACTGTGGCTTGGTATCTTTCTTGGAAAATAAATGCTTTAAAGTTGAATGGTCAGTGTAGATAATGACCTTAGTTCCAACTAAATAAGATCGAAACTTATTAAAGGAAAATACCACATCTAGTAATTTTTTTATCAGTTGTTGTGTAGTTGATTTGGGTAGCATTCAGTGTTTGAATTGTCTAATGTATAACATGTAAGACTTTTTTCTCTCTTTACCCTAGAACTGCTCTAACGACTTGGTCACTAGCATCGTACATAAGCTCAAATAAGTGACTCTAATATGGTGTTACTACTATAGGAGAACCAATTTTAACTTAATTATTTTAAAGGATTTCAGCACTTCATCGTCCACTAAAATTTCTTATTCTGCTCTAGCAATGAGCATAATGGTCTAGCAATCTAAGAGAAATCTTTGATGAACCTTCAATAAAAACCAACATTTCCTAATAAAATTATAATTGATTTCACGCTAATGGGAGGTAACAGATGCTCAATAACTTCCACTTTACCCTTATCTAATTCAATGTCACGGTAGGACATGTGATGCCCTAGTACTATAACCTCGGTCACCATTAAGTGGAATTTTTCCCAATCAAAACCAAGTTGTTTTTTTTGTATTATTTCAACACAACAACTAAATGAGTAAGGCATTGATGAAACTCTTACCGAAAAAGAAAAAATTCATCCATAAATACCTCTAAGTATTCTTCAATAATGTCAAAGAATATTGTCATCATATATTATTATAATGTTGTTGAAGCATTACACAAACCAAACATCATTCTTCAGAAAGAAAATGTTCCATATGGGCAAGTGAAAGTAGTTTTCTCATGTTCGTTAGGGGCTATAGTTATTGGTTATAGGCGTTATACCCATATAAAAAATAATAGAAAGCTTTACCAATGAGAAGATCCAATATTTGATCTATAAATGGCAACGAGAAATGATCTTTCCTTGTAGCCTTATTGAGTTTTCTATAGTCCATACAAATTCTCCATCCAATAGTGGTCCTTTTCAATACTAACTCATTCTTTTCAGTTGTCGCCATAGTAATGTTGTCTTTTTTAGAACACATTGTAAAGGGCTTACCCAATTGCTGTCCGAGATTGGTTATATAACTCCAGCATCCAACCATATAATGATCTCATTTCGAACAACTTCTTTTATGATCAGATTTAACCTTATATGTTGTTCAATGGAATTACTGTTGGGGTCCTCTAGCAAGATTTTGTGCATACAGAATGTTAGGCAGATGCCTTAATATCCACGATACTCCAAGTAATTGCATGCTTATGCTGGTTCTGGATAGCAAGTAGCTTGGCTTCCTGCAATGCTTCAAGATTTGTTGCAACAATAATAAGCAAGGTTTCATTGTCTCCAAGGTATACATACTTTAAGTGCTCGGGCATAGGCTTCAATTCTAATTTGGATGGCTCACCAATTGAAGACTTTAGAACTTGAATAGGTTGATCGTAAAGTTCCAATGTGTCGACACTAGTTTTTGTCTATTTTTATTATTAATTTATATGTTATATATGTTATTATTATCATATTATTATTATTATTATTATTATCTTTCATATTTATTATATATAATATATTATTATATTATATTTACAAATATTACAAAACTGAGGCTCAAATATAAAATAACCCAGGATCCCGATTACAAGCAAATGAAGGCCCAACAATCCAAACTAGAAGCCCAGACCTGAGCAGCAGATCCGTACCCGACCCAGAATTGATCTGAGCCCAGAAAACCCAAACATGATTAGGGTTCCAACTCATCAGCTTCAGCCGCCATTTCTCACAACCGTTGGATCCGGAGAGATCAAATGACCCAGATGATTACAGTAGAAACCCTAGGGTTTCAACAACCCTAGGGTGATTTCGACCGCCGCCTTCAATTTCTGCAACCGCCTGCTTCCACGACGCCTCACCAGAACTCACCAGAAGGCTCCAGAAGATGCATACCAGTCGTACACGTCGCAACCCTAAGGTGAGTCACCACCGTAGCTTTGATGACTCACCGAAGGGCACCCTTGTGACCTGTCTGAAGGAAGAACCACAAAGTCCTATAAATAGGATCGATCGAACCTGCAAAAAAGACCAAGACACAGAGAGTAAGAACGACGAACAACAACGACACATAGCAAGAAACCATAAAAAATGAAAGACAGAGAGACACTATCACAACCAACAGTAAACCACGAAGAAAATAAAAGAAAGAAATGAAACTTACCGAGGAGTTCTAACCGTCACCGGAAGTCGTCGTTAACCGAAGGTAAAATATTCGGTTTTCTTTATATCTAGAGCGATTGAGGGATTTTTAGAAAGAATAAAGGTCGAATATGGGTATAGGAAAAATCGAGCTTCGATTTGGTAAAATTTTGTAAATTCGGCCACTATGGGTGGTGGCCGACGATGGCTGTCGGCGGTGGTTTGCGACAGCCGACCGATGGTCATCTCTCCCTCCGGTGAGGGAGTCTATAGAGAAGAGAGAGATTCTCTCTCCTTAGAGAGAGAAGCAAAAGAAGAGAAATAAAGGTTGAGGCCCTTTTGTGCCAATTTAGGGCTATTTATACCCTCCCGTATAACGTCGTTTCGGGGAGGGTGTCTTTGTAATTTTTGCACGGCTAAATTACACGTGAGGTCCCTCCAATTTTGTAATCCATTTATTTTAGTCATCGAAATCAGGTTATGTACATTTTAATTTTATTTTCGTATTTTAGTTATTATTATTTTAGTCCCTATTTGTATGTTTATATATTTAGGGTAAAATTATGTATTTAGTCACTATAATTTTTAATTATTTATTTTTTAATCCTAATTATTATTTATGGTTAAATTATTATTAATACTTATAGTTATAATATTTTGAATTAGAGACTATAGTTTTATTATTTTACAATTTAGTCACCCTACTTTAATATCTTTTAGTATTATTATTATCATATTTATATTTTTAATACATAAAGTATGAAATAATTTGCATATAATAACATATAATTTTGATTCTTATATTAATTATTATTTTACGTTTAAATTTGTATTATTTCAGCACAAGGTAGATAGCCCCCCCTAACTGATTGAATGAAATATCCACCACAATGTTATGCACTGGACACTTTACAAGCTTAACCTGCCACCACGAAACCCAAATTTTAAGATGGCAAACTACATATGAAACAAACGATTTTCAAAACATAAATTGTTACAATAAAAAATCATCGCAAATAATACTTGTGAGGAGTACCTAGTATAATGTACGACAGTAAGAGTACAAAATATTCATTCACATCTACTATTGGTTCTCATCAAACTGGGATGCCAAAGAAAACATGCAGTATAATTTTTTCCATGTAAAAAAATAACAAACCAACATTTTTTGATAAGGTAATGGATGCAAAATAATATGTTTAATGAAATTAATCAACTACATCTACAGTCTACCCCATGAGGCTATAATTTGTTCATACTTATAGCGAAGCAATTTCTTCCCTGCCACCCTTTCTACAAGAGGGATTAAGTAACATGGATATTCTAGCTTGCCCACACCTTGTCTGTCGTTCATGACTCCCAGATTCAAGTTGTTAAGTTCATATTTTTTTTAAAATTTTTTATTTGCAATTTTTACCTGTCGATCGTGACTCCCAAAGTCAAGCTTTCTGTAGTAAATTATTTTTCCTTTCCGCAAAACAGAAAGAAATAGAAATCCTTGTTCCATCAAAAAGGAAAAGCATAAAAATCTCTCAATCCAATATGCAATATCCGACAAAGTAATGTTTGAACCACAGGAAAAAAACTGGCAGAGATGAGAACGAATATTGAACTTGTGAATGCAATTAGACCTTTCCTTTGGGCATTCCATAACAGTTAAAGAAGAAGAGGACATGTAAAACGGAGACAAGATTACCTTTGTTTCCTCACAAACGAGTTCCACAGAAAACCCAAGGACTCGAACCAAGCTATAGAGGCTCGAGCGTTGATGACGTAACCTTGGAGGCTTCAAAGACTTCGACCAGCAACGAGCATCACCAGTTTTGCGTGGTTATCTTTGTTGTGTCCGACGGAAATGAGAGATTGGAATATTAGCGATTGAAAAGGGAAAAGGGTTTCATATGATTAAAAGTATCAAATACAAATGCCACCATTTATCATTTTATAGCGGCTTTTTCTTTAAAAAAAAGCCACTAAAGTACTTATCTTTAGCGGCATTTATCAAATAAACGTCATTAAAGTTGAGTTTTAGCGGCGTTTGTTGAAAAACATCGTTAATGTACTACACTTTATGGTGTTTTGAATAAAAACGCCGCTAAATGCATAAAATGGCATTTATTTGAAAATGCCGCTAAAAAGGAATTAACTACATTAAAATTGCTTAAGGAAGTAAAAACAATCGTCCAAAAGAATATGTAACAGAAAACCCCTAAAAACAACTAAAATTTAAAAATTAACCAACTAAAAAGTATGATTTGAGGAAGAACACTAAATTTAAAGAGGGAAGAGAGTTTACGAGAGTGTATAAAAACAGTTCCAATTTCATTATATGTTAATCATTTTCAAGTTAATAAAAACAGTTAACTTTACCGAGTTTTTTTTGTGGTAAATAAATTATTATTATTCCTTCTAGTCCCAAGTTTGAATATGATTGTTTAATGTCAAATGGTTGAGAGTTATATTTGAATATGAGGTGGAAGATGATGTGTCTTAAAGGTCATTTGAATACTTGACAGTTAATTTTATCGAGTGATTTTGGTGGTAAAGAAATTTACGTTGTTATTTTAAAACAAATTTACAACTATGTTATGACGTTTGTTGGAAAAAATGCCACAACAGATGAAAACTATTGCGGCGTTTGTAAAAAACGCCACTAAAGTACTAAGTTTTTGCGGCATTCGTGAGAAAAAACGCCACCATAGGTTAACCTATTACGACATTTCTATAGCAATGCCGCTAAAGTATTACTCCTTTACCGCGTTTATTAAAAAACGTCACTATAGGTGAACCATATCGCGACATTTGTATAAATATGCCGCTAAAGTAGTACTCTTTTGCGGCATTTTTTGAAAAAATGACACTATAGATATACATATTGCGGACAACAAGGGAGTAGTTTTGTTGCGTTTTTTATAAAAATGCCGCTAAAAAATTACTCCCTTAGCGTTTGTTCAACAAACGCCACTATAAATGAACCATATTGTGGTGTTTGTGAAGAAATTTTTTGCTAAAGTTACTCTCAAAATTAGTGGCATTTACTCTCAAAATGCCGTCAAAGACCATTTTTATTGTAGTGCAAATTAAACCATAAAGAGTTCACAAATCTCTGAGTCAAATTTCAATTTCAGAACAAAGAACATTCAATGGAGGATTCATCTACAACTTTGAGTCAAATCTCAACTTCACAGCGAAAGTATCAGCTTGAAGAAGAAAATATGACTTTAAATTAACACGATGAACAAGTCTTCACTTGACTTAACCAGCGGAGGGGAGTCACCCGAAGTTTGATTTGGTTCTTAAGAAAAGCTAAATACTTCGACATCACAGGAGCAAATTTGCTTTTAGAATCCATCCATCTTGAACATCGAACGAATATATGTCTTTTTAACTGTCCTTATAATTATTATTATTCATTTTTATTTTCTTTAGGATCCAGTTCGTTCAGGTTGAAGGGTCCAAGAGGAGTCCAAAATGAAGCATGTATTAATGATATAATGGATGGAGCCCAAAAACAACCCATTTTCCTGACCAGAAGGTCCACTCCAACTAGGGTTTTCATGCTTAAGCCCTATCACTGCACATGTTCTACTCGTCAGATTAAGGCACAAATCCAAGATCCATATCATGTAGAATTTAGGGTTTCAAAACCTTAAGGATGACATCTTAGCGTAGCAGGACGAGAGTCGTTGGATCAGACTTTTCAATTCAAAGGCCAGAAATTAATTCAGAGAATCAAAGGGTTAATCAGCCACTGATCGGCGCATGAAGAGCACGTGCCGATGAAATAGTCCCAACCCGCCAAATTGAGCCATTTTCATATGATTATGGCAAGAAAGATTTTGGGGAAATTTCACCAAAACATGCACATTAAATAGCAAATCGACAAAAAATGGCAACTGAATAAAATCCGAGAGAATAAATTGATCAACGTAAAGTCAAACCCAAATCAAAGATGGTAAGAAAATCAAATTCAAAGAAGAAAAACCAAGTTGGGAGTTCCTTCTCGGTTCAAGAGAAAATCAAGACAGAAAAAGAAAATTTATTTCGTGATATTTGGAACGAAAAAGGGGAATATATTTCTCAAAGCCCTTATATAAGCCTACGAATAAGAGAAAGGGGAAAAGTTTTCGAAGAGGAAAAACTCACAAAAAAAAACCAAAAATTGAGGAAGAAGGAGGAGGCACACAGCTTTAGTCGTTTTCACTGCCGAGGAGAGAAGAAATATCACCGAGAAGGTGAAAGTGAAACTTCGAAAGGGTAAAAATCGAGCTTCATGTCCAGATCTATGATAATAGGGGTTATTTCTCGGTGAGTGGGGCTCAAATTTGATTCTAATGTAGCGAGGGGAAACTTTTGAGCTAGGTTGTAGGTTTTAGCATCATGGGTGGTGGCCAGAGTAGTGGTTCCAGTGACGGAGGGCGACAATCGAAGGATTTTGAGCTGCCCATTTTTGAGAATTTTGAGAAATAGTTTGAGAGATTTTAAGAGGATTTTTTTGGGAGAGGGAAAATAATGGGGAAAAAATGGCACTTAGTTTAATAAGAAAATAGTTATATCATCCCATCGTTCCTCATATTTTGATGTATAATTCATTTTAGTCTTCTTTTACAATTTAACCACTTAATTTAAAATTTAATGTAATTTAATCTTAATTTTTATTTTATTGCATTTTTTATTTTCTTTTAAATTGATACATTGACCGTTTTTATTTTTTATTTTGCATTTTTTATTTATTTTTATTTTATTTTTTTACATTGGTTTTATATTTAAGGAATCTTTTGAAGTCTCGAAATTAAATTAAAAATAAGCAATAAGGATCAAACTTTCAAATTTTTATCTAAAAATTCAATTTTCACGATTAAAACAACTGGATAATTTTGTTTGTACCGAAAAAAATTCGAGGGTGCTTATCATTCCTCATTTGTAAATGACTCTTGAATCCAATATTTCTTTGGTAAGATGTAAATCAAGTAAATTCAAGGTATCCAACTTGCCTAATTTGAAAAGGTCGGTGGCGACTCCATTACACGTTTTAAGTTGAGACGCAAATCCAAGACCACCCAAAGGACCGTTGTGACACTTTTAAACATGTACTCATTAAATGATTCAAGATAAGGTCCAATACACATACGTTGTTAACGTTCAGTCGAGTCTCATGCAAATATGTGTCTTTGACACGCATCACAAGCATTTATTCTTTTGGAAAAAAATTTACATGTTTTTTCATACTTTTAGCCCTTTTTCCTTTTCTTTCAACCAAACCTAGGACCGAATTGCCGCCACATAGGTAGAAGACACAACCTACACGACACATTTTCGAAGGCGTGTCTATCGTGGCATGCATTTGCCTTAAATGATACATAAATATGCTAATTTGAGAAATAATTTTAAATAAATGTTATTTTTAATATTATTTTTTAAAAGATTATATATAAATAACAATAAGGGATAATGTACAAGAATAAAATACAGTTTTCTTATTCAACAACTAATTGATCTAGTTGGATGAGACGTTAGATTCCTTAAGTAAAGTTAGAGGTTTGAACTTAACGATTGTGTGTTAAACCTATATTTTGATATAACAAATAAGGGCAAAATGTTTTTGGACTTAATTGAACTCAATCAAATATTTCAAAAACTATTCAAAGTCCAAAATAACTTTAAAAATATATTTGCTAAATTGTTTTATATATGTGAAATGTTTTTGAGTTAATTAAAACATGTTTAAAGTGTTTATAATGTGTTTAAGGCTTTTAAAACATGTTTAAAGTGATTATAATGTGTTTAAGGCTTTTAAAATATGAAAAACACTATTCAATCATTATTTGGCACTGTTTATGACATTGTTCATAAACGAGTATTGTTTATAGTTTGAAAACTTTTGTAAGAGTTTCAAAACTTTGCCCCCTAAAACAGTTTTAACTAGGGGTGTTCATTTTTCGGTTTTAACTGAATTAACCAACCGAATTGAATTAGTTTGGTTAATTCGATCCACCATCAAATTAGTTTGGTCGGGGAACATTTAATGATTTTTTCAATATTCGGTTAACGATTAATTCATTTTGAAATCGGTTAATTAACCGAATTAACTGAATTAACCGAAATTATTAAAGATTATATATATATATATAATATATACATATTTTAAGCTCAAAACCATTAAGAATAAAGACTCAATTATTTTTAACCACACTAGACTCATTAAATTATTAATACTTAATTAAATTTTAACCCAAATTAAAAAAATACTTCTATTAAATACATATTTTAAGCTCAAAACCATTAAGAATTAAGACTCAATTATTTTTTAACCACACTAGACTCGTTAAATTATTAATACCTAATTAAATTTTAACACAAATTAAAAAAATACTTCTATTATATTGAAATTAATTTAATTAAAAAATGATAAAAAAATTCAGTTAATTCGGTTAACTGACCGAAATAACCGAACTTTGTTCTTCGGTTAATATTTAAAAAAAAGGTTGGTTCGTTAACGGTTAAAAAAAAGTTCGGTTAATTCGGTTATTTATAATTCAGTTCGGTCGGCCACCGTTTAACTGATTAAACACCCCTAGTTTTAATGGCCCGATTTTCTTCAACAACCATATTTTTAAGTAATAGTTTAAAAAACAGTGTGTTTAAAAGTTTCAATACTTTCACAAAGTTTCAAAACTGTCATTAGAGTTTCAAAACTATCATAAGAGTTTAGAAATATTCCCCAAAGTTTCGAAACTTCATGTGCAGGTGGCCTTAATTGCATGTTTTTAATGCTTCTAATGCTATAACTCATCCCCAACAGTCATAAACGGTTAGCAACTCATTCCACACAATAAAAACAACCCAATGACACTTGAAGAATGTGACTACACTTGTCCAAGCTTAAAGATCAAGAGAAAAGAGTCTTTCATTCTCATTTTCCATTTTCTTTTGTATATAGTGTATTGAGCCTTATTGAATATCTTTGTATTCATTATTTGTGAGCTTAAATCTTTGTAAATACCTACCTAGTGAGGTATTCTTGTTTACCCATATCAAACCTTGAAAAATGAGAGTGATTCTAGTTTAGCCTTAAAAAAAACTAGAGTGATTCTATCTTATCCATTGAAAAAATAGAGTTGTAAGGTTACACATTATCCTTAAAGGTACGAACAAATTAGTGAATTTGTTGAAATCATTAGTGATAGAAAGCTAAGGTAGTGGATGTAGACTTTGTTGAGAAAGTCGAACCATTATAAACCGATTTGTGCCAAAAGTTTTATTTTTCGTTCAAGTTTCCACCAAACTCTATCAAAGCCAATTCGACCCCTCTTGTCAGTTTTCGGTTGATTGATTTCAAGCCCAACATGAATGAAACAAATTGAGTTGGAAGGATTGCATTTATATTGGACCTCTACAAAACTTTATCTGAATTGGTTAATCAATAAATTAAATAGGAATAGTTAATTAAAAAATTGTTATACTTTTCGTTGGGCAAAGCAGACCGTAGTAATATTTGGTCCAACTTTATGGTCAAAACCAGTAGCAAGTTAAAAATAAAGGATGAAATGAAACCGTGGAGAAAGCGAGACACGAAGGTGTAAAAGTTGAGGAGGTAACTTGAAGGAAACGAATTGGAAAAGAGATAGATGTATGTAGTGATGTCCCAACTGAAACCACAACAGCTCAACATTACCCACAACCATTCAAATATGTTATTATCAAAATCCCAACTTGCTCTTTCCCAAAATTGCAAACATGTCCATCCAATTTGCCAGTCAACAAGGTAAGTAACAGGGTCATCCCACCAATAAATAAAACAGAAATATATAAAAAATAGTAATGATGCAGTTATTTTAATGGAGTTATTCTAGTTATTTTTATGTGGCTGTACTTACGGAGATGATTTTTGGAAACAATTCATTTTCTTTAAACAAACACATCTGAATAAGTATTTTCATTTATCGAAGTCTTTGTGAAAGTCTATATGCTCGTACTTAACTATAATATATGTAAAATATCTTTGACAGACTCACATGATCTATCAAGATAAAATTCAAGAATCTAATCATTATATCTATTTAACGAAGATTTATGAGTAATCATGATAACTTTATGCTTGACACTGGACCACCATTTCCCTCTCTACTTCTTCCGCTTATAAGACGCTAGTAATTTTAAAACCATTGCATTAAGCGCTTGTCCTTCCAAATTTTTTTATATAATTGTTTTTAAGGCACTGTCAAATTTAAAATTAAAGGAACTAAACCTTGATCTCAAGTTTTATCGGTTTAATTAATTTTTAAGACTTACTTGTTGAAAGTTAAATAATTTGTCCCCTCATAGATCATTCTGGCTAAGTCTCTGTCTACATATATATCTTTCATCATGCTTTTATCTATATCTCACAAAAGCATGGCCGTTGTTTTATTGATTACGACTCTTGTTTTAAATTAGATGAACTTATTATCATAAAAAATATGGAAATAGAAAATAAAAACTGAAGGACAAAATATTTTCTTCCGTGGATATGTTGCGTGGTTTAGCATTAAGGAAAACGTAGTTAATTAGTATTGCAAGTATGGGTGTTTAGGTAAAACAAAGCAAGAAACATCCAATAGACACAAGTCTAGTCCATTGCTTTCATCAAACTACCCAATATTTGAATTCCCATTATTTTCAAATTCAACAACAAAGTTAAAATTGATGGCTACCAACCGCTACTAAATCACTATTAAATCGGAAAGCAAAGCAAAGAAGGCGAAGACTGAGAAGCGACAGCATGGCGAAGCAGCAGAAGGTAATGCCGGTTCCACCACCATGGGGCATAAGGAGCAGCTTCCAATCGCTTGTCGCTCTTCTCATCGCCACTCTAGTCGTTGCTGCAATCTATCTGCGACAAAGCGATGAACAATTGTTCCAGTACTGGACTACACAAAAGGATCCCGCCGGCTTGTCGACATCGAGCTGCAATTTCTTCAACGGAAAATGGGTATATGATAATGAATCCTACCCTTTGTACAAAGAGAAAGAATGCGCCTTTATGTCTGATCAGTTAGCTTGTCAGAAGTTTGGGAGAATGGACCTTAACTATCAGTTCTGGAGATGGCAACCTCATCACTGTGACCTCCCCAGGTCTCCTTTTTATATATGTTTTATCTCTATTATATGACGATGATGGTGGTGGTGGTGATGGTGATGATGATGATGATTCTTAAGTTTTGTAGAATGTTTGCTTCTTTTATGTTAATAAGGTTCAATGCCACAGCATTGCTGGAGAAGCTTAGAAACAAGAGGCTTGTTTACGTTGGCGACTCGCTCAACAGAAACCAATGGGTTTCCATGGTCTGCCTGGTGGACTCATTCATCGATCCAGCCTTCAGATCCATGCATAACAATGGCTCCATCAACATTTTCAAAGCCACTGTGAGTTTTTTTTATTGTTTATGTAGACACTCGTTTTTGTCCGAATATTTCTTGTCATTTAATTATTATTATTATTATTATTATTATTATTATTATATATTACAAATTTTTGCAGGCTCAAACCCGGAGCCCAATTACAAGGACCCAAACCGAAACCCAAATCACTGGCCCAATACAGTTGCTAACCCAGACCCAATTACAGACAATATAAAACCCTAAAAATTAGGGTTTCAAACCCTAAACCAAAGCTCAGCTGTCGCCACCCTCAACTCTTCAATTTCCCATCCGCTCAAGCCGACTGCTTCCCTCGCCACCGCCGCCATCGGAGCCGATGGGAGTCCATCATCGAATAGTGACCGGTTCCTGCAAAAACAGAAAACAAATCAACCCCAAGTTATCATCTACAGTGCACCAACTCCCCAAATTTGAAAACCCCAAATAAAATATAACCTAAATCCCGATTTTACGGGATTTAATCCTGTAAAATCAGTGAGACTCATACCCCTATTCTAGATATCATCATCATATCACCCAACAAACAAGATTAAAGCATATACAAAAAAGAAAAAAGAGGGGGGAGCCATTCGGTTTTGGGGGAAAACAGAAAGCAAAAATAAGAGAAAAAAGAAGGAGGGTCTTTTACCTAGGTTCGAAACCGGGGAGCCCCAAAGTAACCGTGGTAGTCGAGAGGTCACCGGAGCCATCTTTCCCAAGAGGTAAACAACCTAGATCTATGGGTTTAGGGGTGATTTTTAGGCAAAAACAGGTTGGGTTTTGAGTAAAGGATGAGAGGGGAGGAGTTTTGGAGTCTTTTGGCCTTCTCCGACCTCCGTGCGCCGCCGCCGGCCCCGCCGTGGGAGCCTCCGGTTGCCGTGGCCTCTTTCTTTCTAGTTGAGAGAATTGAGAGAGTTTCAGAGAACTCTCTCTTCTCTCTTTCCAAGTGAGGCAAATGAGGGAATGAGAGGAGTTTATGCCCGGTTTTGGGCTTATATCCCTTGACTGAAACTACACCGTTTCATTAGGGACCTTTTGCGTGTTTTCAGCGTGTAGGTTAACTACACTTTTGGTCCCTGATGCTTTGTAACCGTATTGTTTAATCATTAAATGAAATTTTATTTATTTCGTTTTGAGCACTTATGTTTCGGTACTTATGTTTTCGTCACTAATGTTATATGGTGTATACTTTCTTTGAAATTTGAATTTGGCAAAGATAATTGTAAACCTTTTATTTTAGTCACGTTATTATTAGTTTTGTTATTATTATTCATGTTTAATTTTGATAAGATTTGCAGTTATCATATTTTGGTCCTTGTTTTCAGTTGTTTGTATCTTTGTTGACTATTTTAATTTGGTCATGTAATTTGATATTCTTCTATTTTGGTCACTGATTAGGCATTTAGTTTAATTGTTGTTTGATCCTTATATTTCTGTTTTATTTCATTTTAGCTCTTATTGTGATTTTTGGGCTATTTATATTTTTAGTACTTATATTTTTATTTACAACTTAGGCACTGGTTTATCTTGTAAGTACTGTTTAGTCCTTTTAGTTTCCGTTGTATCTATTTTGGTCCTTTAACTTCCTGTATTTTGTAGTTTAGTCCCTAATATTTTATTTTTTTCATTTTAGCCCTTTTAATTTTTGTTAATTACATTTTAGTCCCTTAAATGATTTATTTTGGTATTTTAGTTTGGTTTGTAATATTTAATTGTTTTTATTTCAATCTTTTATGCATGTATTGTAAATGTTCTTATTTAATATTGTAAATATTTTATTTATCATTTGCAATCATATTTGTTTCTATTTTAATTCCTTAGTTGTTAATTTCATTCAAATATTTTTCAAGAACGCGAATTTGTAGAACGGGCGTGGAAAGTACTACTTGATCGAAGTGGTACAATCCAATATGACATTCGAACAAATACGAACTAAAAATAAATCCATTTTCTTTACTAATTAATTTATTTTAATGATGCAATGTGTGTGTGTTATTTTTAATTCACTATTTATTTCCTTTTATTCGAATGCAAACGTCAATTTTATTTATATTCGATTCGTATATTTATCAATGAGGGAATATTCTTTTATTGACAAGAAATAGTCGAGTTAGATTTCCCGATGGAGGATTACTAGTTTCGATATTTCTTTTTGAGTTAAAGAATTTTTTGTAATTAATTTATTCGAAGTAAATTAATTAAATTTCAATTAATGGATCATATTTTAACTTTAAAATCGATTCCTAATTTCTACCATTATAACAACGTGTAAGCGACACAGTATCAATTTTGGGCGTTGTGGGGGTGGTTATCATTCCCCACGCATAACCGACTCCCGAATCCTTTTAAAACGAATCTTTGGTAAACGTAGATTAATTTTCGTCTTAAAAATGATTTTTCATTAAAATTGTTTTAAAAGACGTTTTTAGGTATTCGACCTATCTAACCCAAAGGTCGATGGAGACTCCTTTTTCAATTTAATTCGAATCAATTCCAACTCACCTCATTTTCAAAATTAAAGTCATAATCATTTTTAAAATAATATTTAATTGTTTTATATAAAAATGGTTATGACAGCTTGGCGACTCCACTGTGGACTTTTTTTTAGAGAGTCAAGCTATAGGTTACTTACACATTGTCGTTGTGGTCGAAATTATAAGTTTGAGTCCAGAGTTAACTTATGATCCGTTTATTAAAATTTTTAATTGCTTTAATTTTTGTCATACTAACATTTTATTTTTTTGTCTTTCAACTTTGTCAAGATTTTATCATTTTTTCCTTGTTTTGTTTTCCTTTTGAGTCGAAAGTAGGTATGTTCCTCCTCACACACATCACTGCATTTGCATAACATAAGCTCTAGACACGAGCTTTGATCCAAATTAGTCAGGGTGATTGTTTTACTCTCGTAAGAATTTATTCTTCGTATGAGTTTTAGCAAATAACCCATGGGATACACATTTTATACCTTCCTAGGGATTTATTCCTCGTATGAGTATAAGGCAGTGAATCCCCTCGAATTGATCTTGTTCCGTTTGAAACCTGTAATGGGTAAGGATCGAGGGTCTGGCAGCCCAAGGGGACACTGACATCAAGGACAATTCGAGTCCCTTTTTCCTGATAGAGTTTAAACCATGCATATAGTGAACTGTATAACAGTCACCCTAGGTATAGATATATCGAACCTCTATCCATTAGCAGGTACCCAAATTAAGTGTACACAAAGGATGAGCATTTCTGAACCTTTCCTTTTAGCTTTAAATTTTGTTAAATAAAAGCATGCGGACTAGATATCATGCGGTTAGGATCATTTCTTGAAAATGTCATTTTGGGTAGATAGCATGTCCGGGTACGAATGTTATTTAATTAAAGCATGTTCGGTAGATATCATGATTGGGTAGGTGTTATATTTATCTGTAGATAGCATCTTTTAACTCTATTGATTATCTTGCTTGTACTGACTAATTTCTTTTCTTTTGTTTGTGTATACTAACTCATTTTTTTCTCATTTGTTTGTCATTTTTCATTATTCTTTGCATTGCATTGCATTGCATCATAATGACATAATGCAAAAGTGTTGATCCATAAGGGGATATTCGAGAGAAAATTTCCACAAGAAGAGGTGAAAATTTTCAATCAAACAGTCGTGTTTACAGGCATGCACTGAGGGTTCAAAGAAGCTCAAAATACAAGAAGGAGGTTTGCTCGAAGATCGTGCATTATTTGGGACACAAAATATGATCCATTGATTCGAAGAGTAATCCAACCATAAATTCTCATCTATAATTATTTCATCGCTAGTCATCAAAGAGCGATGCACTGACTTCAACATCGTAGGGGCATCAACTGAGTTAGGTTACAAAGCATTGAGGGATATCATTTTTTAGGAAGAAGATCCAAGACGAAGAATTATCCACTTCAAACTCAACATCTAAGTGAAAGCATGTCTGCGAAGTGGATTATCTTGTAATGTGAAGGTTTTTATTTATGGTGAAAATTATTCTACGATATTCATCATTGGGATCAACATTTTTGCATTTGCATCATTGCATTCTGCATAATATTCATTTAAGAGTTTTTACACGCATTAATCATACCTTGTGGGAAACTTTGAGGAAGCGTTTCTAACTGTGCAACTGTATTCGCACAGTACTGAGAATGGATGCAAAATTCGAGCAACTGAAGAAAGAGCTAGAAGAGAGTTTGCAAAAGATGCAAGAAGAATGGGAAGTTAAAATGGATCAGGTATAAAAGGCCACCATGGACCGTATCTTGCAAAATCAAAGCGACCTAATGGATCAAATGGTTGAAAAATTGGTTGGGCTCAATCGAGAAAGAGGCAAAGAGAAGATTTCCTCGACCAGAGAAAATCTGAATGTGTGATAGCTGATGCTAGTCCCCAAATAATTATTTCTCCCCACAAGCTTTCTAGCCATCAAGCACACTTCTCCGCCACTAAAACTCATGTAACTGTGTTAGGTCCTCGGGATCACTATACTAATCATAGTATGTCAAATTCTGATAAGATGAAGAGAGCCAACAATGAGATCCCGGAGAATCTGAAATAGTGGTATAGAGAGACATTCCAGGGAATGAGAGGACAGAGCTCTCACTACGGAATGGATGCAATAGAACTAGTGCTAGTTCCTAACTTGGTACTTCCGCCCAAATTCAAGATGCTTGACTTTGAAAAATACAGTGGAACCCGTTACCCTAATACTATCTCACGATGTTTATTCGAAGAATGACTGGGTACACAAACAATGATCAGATGTTGATCCACTGCTTCCAAGCCAGCTTAATTGACCCGCTTCAAGGTGGTACAATCAACTGAGTTGTACTCGAGTTCTCTCTTGGAAGGATTTGGCTAGTGCCTTTCTGAGTCAATACAAGCACATGATCGATATGGCCCCTGGTCAAACAACACTGCAGAATATGGAGATGAAGAATGGTGAGAACTTCTGACAATATGCTCAACGATGGAGGGATATCGCATCTCAAGTACATCCACCAATGACTGAAAGAGATTTCATCACTCTATTCATTGATACGTTGAAGTCTCCATATATCGACTACATGATAGGAGCTGCCACTGAGATTTTCTCTAACATCGTCATGTGTGGAGAAATGATCGAAAGAGAAATCAAGAATGGCCATATAGGAGGCACTAGTCGTATCGACAATGAGGAAATAGCTGAGATTAACATTGAGGGATCTTATCTAGCTAGTCTGGGGACCAAACCTCATAAATCATTTCGTGAAGAGACTCGCATAAATTCGATTCCAATGACATATGAGGAGTTGCTCCCAGCGCTAGTTGAGATGAATCTGGTGACTCCAGTTTGGTCTAAACCAAGAGAAGCCCCATATCCTAAAGGCCATATATTAACGCCATATACAACTATCACATTGGTATCTCAGGGCACACCATTGAGAATTGTAGGACATTAAAGCGTAAGGTCCAAGATCTGATCGATTCAGGGGCATTGACGTTTAATGTGTGATGGGGGCATTCTGATCAAAAGTCGGTCGGGGCATCCATCAGAGATTTTTTTGCATTCTCATGTATGACATCTTGTTTGAATTTGTTTTTCTTTTGTCCTTTTTGTGTTTAAATATTTGTAAATCACTTGACTTTTGAACATTTTCAATAAAATGTTTCCTTATTAGGAAATGAACAATGAATAAATTTTAATCTTGAATTCTTTGAATATCATTTTAATTAAAAGATTTTAATAATTGAGGTTGTAAATCTTTGACAAATGACAAGATTGAACCTTGCAAAACAAGGACCTCTTGATCCCAATCCTATACCAGAATCCATACCCTTCTCTTAAAGAGACCATGCTAGCTTTTTTCTTGCTTGAACAAACTATCATCTTGGCATTCAGGTATGTGTTAGGAGAGATAAAATGGGGCAACTAGCACATGAGATTTCAAAAATTAGTTTCTACTTCTGTTAATGATGTTCAATGATGATCATGGCCTTTTCAGATGGAATGGTCAAGTAGGTGAATCTAGTTTAGGTCAGTTACTTGGAAATTGAATTCTAACGATGAGATTTTCTGACCTTCAACAAACACTAAGACTATAACAGGTTCTCCTCAGCAAGCTTAAGAAATGGAATCTGTACCCAAAATATTATATTATATATGTATACAATAAAGTTGAGCTATTCCGCTAAAGCAATTGGTTATAGAGGAAACTCGAAAGCCCTGGCTTTATGAATAGATTGCATTCAAACCATGACATTGATCGGGTACTTGGCAATCCGGTGTATGCTCCACTGTGGTTGTCAAGTCAAAGACTTTGTGACAACATGAATTATTTAGCTAGCCGAACAAAGGCAATTATAAAAATATATATGTACAATAAAGCTGAATCCAGCTAGCCAAGAAATGGCAAATTAAATCAAAATTACTAAATAAGAAGTTTCGGTGAATATGGACTAAGGGAGTTGAGGAACACCTGTTATAGTCAACTTCACACGAGCACTCAGAAATCTCATTTTTAGACCGATATTTCTGCACTACCTTGACTAGGTAAGTCTACAAAGCTTGAACAAATGGAAGATTTCAGAGAACTGAAACAAAAGTGTTCTAAAGAGTTTAGCAATTAACTATGCTAGTTGTATCATTTTGTTCGCCTCCGATTAAAATGCCAACTCAGAAAGAGGGGTATGCCATTATCTTCATGTGGACCAATTGTTGAAACAAACCTTAGAATTTAGGTAGACAACCTCTAAACCCACCTTTCGATCTTGATATTTGTCAAAGATTTGCATTTATCAAAGATTAAAAGAGTAGTTGATTTTTTATATTCAATGAATTCATATTGTTGTGATTTGCTCCAATTGTGAAGCCAAAGAAGGGGCATTATTTTAGTTCATTTAACAATGAAAAACCACATATTCTTTCTTTGTCAAGTTGGTTGTTTTCAAAAGAAGAAAAATATTTTCAAACAAGATAATCTCTCTGGAGGCGTATCTTGGAATTCAACGAATATTTATCCGAAGCTCAAGATCAAAACTGGGGCAAGAAAAGCCAATTTTTGGGTCAAAATTTATTGGGGAAAGGAAACAAATTGTCTCAGGTCAAGGTTTGCAAGAGTACACTGGTGGAAATGAAGACAAAATAAATCAAAGATAGAGTGAAGACTGCTCTCGTAACCATTCTCCTTACAGGTTGAGAAAAACATACATCAACACATACGTACATACATACATAATTACATACATACACATACATATATGTTACATGAGTTTCCATCTTTGCATCAAACATTAATCATCATGTGCATTAAAGACATTTTTTCCTCTCTTGAGGACAAATTCAATAAAACTTCAAATAAATTTCATCTTGACATCCATCATAATATCAAAGATTAAGCTCCATAAATACATCATTTTGATCTCTCAGGAAATCAAAGCTCGGAAATGACCAGATGTCTCTAACTTGAAGAAGCAATGATTTGGCTTCCTGAAGTCAACAATCAAGACATTTCCTCAACATGCAGGAATAAGCAAACTTTTTATGACCTTTGAGGGTGTTTTTCTTGAAATAAAATTTTGTCTCACTTGAGATATTTTTCCACAAATTTTGAGAATTTTAAAACAAATTTTTGTCTTGCTTGAGACAATTTCTCTCAAAACAAATTTTGTCTCGCTTGAGAAAATTTTCTAAAAACAAATTTTGTCTCGTTTGAGACAATTTTTTTCAAAACAAATTTCGTCTCACTTGAGACATTTTTCCTTTGAAATGCAAATTTCGAATTTGTTTCACATTAAACAAAGTTGATCTCATTTGAGATCACTTTCTCAAAAAAACAAACTTTGTCTCGCTTGAGACATTTTTTTCTATGAAATAAAAATAAAAATTTTTGTACTTGAAACAAAATTAATCTCACTTGAGATTTTCAAAATTGATTCATCTCGGGTGAAACAATTTCCCCTTTAAACACAAAAACCTTTGAAATTGTTTCCCTAGAAATAAAATTGACAATCTTTGAATCTTTTTCTCTTGAAACAAATGTTGTCTCTAAAAAACAAATGTTACAAATGTTGTCTCACTGGAGACAATTTTCCAAATTATGAATTTGTTTCACTGGAAACAAACCATCATCTTTGAGTTGTTTCTTTTAAAACAAAGGATTGTTGAGTCTATTTCTTTTGAAACAAAACTTGGTCTCTCTTGAGACGGATTTTCTTGAGAAATTTTGAGTCTGTTTCACTTGAAACAAAATGAAAAATCTTTGAGTATGTCTCTTTGTTTTTTTCTGTTTTGAGAAAGTTTCTTTTGAAAAATCTTTGAGTCTGTTTCTTTGGAAACAACATTTATCATCTGTGAGCATGTTTCCCTTGAAAAAAAACATCTTTGATTATTTTTCTTTTGAAACAAAGTTTTGTCTCTCTTGAGGCATTTTTTCGTAAAAAAATCTTTGAGTTTGTTTCTTTTAACAAAATCATCTTTGAGTCTATTTCTATTAAAACAAATATTGTCTCTCTTGAGACAATTCCCATTGAAAAACCAACCTTTGAGATTGTTTCCTTTGAAAAAAATTTGGTCTCACTTAAGATGTAATCCATCTTTGAGTCTGTTTCTTTTGAAACAAAATTTTATCTCTTAAAGACAATTTCCTTTTGAGAAAAAAATCTTTGAGTTTGTTTCCTTTGAAACAAAAGTTTGCCTCTCGAGACAATTTCTTTTGAAAATACCCACCTTTGAGATCGTTTCTATTAAAACAAATTTTGTCTCCCTTGAGGCAGTTTTTCTAGAAATACAAAATCTTTAAGTTTGTTTCTCTTAAAATAAAACCATATTTGAGTCGTTTTTCTTGAAACGAATTTTGTCTCTTGAGAAATTTTCTCTTAAAACAAGATCATCTTTGAGTTTGTTTCTCTGGAAACAATGTTTTATCTCTTGATACAGTTCTTTTGAGAAAAATCTTTGAGTCTGTCTCTTTGGAAACAAATTTTACTATCTTTGAGTATGTTTCCCTTGAAACAAAACAAACATCTTTAAGATCACTTCCCTTGAAACGAATTATGTCTCATTTGAGACAGTTGCCAATGAAACACCGATCTTTGAGAACGTTTCCCTTAAAAACAAATCTTATCTCGCTTGAGAAAGTTTCCCTTTGAACATCATATTTGAGTCGTTTCTTTTGAAACAAAAGATATTTGAGTATTTTTCTTTTAAAACAAAATTTTGTCTCTCTTAAGACAGTTTCTTTTGAGAAAAAAAAATCTCTTTGAGTCTGTTTATTTAGAAACAAAATTTACTATCTTTGAGTCAGTTTTCCTTGAAACAAAACAAACATCTTTGAGGTTGTTTCCCTTGAAACAAATTTTATCTATTTCAAGACAGTTGCTTTTAAAACAAAGCATCTTTGAATTTGTTTTTCTTGAAACAAATCTTTGAGTTGTTTCTTTTGAAACTTATCTTTGAGTCAGTTTCTTTTGAAACCAGTATCCCTAAAGATGGCCAGAACTCTTCATCATGTATGAGCCGTGTCATTCCCCGACCAGACCTCCTCATCACGTAGGAGCCGTGTAAACCTTGATAACCAGTCGTCCTCATCGCGTAGGAACCGTGTTATCACCCTTCCTAAAGATGATCAGAACTCTTTATCACGTATGAGTCGTGTCATCCCCCGACCAGATCACTTCATCACGTATGAGCCATGTCACCCCTAGATAACCAGCCATCCTCATCGCTTAGGAACCGAGTTATCACCCTTCTTAAAGATGGCCAAGAACTCGTCATCACGTATGAGCGTGTCATCGCTCGACCAGATTTCCTCATCACGTAGGAACCGTGTCACCCTTAGATGACCCGAACTCTTCATCCGTATGAGCAGTGTCATCCCCAACAACCAACATTATCCAATTTCTATGTTTAAAAGGGAGAGAACCAGACAAAAACGTGATGTCTTTTCACCTTTGCACCCTATTCTTGTTAATACAAGAATGTGCAAAGAGGGACAACAGTAGACACCTGTTTTTGTCCGGGTCTTTCTTTCATTTAATTATTATTATTATTATTATTATTATATTACAAATTTTTGCATGCTCAAACCCGGAGCCCAATTACAAGCAACCTAAACCGAAACCCAAATCACTGGCCCAATCCAGATGCTAACCCAAACCCAATTACAGACAACATGAAACCTTAAAAATTAGGGTTTCAAAACCTAAACCAAAGCTCAACTGTCGCCACCCTCAACTCTTCAATTTCCCAGCCGCTCAAGCCGACTGCTTCCCTCGCCGCCGCCGTCATCGGAGCCGATGGGAGTCCATCCATCGAACAGTGACTGGTTCCTGTAAAAATAGAAAACAAATCAACCCCAAGTTATCATCTATAATGCACCAACTCCCCAGATTTAAAAACCCCAAATAAAATATAACCTAAATCCCGATTTTACGGGATTTAATCCTGCAAAATCAGTGAGACTTATACCCCTATTCTAGATATCATCATCATCTCACCCAACAAACAAGATTAAAGCACATGCAACAAAGAAAAAAGAGGGGGGAACCATTCGGGTTTTGGGGGAAAACAGAAAGCAAAAATAAGAGAAAAAAGACGGAGGGTCTTTTACCTAGGTTCGAAACCGGGGAGCCCCAAAGTAACCGTGGTAGCCGAGTGGTCGTCGGAGCCAACTTTCCCGAGAGGTAAACAACCTAGATCTATGGGTTTAGGGGTGATTTTTAGGCAAAAACAGGTTGGGTTTCGAGTAGAGGATGAGAGGGGAGGAGTTTTGGAGTCTTTTGGCCTCCTCCGGCCGCCGTGCGCCGCCGTCGGCCCCGCTGTGGGAGCCTCCGGCTGCCGTGGCCTCTTTCTTTCTAGTTGAGAGAATTGAGAGAGTTTCAGAGAACTCTCTCTTCTATCTTTCCAAGTAAGGCAAATGAGGGAATGAGAGGAGTTTATGCCCGGTTTTGGGCTTATATCCCTTGACTGAAACTACGTCGTTTCATTAGGGACCTTTTGCGTGTTTTTAACGTGTGGGTTAACTACACTTTTGGTCCCTGATGCTTTGTAACCGTATTATTTAATCATTAAATGAAATTTTATTTATTTTGTTTCGAGCACTTATGTTTCGGTACTTATGTTTTCGTCACTGATGTTATATGGTGTATACTTTCTTTGAAATTTGAATTTGGCAAAGATAGTTGTAAACCTTTTATTTTAGTCACGTTATTATTAGTTTTGTTATTATTATTCATGTTTAATTTTGATAATGAGATTTGCAGTTATCTTATTTTGGTCCTTGTTTTCAGTTGTTGTGTATCTTTGTTGACTATTTGAATTTGGTAATGTAATTTGATATTCTTCTATTTTGGTCACTGATTAGGCATTTAGTTTAATTGTTGTTTGATCCTTATATTTCTATTTTATTTCATTTCAGCTCTTATTGTGAGTTTTGGGCTATTTATATTTTTAGTACTTATATTTTTATTTACAACTTAGGCACTGGTTTATCTTGTAAGTATGTTTAGTCCTTTTAGTTTCTGTTGTATCTATTTTGGTCCTTTAACTTCCTGTATTTTGTAGTTTAGTCCCTAATATTTTATTTTTTTCATTTTAGCCCTTTTAATTTCTGTTAATTACATTTTAGTCCCTTAAATGATTTATTTTGGTATTTTAGTTTGGTTTGTAATATTTAATTGTTTTTATTTCAATCTTTTATGCATGTATTGTAAATGTTCTTATTTAATATTGTAAATATTTTATTTATCATTTGCAATCATATTTGTTTCTATTTTAATTCCTTAGTTGTTAATTTCATTCAAATATTTTTCAAGAACTCGAATTTGTAGAACGGGCGTGGAAAGTACTACTTGATCGAAGTGGTACAATCCAATACGACATTCGAACAAATACGAACTAAAAATAAATCCATTTTCTTTTACTAATTAATTTATTTTAATGATGCAATGTGTGTGTGTTATTTTTAATTCACTATTTATTTCCTTTTATTCGAATGCAAACATCAATTTTATTTATATTCGATTCGTATATTTATCAATGAGGGAATATTCTTTTATTGACAAGAAATAGTCGAGTTAGCTTTCCCGATGGAGGATTACTAGTTTCGATATTTCTTTTCGAGTTAAAGAATTTTCTATAATTAATTTATTCGAAGTAAATTAATTAAATTTTAATTAATGGATCATATTTTAACTTTAAAATCAATTCCTAATTTCCACCATTACAACAACGTGTAAGCGACACAGTACCAATTTTGGGCGTTGTGGGTGCTTATCCTTCCCCACGCATAACCGACTCTCGAATCCTTTTAAAACGAATCTTTGGTAAACGCATATCAATTTTCGTCTTAAAAATGATTTTTCATTAAAATTGTTTTAAAAGACGTTTTTAGGTATTCGACCTATCTAACCCAAAGGTCGATGGCGACTCCTTTTTCAATTTAATTCGAATCAATTCCAACTCACCCCTTTTTAAAAATTAAAGTCATAATCATTTTTTAAAATAATATTTAATTGTTTTATATAAAAATGGTTTTGACAGTTTCCAAAGTCCAATATAAACAGTGATTTATCATTTTTTTGGCCTCATCATCTGCATTTTCTGATGTTTTCGAGAGTGGCTGAATTTAAGGAATATAATGCAACAATTGAATTCTACTGGTCTCCATTGATGGTGGAATCCAACTCTGATGATCCAGTTAATCATCGGGTGCGAGATAGGATTGTAAGAGTTCAGGCAATAGAAAAGCATGCAAGGCATTGGACTGACGCTGATTTCCTTGTTTTCAACACCTATCTTTGGAGGAGAAGACGCTAAATGAAGGTTTTAAGTACATTCTTTCCAACATCTAATTAAACTTAGGGTAAACTTAACACTTAATTATTACCCCTTTTCATTTGATTATTGATTTTAAAGTTTTGTCAATAAGATCACTTAACTATTTAAGTATATTATTCAAGCCATCCAAAAGTGCTAATGTAACAATTAATAACCATATGATTAGAGGATTAAATTTATTAAATTAAATTAATATCAAGATCAAATTAATATAATATATGAGTATTGATGATCAAATGTTTGATTAAATCAATTTTGTTAACTACCACATGAGCACTCTCGTTAAATGTTAATGACATGTGATTTAATTGACATACTTAAATAGTTAAATGATTTGATTGACAAAATTCAAAACCGGTTGTCAAAATAAAAAGTAATAATAGTCAAGTGGTCATATAATAAATAATTTACCCTTAAAATTACCATTTTTTTTCGTAAGTCTTAACTTGAGGTGACCCTAATATCAGGTGGTGATCTTTTGAGAAGCCCGAAGATGGGATAATCAAAGCAGTAAAGTTGCCAAGAGTATACGAGATGGCCTTACAGACTTGGGCACAATGGCTGGAGGTTCATGTCAATACAAACAAGACCAAGATATTCTTCATGAGCATGTCACCAACTCACCAAAAGTATACAATATCATCATCTAGTCTCTAACCTTGTGATCATTACAAAACCCCTTATATGTGTTGCAAGAACTTTGCAGGGCCGCAAAATGGGGCGGGATCGTAGGCGAAAATTGTTACAGTGAAACGGAACTTGTTACAGAAGAAGGATACGTTGGTGACGGAGCGAGTCCGAGGATGATGCATGTAGTGGATAACGTGCTTGATGAACTAAAATCAAGGGGCTTGAAGGTGCTGATGATTAACATTACGCAGTTATCAGATTATAGGAAAGAAGCTCATCCATCAATTTATAGGAAGCATTGGGAAACAATAACAGAAGAACAATTAGTGAATCCCAAAAATTACTCGGATTGTATTCATTGGTGCCTCCCAGGGTGCCTGATGTGTGGAACGAGCTGCTCTACGCTTACATTCTTCAACTTTGACAATTTCCCATTTCAAAATAAAATGTTTTTGAAAATCTGGGATTCTTTCTGAATGTTAACTGTTGATTCAATGAATTATAGCTGACAAATCATTGTATGTATCTTTACTCTCTGGTTCTTGATGGGAAATGAAAGTGAAAAATGTAGTTTTCTTTGTTTGATGAAGCATTATTAAATTCTTTCCCTCCTTACAATCTCTAGACGGTTGATCTACTTCACCAAATACAATTCCTACGGGTGTAATGATCCAGATTTTAACGAATAAACGTTCGTTTTTTTAGGTGTTGATGTTTTAATCCGTGTTTGTTTAAATTTTTAGTATCGTGTTCGTGTTTACTTATTTATTTCCAAAAATGTTTGCTTGTTTAGTTGTTTAACATTCATAACATTTGAACAACCAACTCTCATTTTTATCCTTCTATTTGCAAGCCAAAGAGTGAAATTACACTATTAGTCCTTAATTTTCTTAGTCTTTAGAGTTTGAAATCTAAAGTTTACCTTATATTCAATTTAGTCTCTACCACCACCAATAATTAAAATGTGAAATAATAAAGATTTATATCACAAATAAGTACCTAAAGTATATCATCTTCTTTACTTAAGTACCTAAAGTATTTTTCGATCAAAATAAATACCTAAACCTATTTTTTTGTCAAAATAGGTACCTCAATATTCAAACTTTTTCATTTATGTTCCAAAAAAGGTAACTTTAGGTATTTATTTTGACCAAAAAATACTTTAGGTACTTAAATGAAAAAGATGGTATAGTTTAGATACTTATTTGTTATATAAGTCAAAAATAAAAGAAAATCGAGTAAAAAGCGTATAAAACGAGTCGATAAACGAACTTGTTCATTGAACATAAACGAATCGAATACATCTCTATTTGTTTTCATTTGTTTATTAAATAAACACACAAAATTTATTTATACAATAATCCATCCACACTCTGTTGATTTAAACCCTCGAGAATTCGTATGATGATCCTAATCCTTGCGGGTTTTATTTTCAACGTTGAAACTGAAAAATGACCTTCCACCTGCGGTATCAAACCTTGATTGGAGGTGGCTTAATTGGAACTGATAGGATGTAAAATCAGGTATCGTTCAGGTTTTAGTCAGATCCTGTCAGGTCGGGTAAAATCGGATACATGTCAAGTCAGGTCAATTTGATGCTTCGAATCGGATCAGGTCAGGCCAGGTCATTTTCAGATTGATTTGACACCAGTTCAGGTTGAGTTACTTTCAGTTCAGATCGATGTCAGTTCAGGTTTGGAGCAGTTAAAGACCATGCAAATTCAGGTTCGAATGGACTTCAGGCAGATCTTGTTCAGATTGGGTCACATTATTGGAAGATAAAATTCAGGTTGGATCTTTATCATATATAAATTGAGTCCAGATCGGGTCAATTTTATTTTTGAATTAATTATTTTTCGTAATTCACGAAGGTTGAACTGCAATTTGTAATTGTATACGATTTAGATTAAATTACTAAGAATATAAATAATTATGGATCAATTTTATGAAAAATATAAATTTAAGACTAAATTGAACAAATATGAAATTACAAATAAAAATTTAAATAAATTAAACAACACGCATTGATGAGGGACCGAATTAAAATAATTTTAAAATATGAGGTTAAATTAATATAGAAAATGACTAAATTATACCCACTTAAAAAATTATGGGCTAATTACAAAAATATAAATAAGAAATAAGAATGGGTCAAATTCAGATGCAACTATAAATTTAATGACTAAATTGAATAAATATGAAAAAGAACGAATAAAAATTTAAATAAAGTAAAAAACAAAAAAGGATGAAATCAAAATAATTGTAAAATATAAAACAAATCTGAAAAATATAATAAATTGTATTCATTTGAAAAATTAAGAAAAAATTAAACACTTATAATATATATATATATATATAACTATATAGTTTATATTTATAATTTTATATATTGTATATAAACTATGTAGTGGATATATGAACTATATAAAATATATTATATAATAAATATAAATTATATGATTCATTTTATATATATTTACATATATAGTTTATATTAATAAACTATAAAGTATATAGTTCATTAGTATAAACAAACTATATAGTATATATAAACTATATATTAATTTATTAATATAAACATATATATTAATTAAAATAATTGAAATATATATAAGGATCAAATTGAACAAATTTAAAATATGAAGCTTAAATTAATAAATTGCATCATTAAATTTGGACTAAATTGAACAAATTTAAAACTAGGGTACAACGCTACAATGCCAAATGAAGTTAAAAAACACGCTGGCCAAAACCCAAACCCGAATATGGATTGGACTCGTATATAAGCCAATTTTTTTTGCAATTTCAACAATTTTTTTTTTCTCATTTTGTGATTTTGCTCTCTCTCTCTCTAACTCTCTGGTTCTCTCAAAATTCTCTGATTTATCACAAGAAATTCATCCGCGTTCATCCCAAAATCCTTCATTTGATCTTCACAAACACAAAAACCCAAACCATTTCTTGTTTTTTCGATCAAACCCCAAAATTTAAACCGTTGTTCATCCGTGTTCATCCCAAAACCCTATTTGATCTTCAAAAACACCAAAACCCAAACCATTCCTTTTTTATCAAACACCCAAAAATTCAACCCTTGTTCATCCCAAACCATTCTTTAATCTTACAAACACCCAAAACTTAAAATCGACCTATTTTTACAATCAAACCCCAAACCCAAACACCATATCATCCATGTTCATCCCAAAACCCTTCTTTGATCCTTACAAACACTAAAACCAAAACCCAACCTATTTTTTAGATCAAACCCACAACTATTCATCTTCTCTAACTAAAACCCAAACCTTAACTGAGCCTCTTCACTTTTTGTTTCTGTTCATATTCTCTAATCTTATACCCTAACCTAGTATCTTCATCTTTTATCTCTATTTATATTCTCTAACCCTAAACCCAAATCAAGCCTCTTCATCTTTTGTCTCTGTTCATATTCTCTAATCCTAAACCCAAATTAGCTTCTTCATCTTTTGCCTCTATTCATCTTATCTAACCCTAAACCCAAATCGAGGCTCTTCATCTTCTATCTTTGTTTATCTTCTCTTACCCTAACCCTTATTGTTCTTCTTCTTCTTATATACATCTTCTCTAACCTAACTGATATGTTCATCATTTTCTTCCTTCTCTGTTCATCTTCTATAACCCTAGATCTAACCAAGATTGTTAAAAACTATTTGGAACCTTACTTTTTCTACGGTTTCATTGATAGTTTGTCTTACGAGTTGAATTATCCATGTATTTGTCTGTCGTACCCTTAGGGCCTAAAAAGTTTCTTGAAATTCTTCTGAGGACTAAATTAAAATTTTAACTAAATTTAGGGCCAAAATTAAATTTTAATTAAATTCGGATCCAAAATCATAAAGTATCAAAAACTAGAAGACTTATAGTGTAATTTACCCATTTTCCTTTTGGTTGGGTTTAAAACCCCAAAATTCAACAATTTCCATTTTTGAAAACACATTTTCTCTCTCTCTAACTTTTCCTCATTTAGGAGGAAAACATTCAATCGTCATTTCATTGCCACCATTGCTCAGTTTTCGACACCTCTCGCACCATCGTGTTCCGTGCGTTGTCCCGAGTCCATCGGTGTCCATCTTGTCCCCGTTTCGTTGGCGTGTGAGGAAGATAAATTTTTGACATTTTGAAATCGAGCTCTCTACCATTCACCGTTGTGAACTCAGTTTGTTTAGAGTCTCAAAACCCCTTAAAAGGCACGTAGGATTTTTTCCAGAAATTTTTTGACCTCCAAGGGCCCCGTACGCGCCACCTCTGTGCATGGGGAATTTCTATCGCCTAGTGGGCTGCTTGATAATGGTCCCACCTGACCCGACTCGTTTTCCCAACCTGACCCGACATGACTCAAACGAAACCGGTCAACCGTTGATGTTGATCGGCGTTGACTTTTTTCGAAAACATCCATCTTAACATTTTTCGATGTCCTAAGTCTGATTTCACGATTTATTTTGCCAAATTCTAACCCTAACGTCCCGAATCGAGCCTGTTAATCCAAAAATACTTAGTATTTTAGCATTTTTGCTTATTTATTTAGGAGTTGATTATGGAATTGATTCAAGAATATATTTTTATGAAGGTACTTGGGTTTCACACGATTGAGGGTCGGTTAGATCATGTGCTTCTGTCTGTCAGATTCGTATGATCTGTATTCCTTGAGAATTACTCGTAGGTATCTGTAAATTGTATAAATTGGGGTTATTATTATTTAGATTCCGATATGAATTTTTTTATTCGTAGATCTAGCGTTGTCGCTGATCGTGATCAGTAGACACAGCAGTAGACTTTCTTATCAAACTACTCAGACTGGTACATGTATTTCTTGATGGTTTTACACTACTATTTTAAAATGTTCATCTGAATTGTTTTAGATTTCTGATAATACTGAATATTTTTACGACGTGATACCTAATTTTTGAATACTATTTATCTGATATCTAATTTACTATACATTTCTGATATGATCTATGAATTCTATATTTTGTATATGATTTTTAAGTCTGGAATATTTTCATGTTTTACTAAATTAAACTACGAGTTTCACTCGAATATATACATGTTTATTACTATCATTGGGGGTATTATTGGAGGAAGTATCTCAAGCCTACTCTATGACTTGTAACTCCTTACTACAGGCTCCTCGGCTTTGTGCTCAGGGTAAGTCCTTATCGCAGTCTTCTCGGCTTTGTGCTCAGATAAGTCCTTACCGCATGATCCTCTACTTTGTGCGCAAGGTAAGTCCTTACCTCGGGTCTTTATGCTATGTGTATAAGGCCCTTACCAGGTGTACAGGTGGGTGTATGGTTCTGGGGAACCTACATATTTTTGTGATTGGATAGGGTAGTGTTCATATTTTTAAAAAATGTTTGATAAATTGATTTTACTGAAGTATTTTATCTGTATGTTTTTATACACCGTAAGGAGCCCACTAGCTTTTTAGCTCATTCTGTAAATTTTAATCTTTTCAGATAGTAACAGACCGTAGGCTAGCATACTTGGCATCAGGGGGGCCGATTACTCCTATTTTTGTACCATTGTATATCTCTATATACCTTTTTGTTATACTTTGGTGAGACTTGTTTTTGATTCCGTCTCGATATATATGTATTACCGGTGTTTTGGTATATATGTTTTATACGATTTTTTGATATATGTATTTATTGATATATGGATTTATCGTATGAACCTTTCTTATTATACTATATATGGATTTAAACGTTATTTTAAATAGGAAAATAAATTTCTGAATAAGATATGTAACCGCCTAGATTTGGGCTTAACATCCAGGCTGGGTCTAGGGGGTTATTCTTGGTGGTATTAGACCATTCAGTTTTAAACACTCAGACTGTGGATGAGTCCTAAAATATGGATTTTCAAGATATTTTTTATATTTTTAAAAACAGTGTCACCTTATTTTATGAGTTTAAATATATTTGAGATTTTTAATGCTAGTCTAATTTAGGTTTAAGTTCTTTCTGTAAAGCATTGTATATTTATCTGATGAGTTTGCTAGAGGTCATATACTAGACCATGGTCATGGTTGAGGGTGAGCAACTCGACCTTCTGTTACTATAGACGATCCGATGTCACCACGAGATCCTTATGTTATGTATGTAGATCCCCCTATTCCCAAAGATGATCTGGTTACACCTGTGGGAGACCATTCTGTCACTGAGGATTTGCAAACTGATATGGATGAGAACCATTAGTAGAGTTGTCATTTGTATGTTTAAGAGCTGCTAGAGTCCCTGGTAATATGTTTGTGGTCGAGATTTCAAATTCTTTGGTAGCTCCTAGAGTAGTTTTGTTCGAAGGCATTACTGGTGGACCTCCGACTGACGTTGAGTATTGGTTGGATGATACAGTGAGGATTATGGATGAGATGGTCCTGAGGCCTGAGAAAAAGTTAAAGGAGGCTCTAACTATACTGAAGAAAGAGAGTTTTTGGTGATGGCAATCGATTTTTGATAGTATTCCGAGAAATCAGTTAACTTGGGATTTATCAAGGAACATTTTTGGAATTGCTACATCGGAGAGAGATACTTACAGGAGCGATGCCAAGAGTTTCAGAATTTGGACCAGGGTGATATGTTTGTTTAATTATAAGATTAAGTTTATCAGGTTGAGCCGCTATACTACTACCCTTGTTAACACTGTATTGGATTGATGCTTAAGGTTTGATAATGGACTCAGCTATGAGATCAGTAATCGAGTTGCTACTCACTGAGAAAGGAACTTTGATGCCTTGGTTGAGTGGGTATGGAGCATAGGAGAGGTAGAGACCGAGATCGAGAGTTTAGAGGCCTTCTAATCTTGTTGACTCTTCTGTACGCCCCACCAAGAGAGCTAGGGGTGAGTCTTTTCAGAGAGGCAGCGTGAGTGTGAGGCATATGGCGTGAAGTTCGTTAGTTGTGACGTCTTCTATTCAGGGTGGTCCTTCTGGATCACATCCTTTTTCATCATGTGAGATTATAGGAGATGTCATTTTGGTGATTGCAAGAAGAAATTGGGTACCTTTTTTTTAGATGTGGTTCTGGTGACCATCTTTTGAGGGATTACCTAGAGCCAACTTTACAGTTCAAACACCAGCTCGTACTCAGAGTATAATTCAGACTCCAGTAGGGGGTCGTACTTAGGATAGAGCATCGAGATCAACTAGTAGAGGCTGAACTTCTCAGAGTAGGGGTCAAGCCAGATCTAAGGCCAGACAACCTGAATTGGTTTACACTACTAGACGTCGACAGGACCGCGATAAGCCTGATGTAATTGCAGGTACTATTATTATTCATTTAGTTCCCTACTTTGCATTATTTGATAATGGTTCTACCCATTTTTATGTGTCCTATTCTATTTTGAGGGTCTTAATATCCCAGTTGAGAATACTGATAGTTTGATGACATTTCAAATTCCTGTAGGTCAGTCCCTAAAGTTAGATCATATTTTTAGATGATGTCCTATACAAATCCATGGGGAGATATTTATGGCCAACCTGATGAAGTAACCTTTGAAGAACTTTGACTTGATTCTTGGTATGGATTGATTGAGCAAGCATCGAGTTAATCTCATTGTGAAACCAAAAGAGTTGTTCTGAAGATTCCAGATAACCAGAAGATTGTGATGATCGGGAAACGTCGTGGATTCCTGACGAATGTTGTGTCTACTTTGGTAGCTGAGAGAATGATCAGGAAGGATTCTGATGCGTTTCTTGTTTATATTCTGGATAGTAAGTTCTCGATCTGACATTGAAGGCATCCAAATTGTTAAGGAACTTCCCAATGTTTTTCTGAAGAGTTATCTGGATTGCCACCATAGAAGTTGAGTTTAAGATTGAAGTTTATTCCGGTTCCACTCTAATTTCGATGGATCCTTACTGTATGGCCCCAAAGGTGCTTAAGAAACTGAAAGTCCAACTATAAGAGTTATTGAATAGGGATTCATTCGACCCAGTCTTTTACCGTGGGGTTCCCTAGTTCTCTTTGTTAAAAAGAAATATGGGACATTGAGACTCTGTATTGATTATAGGAAACTGAACAAGCTCACAGTTAAAAACAAATATCCTCTTCCTATCCTAAAAAACTGTTTTCCATACTCGATATGGGCATTACAAGTTTTTAGTGATGTCATTTGGTTAACTAATGCCTCTGATGCTTTAATAGATCTGATGAATCAGGTGTTTCGACCTTACTTGGACCAATTTGTAATTGTGTTCATCAACGACATACTTGTGTATTCTCAAACTAAAGCAGGATATGATGAGCATTTAAGAATTATTCTGCAGACTCGGAAGGAAAACAAGTTATACGCCAAGTTGACCAAGTGTGAGTTATGGCTTAACAAAGTGACTTTTCTTGGGCATATTGTCTCTACTGAGGGTATCTGGGTGGATCCAAATAAAGTGGAGGCTATTTTAAACTGGATGCAACCTAATAATGTCTCACAGATCCGTAGTTTCTTAGGCTTAGCTTGTTATTATCGTCGTTTCATTGAGGGGTTCTCCATTATTGCAGTTCCTCTAACGAAATTGTTAAGGGAAGATGTTTAATTTGTCTAGTCCGAGGACCAACAAGCTAGCTTTGAGAAACTGTAGATTGTTCTGACTCAAGCCCCAGTGTTGATTCAACCTGAGTCTGGGAAGGATTTTTCTGTCTACATTGATGCTTCTCACTTTGGATTAGGATGTGTTTTGATGCAAGATGGAAAGGTTGTCGTTTATGTGTCATGTCAGTTAAAGTCACATGATCGCAACTATCCAACTCACGATCTGGAGACACTATTTTAACAGAGAAAAGTGTTATATATATACTGATTATAAGAGTCTAAAGTGTCTTCTTACTCAGAAAGAGTTGAATTTTGAGGCAGGGTCACTAGTTAGAGCTTCTAAAGGACTATGATTGTGAGATAGAGTATCATCCGGGGAAGGCTAATATGGTGGCTGACGCCTTGAGCTGTAAGGCGATACCTGATATGAGAGCCTTGTTTGCCAGTTTTAGTTTGTTTGATGATGGTAGCCTGTTAGCAGAGTTACAACTTAAACCCACTTTGGCCGAGGAGATTAAGGCTAAACAAATCCTAGGTAGCTCCTTACTTTCCATGATTGGGCAGGTTGAGCAGGGAACGATTTCAAAGTATAATTTTTATAAGGATATATTATGTACTTTCATGGTTGTTATTGCATCCCTAAAGATGATGAGTTAAGATGGGCTATTTTCGAGGAGGCTCATAGTAGTCCTTATGCCATGCATCTTGGTAGAGACAAAATGTACAAGAATCGCAAGGAGCGATACTTTTAGAGTAGCATGAAGAATGATATTTCAGATTTTGTGGTGAGGTGTCTGACTTATCAGTAGGTTAAGGGATAGCACCAACATTCGTTGGGATTGTTTCAGTCTATTAAGATTCCTGAGTGGATGTGGGAGCATATTACGATGACTTCATTACCGGTCTTCCTTTGACTCATTCAAAAAAGGATTTTGTTTGGGTGATTGTGGATCAACTCGCCAAGTCAACTCATTTTATTTCTGTTCGGGTCAATTATTATTTGGACAATTTGGTTAAATTATATATATCTGAGATCATTAGACTCCATGGTGTTCTATTGTACATCATCTCCAACCAATATCTGAAGTTTACTTATAGGTTCTAAAGGCTTTGCATGAGGCTCCGGGTACTCGTTTAAATTTCAGTACAACTTTTCACCCGCAGACTAATGGTCAGTCTGAGTGAGTGATTCAGGTGCTGGAGGATATGCTACAGGGTTGTTTGATTGACATTCATGGTACTTGGGAAGATTTCTTACCTTTAGTCGAGTTCACTTACAATAACAATTACCATGCAACTATTCGAATGGTATCGTATGAGTCTCTATATGGACATCAATGTTGTACTCTTATCTGTTGGACCGAGTGTAAGATAAGAAGACTTTGGGTCCAGAGTTAGTTTGAGAGATTGGAGATACTGTCAGATTGATATGTGATTAACTGAGAGAGGCGTTTGATAGGATGAAATCTTATGCAAATCAGTGATGGAAGGATATTGAGTTTGAGGTTGGGGATTAGGTTTTTCTGAAGGTATCTCCATTGAAGAAAGTGTTGAGATTTGGACGTAAGGGTAAATTGAGCCCGAGATTTTTTGGGTCGTATCATATTTTGAAGAAAGTCGGACATGTCCCTAGCTTAGTCGCATTCATGATGATTTCCATGAATTCATATTAAGGCGATATCATCCAGATCCAGGTCACATCATTTAGATTGATGAGATAGAGTTAAGATATGATTTGTCTTATAAGGAGGAACCCATTCATATTTTAGATCGGGATGAGAGAGTTCTTCGGAATAGGCATATTCTGAGGGTCAAAGTTTAATGGAGTAACTGGGTCCCTCAGAAGATACTTGGTAGACTTTGCTCAGTTTTTGTATCTATTTCCATCAGGTAAATTTTGAGGACAAAATTTTTCTCTCTCTGCAGTTTTTCCTCATTTAGAAGGAAACCTTCAATCATCATTTTATCGTCGATTGTTACTCTGTTTTCGACACCTCCTGTACCATCGTGTTCTTTGCATTGTCTTGAGTCCATCGATGTCCATCTTATCTGTTGTCACCGGCATGTGAGGGGGTGAGGAAGATAACCCGACCCGACCCGTGTCTGACCCGAACCGAACCAGTTAACCGTTGACCAACCATTGACCCTTGATCGACGTTGACTTTTTCGAAAAACTCTATCCTGACGTTTTTTGACGTCTTGAGTATGATTATGCGATCTGTTTTGCCAAATTCTAATCCAAAAGTCTCGAATCGAGCCTATTGATCTGAAAATGCTTAGTAATTTTAGCATTTTTGCTTATTTATTTGGGATTTGATTATAGAAATGACTCGAGAATATATTTTTATGAAGGTAATCGTATTCTACCCGATTGAGGGTCAATTAGTTCTGGCGTTTCCCATCCGTCAGATCTGCACGATCCACGTTCCTCGAGAATTACTCGTAGGTATATGTAAATTATTTAAATAGAGGTTATTATTATTCATATAGGATTCCGATATGGATTTTTTATGCGTAGGATCTAGCGTTGCCGCTGATCGTGGTTAGTAGACTACTCAAACCAGTACAAGTGTGTTTCCTAATGGTGTTACATTAATATTTTAAATTGTTCATCTGAACTATTTTGGATTTATGATAATACTGAATATTTTTACAATGTGATACTTGATTTTTGAATATTGGTTATCTGATATCTGATTTATTGTACATTTTTTGTATGATCTCTAAATTATGTATTTTTGTATCTAATTTCTGAGTATGGAATATTTTCATGGTTTACTAAATTAAACTATCGTTTTCACTCGAATACATACATGTTTATTACTGTCATTGGGGTATTATTGAAGAAAGTATCTCAGGCCTAGCCTATGACTTGTAAGTCCTTACCACAGGCTCCTCGACTTTGTGCTCAGTGTAAGTCCTTACCGCAGATTCCTCGCCTTTGTGCTCAGGGTAAGTCCTTACGCAGGCTCCTCTGCTTCGTGCATAGGGTAAGTACCTACTGCAAGTCCTTATGCTATGTGTATAAGGCCCTTACCAAGTATAGAGGTGGGTGTATGGTTTTGGGGAACGTACATATTCTGGTGATCGGATAGGGTAGTGATCATATTTTGAAAATATGTTTGATAAACTGATTTTACTGAAGTATTTTATCTGTATGTTTTTATACACTGTAAGGAGCACACTATATATCTCTATATACCTTTTTGTTATACTTTGGTGACACTTGTTTTTGCTTTCGTCTCGATATATTTGCATTGTCGGTATTTATCTATGTATATGTTTTATATGATTTTTCTGATACATGTATATATTGATATATGGACGTTTATCGTATGAACCTTTCTTATGACTAATTTCATATTATACTATATATGGATTTAAACGTTATTTTAAAAATGAAAAGAAATTTCTGAATAAGATATGTAACCACCTAGAGTTTGGTATAACGTCCAGACCAGGTCTAAAGGGTTACATTGTCATTCCTTTTTTCTATTTTTCTATTTTTATTTTAATATTTGAATTAATATATTCTTTATTTGTTTTGTAGGAGAAACCCCCAATAAATCAAAATAAAGAACATTATGAAAGAGGTAAACTACCCATTCATGTTTTTGTATATGCTTTATATATATATTTAAATGTCTTAATTTTGTATACTAACCCTAGCTTTCTTCTCTTTTTTATTTTGCAAGGTGATGTAAATGATCTATTGTTAGAAGTAGTTGATGTCAATAAATCCTCTAATAGGAAGGCTACATGTTCAGTCAAGTTTGGGAGAAGAACGTCTCTTGTTTGGGAACATTACACCTTCATCAAATCTGTCGATGGTTATGTTTATGCCAAGTGTAAGTATTGTAAAATTAAAAGATATAAAGTTTATTCTTATATTGGTGCATCTAACCCTAGAAGGAATACTGAGAAATGCCAATCTTATAAGGAATATCTTGCTGAAAATCCTACTTTGGTAAGTTCTTTTGATCAAAACAAATACTGTGAATTATTTACTGAGGCTATTATGTGTCATGGTTATGCATATAATATTGTTGAGCATGAAAAACTTAGGGATTTGTGTCATTACTTGAATTCTTTTATTAAGGATATATCTAGGTATATTGTTACTATGTATTACATATTGGAGCATGAAAAAAAAAATTGCTACTTGATTCAATGCATTCTGTTTTAAGTCGTGTTTGTTTTACATGTGATGGTTGGTCTGCCTGCACTTCAAATTATTATTTTGTTCTTACTGCTCATTAGGTTGATAATAACTGGAAACTTTAGTCTAAAATACTTAATTTTCGTCATTTTCCTTTTTCTCATGATGGTGAGTCAATCTTTAAGTTTATTAAAAATATGATATGTGAGTGGGGTCTTAAAAAAAAGCATTTACCATTAATGCTTATACAAATGATAAAATGGTTAAGAGACTGAAAGATTATATAAATGTCATTTCTCCTTTTCCGTGCAATGGTAAATACTTATATATAAGGTGTGATGCCTACATTTTGAACTTGATAGTTCAAAAAGGTTTGAAGGTAATTGATTCTCTTGTTATTAAATTGTGTGAGATTGTTAAATTTATTGATTCTTCTGACTCTTGACTTTGCCTTTGAATTAGCTGTTAAAGACTGTGATTCTTCTTTCTCTGGTAATTTAGTATTGGATGTTCCTACTCGATGGAATTCTACTTATTGATTCATAGGTCACTTGAGGTTATATTAGCGATTAACTTGTTTGTTAATAGTGAAAATGAGTTGGATATCATTACTGATCATGAGTGGGAAATTGTTTAAACAATATGTGATTTTCTTTAGCTTTTTTATGAAATTACTACTATGTTCTCTGGTTCTAATCCCACTTTTAACTTGTATTAGGCTAACTTTGTTGCAATTGAAAAATTGTTATGTGATTCTCATAATGATCATTGTGAAGGTATTTCTGCAATGGCAAGACCCATGCTTTAACTATATAAGAAATATTTTTCTGATCACTCAATGATTTAGTCTTTTGTTGTTTTACTTGATGAGGTTCAATGGAGGGTAAGTCTCATTTATAATGAGTTTCATGAGTTATATGTATTTTATTCAAAAAAATAAATCTTGTGGTTCTTCATCTTCTTCTTCTGTCCAAAGTAACACATCCTTAGACAGAAGTGACTCAAGTTACAATCAGCCTCGAACATGTAAAAATTAGATCTATTTCAGGTTAGTTACTATTATTTCGAGTTGAATTTTATCTTATTTATTTCCTGTTTTTATTTACTAATTTTATCTTTTATTTTTCAAAATTTTGATGCCAATTTAGCGGCTTCAAGTAGTGGACGATATGATGTTGACTCTTACATCATTTTTCCCTTTGTCCCTCGTACTGGAGAATTTGAATTTGATATTTTGGAGTATTGGAAAAATAAAAGTATTTCATATCCTGTACTTTCTCGTATAGCGAGAGATATATTGGTTATTCCAATTACTTCAATTGCATCTGAATCGTCTTTTAGTATGGTGGTCAAATTTTGAACAAATTAAGAGCCAAATTCTTACCTAAAAATGTTGAAATTTTTGTAACAACCCGTAATTGGTTGTATGGTTTTTAGTCGGAGGATAAGGGTGAAGAATATCTTACTATGGTTAATGAGACTTTTATGTAAAGGTATGTCAAATTGTTTTATTTTTTATGTTAATGTCATTAATATTTCAAATTATTTATTAATTATTTTAATTTTAATTTTAATTTTTAGGGTGTTTAACAATAAGTGAAACCATTGGAATTAGATATTATGTCTTGCTTCACTACAAGAAAATATACCTTTAATGACACACGAAAAATGACACAAGCTAATTTATGACTTGCAAAAAATGTGTCATAAAAAATGTCATGTTTTTTAAAATCTGAACGATTTATGACTTACAATAATGTGTGTCATATTTAATAGTCATAATCCAAAAAATTTGCAAAAACTCGGAGTACACTTTTAATTGTGCGTCATCTGTAAAAGTCATCTTTTAATTTCCCCCCATTATTTTCATCCTTTCACGCTTCTTCCCCCCTCGATAATCAGTTCACGCCGCATGCTTCCCCCATTTTTCTCTTTGCATCAGTCCACTGGTTTAGCTATTCACCAAAACGCAGACGAAGGAAGTCAAAATTCAAGGGTTTCCACAGGTATTCCTCGTTCTCTATTCTAACATTTGGGGTTTTGTTGATTTCTATTTTGTTTGATTTAATGGGTTTGATGCTTTTACTTCATATATGTTGAAATTGAATCGAGATTTATTGCTTGTTTAATTTTCTATTATTTGATTAATCGCTACTGATTTGTTCATTTCATAGGTTTCTTAAGTGGTTTATTTCTGTTTTTATACTTTACTGGACTCTTGTGCTAGTTCGTGAACTCTTTTTGCTTTTTGGGTTTTGATGGATTATGTATTTTGGTTCCAAAATGTTGAATTTTGATTGTCTTGTGATATATGTTTTTTATGCTTGTTGAAATGTTTACAGACATATCTTGTTTCCAAAGCCTATTCGTTTACCCTAATGCCGATTATTTGTTGCTTAAAAACTTTTGCATTTACCACATTGATTCTATATTCCTGTGAATTACTTATGTTATATTCCTATGAATTTGTATGTAAAACCCTTTCTCTATTGCAACGGGATAGACAATGTGTGTTTGTTAATGTTCATTTTAACTGAAACTCAAAATGGTGTCCAATCATAGATCATGAAAAAAAATTATGGTAAATTAGTAAGTATGACAATCAGGTCACTAAAAAAGTATCCCCAACTTCATCAAGAAGAATTCTAGAATTTCAGGAATGAAATTCAAACATATCCCACGAGTTCTTTGTCAAAACAACTATTTATATGCATGCATTTCATTCACTTAACAAAACGGTCCATAGATTGTTACCATTCATTCCTTACCTGGAGTTGACGAAATTTTAGCAAATAAACACTAGATTCTGCATATTGAGGATTATTTTCAACATACTTATAAGGAGAAAAAATACTAATAAATTTTGATTATACATGCTCATAAGGACAATTATTACACAAATGTTAAACAGTTGGCACAGTTGGACTAGGTTCATATGCAAACTTACAATATGCACTCATCAAGCCGTTTAATAAGTGAGAGAAAGTTTTTGTTTCCAACATTCATGTTTGGAGAGTAAAAGTTACAAGTAATCTGTACAGAAGAGGTAAAATTGGACAAATCATGTATTTCAGAAGTACCACACCAACATCAATTCATCAAGACACTTAAACTGGAGCATAAATCCCAAAGGATAATAGGATAAAAATAAAAGGAAAGGAAGTAACACATAAACTGATCTCTAGTTAAGATATAATTCAAACCTTACATTCTCCAACTCATCAAATTATTTGAGTTTATTTTTGTGAATCAAATCATTGTAGCTTTCCTTATTTTCAATTGGGTTTTCAAATAATTTATCTAACATTGTTAGGGTTTGTTCCAATCTCGATTGGGTTTTTTAGATTTTATGAATGGGCCATAACCCTTGAACATTGTTCTATAGCATAGTACAAAATGAATTTGTTAGGGTTACTTTGTACTCGGTAATTTAGGGTAAACATTTTGTTCTTCATATCTTACATAAATATTTCATCATTCATCAGTTATAAAGTTCTAGTTTTGCTAATACTTTATAATTATTTAGGTTGGTAAGTAATGGTCGATGGATAAATCATGGATTTCGTCTGATAGGTTATCTGATGCATATGAAGTGGGTGTAAACACCTTTCTAGAGTTTTCACAAAGTAATGATCCAAATTCAGATCTTATTCGATGTCCTTGTATACATTGTATCAATTTGTGGCACCATTCAATTCAGACCATGAGCTATCATCTGTTTGCCTCTGGCTTCGATGAAAGTTATAAGGTTTGGTCTTTCCATGGAGAAAGACAACCTGAGCTTGATTCTAGATGCCCTAAAAAATCTATTCCTCCCGACTTTGATTATACAAGAGATATTGTATATGATGCCTTCAGAGATGTAGAAAAAGAACCTGATTCATTAAAGCCACTTCTTGAAGAATGTGAGAAGCCACTTTACGTAGGGTCAAAGTATAATACACTTAGTGGATTATTGAAATTCCAACATATCAAGGGTCAATTTGGGTGGTTTGAGGCTAGTTTTGAAGTATTGTTAGGTGCCCTAAAAGATGTCTTACCATTAAACAATACAATGCCTAATTCCCTATATGATGCCAAGAAATTGCTAAAGGAGTAGGTCTACAATATGAAAAAATCCATGCATGTGAAAACAAATGTGCTATATTCTAGAAAGAACATACGGATGCTTCTCAATGTCCAACTTGTGACACATATCGTTAGAAGGAGAATACCAAAAACGTACCTTCGAAAGTTTTTTGTTATTTTCCTCCATCCCTAGATTTAGGAGAATGTTTTCATCACCGGAAATGTCACATGACTTAACTTGGCATGCACAAAGTCAGACTAATAACGACATGCTAAGTCATCCTTGCGATTCCCCCTCTTGGAAACTTGTTGATAGAACGTGGAAAGAATTCGAGAAGAAAAACGGAATCTTAGATTAGCCTTGTTCGTTGATGGTATCAATCCTCACAAGTCATTAAGTTCCAAGCATAGTTGTTGGCCGGTTATCTTAATAAATTATAATCTACCCTCTTATTTGTGCATGATAAGAAAATTCATGATGTTGACTCTATTGATATCATGTCCAAAACAACCTGGTAACAATATTGATGTCTACTTGACACCATTGATAGCAGATCTAAAACTCTTATGGGAAACTGGCGTGAAGACATATGATGCTTCTAAGAAAGAATAATTCAATCTAAGAGCAATATTACTTTGGACTATAAATGACTTTCTCGCATATGGTAATCTTTTGGGGTATGTTACCAAAGATTATTATGTGTGTCCAATATGTTCAGTGAATACTTGTTCATTGTGGTTGCCAAATTCGAAAAAAGTATGATTTCTTGGTCATAGAAGATTCCTGCCACTTCAACATCCTCTTCGTAAAAGAAAAAATATTTCAACAATCAACAAGAGGATGATGTTATAAAAAAACCATTATCGGGTGAAGAGATTTATAACTATCTGACAAGGTTTAAGACTTCATGGGGTAAGAAGACAACGTCTAAGAAGAAAACGTCAAAGAATGAAAAAGAAAGCATCGATGAGAGAGCTAAATTTTGGTACAACAAATCAAATTTTTTGAACTTGAATATTGGAAGAAGTTGCTCATTCGTCATCGGTTAGATGTTATGCACATAGAGAAAAATGTGTGTGAGAGTGTTTATGGGACATTGTTGAATTTGCCCGGCAAGACGAATGATGGTTTAAGAGCACGACAAGATCTTGAGGCGATGGGCATTAAGCCTGAATTATAAACTCAACCAAGAGGGAATCATACTTGGCTTCCGCCTGCGTGCTACACATTGAATACCATAGAGAAACACTGATTTTACGAGACCATGTCTAACATAAAAGTGACTGATGGGTATTTTTCAAATTTCAAGAATCTCGTGTCTGATGATGTATCAAATATGAATGGTTTGAAGTCTAATGATTGTCATGTACTGATGCAACAACTTCTCCCTTTTGCAATAAAGGGGGTGTTACATGTGAAAGTGAGGAAAACAATCATAGGTTTGTGTCATTTTTTCAACGTGTTGTGTAGTAAAGTCGTTGATGTTAATAAGCTAGGCAAGTTGCAAAGTGACATCGTATTAACTTTGTGTTTGTTAGAGAAGTATTTTCCTCCTTCGTTTTTCGATGTCATGATTCACTTGATGGTGCATTTAGTTAGAGAGGTGAGGTTATATGGCCCTGTTCATTTTAGGTGGATGTATCCATTTAAGAGATACATGAAAATACTCAAAGGCTATGTACGGAATCATCATCGACCGAAGGTTACATTGTAGAATGTTATGTGGCAGAGGAAGCCTTGGAATTTTGCTCACACTACTTAAAAACATGAAATCAATTGGCAATCCTCATGAACGTGTTGATGAAAGAATTTGCAACGGCAAACCTTTATCACGGGGTACAGTCGAGGTTGTAGATTCTATGTACTTGATAAAGCTCATCTTTATGTATTACGAAACACTGCTGATGTGGAGCCGTATATAGAGTAAGAACCACTGTGTCTTCTTTGTACTCTGTGTAATGCATTAAACCTTTTCTAACTTCTAATATTATTTAGGCAACATATGTTGGAATTGAAGGATCATAACCCTCGTGCCTCTCGAAATAGTAAATGGTTGCAGACTCAGCACAGTCGGACATTTATTAGTTGGCTTAAGACCAAGGTTGATACACATTTGGCTAATGGGGAAGACATTTGTGAGAGTGTTCGTTGGTTGGCCAAAGGGCAAAGTTTTGTTGTGAATAAATATAGCGGTTTTGCCATAAATGAGTATCGGTTCCATACAACATCTCGACATGAATCAAGAACAACTCAATGTAGTAAAGTATCTCTAGTTGCGCATGCTATGCAGATTGCTAGTGCAAAAGACTCCAATCACCTGTATGACGCTGTTACTTACTATGGTCGTATACAGGAGATATGAGATCTTGATTATCGCATATTCACTGTTCCTGTTTTCATGTGTGATTGGGTTGATAGTTGTGGAATAAAAAAATATGATTTTGGATTCACAGTGGTTAACTTTGCTAGGCTTGATCTCCAATCTGAATGCTTTATATTAGTTAGTCAAGCAAAACAATTTTTTTATGTTCAAGAGCAACAAGATGCGAATTTATCTGTTGTCGGCTTCACACCACATAAGATGTACAAGTATGGAGAAAATGGTGAAACTGATGATATGTTGGAATACCATGCTACTTTTGATTTTTCACAAGACTCCCCTTTAGTAGAACATGATGATGATTTCTTGTGTACACGCCCGGATGGCGAGGGCATATTAGTTTAAAATATTGTGTGCAAAATAAAATCATTACTTCTTGGTATGTTTTTATTTCAACATCTGTATGTTATTAATTTTGTCCCAACTGCAAGAAATAGCAATGTACTAACTTTTTTATTTGAATCATGTTGAAACAGGTTCTAATTGGGACCATGGAATTGGATCAGTCCTGGAGTCATGATGAAGACTCTAAACAAAGAGGTCCGACAATAAAGGGAAAAACTACTAAAGGAAAAGTTATCGTTACTTACAATAAAAAAGGTGTTTCGATTGGCGTTGAAGCAACAAAACTTGCTTACTTTAAGGGCATGGTAGCAAGATCAATGGTGCGTATCACTTATTCCACTTGGCGAGATGTTGAACAGGAAAAAAAGAAGACTTATAGCAATACATTTTGGTAAGTCTAACATCTGATTTTAACTTCCAATTTTTTTTGTTAAAAATAATATTTTTTAATTAATGCTTTATGTTTCAAATGAATTTTGAACTTGATCCAAGGAGTCGGAAGAACACCCTTCAATCCATTGGGACAAAGTGGAAGAACTTTAAGCATTATTTGTATAAGAAATTCATTGAGAAGTTTAAGAATGACCCTAATGCAAATATGCTCAACCCTCTAGATATGTATCCGTATTTAAAGATAGATTACTAGAAGGTTTTTGTATCGCAAAGACTTTCAAAGAAGTGGGAGGTTAGTTAAACTTTTTGTGTCTGTATTTGTTATATATATGAGTTTTAGAAACCATTCTCGACTGTTTTAATGTTTCTAATGCAGGAAACAAGTCAGAAAGCTAAAAAAATACGTGGACAACATAGATACAATCATTGGTTGAGTAGAAAATGATATGCAGGACTAACTCTTGAGATTATATGTAGTAAATTAATTGAATAGTTTAGATATGCATCTGTTTATGTTAATTCATGTTGCTATTCTTTTTAATTTAGAAGCAAGAAACGGGAAAGGAGGAAGATGAGATTAATAGAGCATTGTTGTGGAAAAAGGCAAAACAAATGAAAAAAAAGAGGTTATAACCTGAATGTCCAGATTGTTGTTGATAAAATGGTAAGTTACTATGAACATTCCTACTTTATTTATTTTCATCTTATTGTTATATCACCAAGTTAGTATATATATGTTTGTTTGTTTTTTCAAACTACTTTATTTATTTCCATACTTGCTACACATTTGATGGTGGTATGATCAACTGCATCAATTCTGACAAATAATTCAGTAAACTGCATTCTTTGACTTTTATATTTAGAAAAAAAATTTGATAGATGAAAATAATAACAATTAATGAAATTAATGAAAGGGTGCTTTATTTGACAAAATCGACCTTTTGACCTCACCAAAGTTAAATTGACTCTAAGCTTGTTCTTCAACAGTTTCCGTCTTTCATTGGCATTAGGGGAAAACAAGTTAAATTTAACCTCATATTTCTAATTCTTTTCAATTAGCTCCTAGAAGTTTAAGCTCTTTTTAATTTGGTCCTTAATTTAGAATGACTTAATGAATTTGGCTTAATTTCTAAAGTAAATATCACTTGACCCCTAATTTATAGGTTAAAATAAATTATGGTCCGTTCATTATTATGATTGGTGTTAATTCGATCGTTAATAATGTTCTCTAATAAGCCTCATATTTCTTCTACTTTTAACTTTTGTTTATTTGGACATGTTTGTTATTTTTCGTGCAATTTTATCTAATAAGCCTCATATTTGTCCAAGTTAACAGTCACTACCCACTTAACAAATATTCAATGTCGAAATGGAAATAGTTTTACCCAACAATTATTTTTCAGTTGCCTTTGACTATAACTTTGTGCACATAAAAAAATATAGGACAAGCATTTGTGCTCCTTTTAATTTGGGATTAGTTAGGAGGCGTGTTCTAAAAGAGTTTTACCTAATGTCCATATGTGTCACGGTCAGTTATATTTTGACTAATTGATATCTAGGACTTTGACTATATTATGTGCTTGTGACACCAAATTTCCAAAGAGCAAACGACAAATAAAATAATGTGATCTCCCCGAGGAATAAATTAAAAAATGATAATAAAAAGGAAACACACTAATTATAGTCTTTTTCCTCCTCATAATAGGACAATGATAATGCCTTGGGTTTTTGCTTGAATTCGATCGAGTTTTTATTACAGTGATGAATAATTGGTGCTAGGAAAAAATACAACAACAACAATATTTACAATGCTAGAACTTAAAACCATATGAGATTTAATCCTTTGATTTTTTGAATATGAATATTTGCTTTTACTACAGGAAGAGATGCAGAACTCAGAAACTTTAGGAGAGTTCACTTGTGGAACAAATGGCATGCTTACCCAAGCCCTAGGTACCCAGGAACAATGTGGACATGTACGAGGGATGGGAAAATTTGTAAGGCCATACTAATACTTTTACTTACCCAAGACCGTGTAGAACTACTTAGATGGTGAGAAGAAAAAGATTGAAAAAAGGTTCAACCAAATTGAATGTGCAATAGAGAAACGAAAAAAAGGGATGAATCATGCTTTTGAAGGCGCAAGTTGCCAAGGGTGGGATAAAGCAGATTTTGAAGACAACCCACCCGAGGAATTACTTGTAAGTCTTTTTAAATTATAGTATGAATTAAATGTAAGTCTTGACTACAACTAATATTATATATTTGTAGGATATTTCCTGTTATCTTGCGATTGATATTTCCTCCAATATAGTTGCCAAAGGAACGATAGTGAAGCACAATGATCTATCAGGTATTACAAAAAATATCAGTTTTCTTTTTTCATTTTTAGAATATTGGATCTTAGTTTTAACTTTATATAACAGGTGAATGAAATTGTACACTGCTCAAAGTGGTAAACTTGTGCTTGATGGCATTCGGGGAAGATTCTAAGGTAACCTCTAACTCATCTGAATTTGATGATTTATCTTATGATGACCTATTAGAGGAATATATTGTGTTGGCTTCAGATTATGAGAAATTGTTTTTAAAATATAAAAATGATATTTCAAAATTGAAAAATGAAAATAAACTCATGTCCAAAACTAACAACGATCTTGAAAGTAAAATCAAATATTTGCAAATCAAACTAGAAGAGTTTGAAAAGAAAATTTTGGATTTGCAAAATTTACTTTCAAAGGTCAATAATGATCATCAAAAGAAAATTGATGATCTTAAAGCTTCTTTTAATAAAGTTGGAACAAAACGTTTTGAAAGTGGAGAAAATTCAAAATCCAACTTTGTTAGAAAAAGTTTTAAAAACTACAATCATAGAGGTCCCCAAAGAACCTTTAATGGAAAAATCATTAGAAGTATATGGGTTCCTAAAGGACTCATTACGATAAAGATATCCTACACAAATGGATACCTAAGGGGACTAAGATTTTGGAAACTAATGAATATGGACCCAAAAGAATTTGGATACCAAAAATTAGAAATTAATCTATGTTTGTAGGAAAATGAGCATTGATACAAGGCACGGGAAACAAATTCAAACTCATGGTACCTTGATAGTAGATGCTCAAGACACATGACCGGAGACAAAAGCCGGTTCATAGAGCTTAACGCCAAAAATGGAGGAGAAGTGACTTTTGGTGATAATTCGAAAGGTCACATCGAAGGTATAGGTACCATAGGTAATACCTCTTCCATACAAATTAAAAATGTATTTATGTGAATGGATTAAAGCATAATCTCTTAAGTATTAGTCAATTATGTGATAAAGGATTCAATGTCATGTTTGAAACTAAAGGTTGTAAAGTTATTGACATTGCATCTAATCGAATTATGCTTATTGGTCATAGAATAGGAAACATATACATGGTGCATTTAGACTCTATTGATATGACTAATTTATGCCTAGTTGCTAAGGATGAGCAAGATAGTTGGTTATGGCATAGGAGACTAGGACATGCTAGTATGAGTGTTTTACAACGGCTAATTCAAGGAAATTTAGTTCGAGGGTTGCCTAAGCTTAAATTTGATAATGATAAAATATGTAATGCTTGTGCTAAAGGAAAACAAAAGCGAATTTCTTTTAAATCCATTAATGATGTATCAACTAGTAGAGTATTATAATTGATCCATTTAGATCTTTTTGGGCCAACTAGGACTACTAGCTTGGGTGGAAAACAATATGCATTTTTCTTGGTAGATGATTATTCTAGATATACTTGGGTTCTATTCTTAATTACTAAAGATGAAGCATTAGAAAAATTCATCACGTTTTCAAAAGTAATCCAAAACGAAAAAGGTTACTCTATAACTAGTGTTAGGAGTGATCATGGAACTGAATTTGAAAATATTGGATTTACTAATTTTTGTAATTCTAATGGTATTAGTCATAATTTTTCAGCACCTAGAACCCCTCAACAAAATGGAGTTGTTGAGAGGAAAAATCGAACTTTAGAAGAAATGGCTAGAACCATGCTCTGTGAAAACAATTTGCCAAAATATTTTTGGGCGGAAGCCACAATACCGCTTGTTATGTTGTAAATCGAGTAATGATTAGGCCAATCTTAAATAAAACTCCATATGAAATTTTAAAAAAAAAAACCTAACATTAGCTATTTTCATCCTTTTGGATGTAAATGTTTTGTTTTAAACAACGGTAAAGATAATCTTGGCAAATTTGATGCTAAAAGTGATGAAGGAATTTTTCTGGGTTATTCCATAAATTCTAAAGCTTATCGAGTATTTAATAAAAGAACTTTAGTTGTAGAAGAGTCTATACATGTTGTTTTCGATGATAATTCTATTCCGAGGAATGATTCTTGTTTGAATGATGATGTAGGTATTATAAATATAAATGACGTTGGTCATGACGTTGGAGAACCATCATCAAAGGAAGAAACGAAAGATGAGGAAACTCAAGATCCTCTCGAGAATCCAACCATTGAAGAAAGGGAAGTATCTTACCCAAGAGAGTACAACTATGTCAATGATGGTGAGATTATAGGTGATCCATCAAAAGGGGTAACAACTCGATCTTCTCTTAGAAATATTTGTAATTATGTTGCATTTATCTCATGCATAGAGCCTAAGAATATTAAAGAAACATTAAAAGATGAACATTGGATTATGGCTATGCAAGAAGAGTTAAATCAATTTGAGAGAAGTAAAGTATGGACATTAGTTGAAAGGCCTATTAATAAATCTATTGTAGGTACTAAATGGGTGTTTAGGAATAAGCTTGATAAAAGTGGTAATATAGTTAGAACAAGGCTAAACTTATTGCTCAAGGCTATACTCAAGAAGAGGGCATAGATTATGATGAAACATACGCTCTCGTAGCTAGGATGGAAGCAATTAGAATGTTATTAGCATTTGCATATTTTCATGAATTTAAATTATATCAAATGGATGTTAAAAGTGCATTTTTAAATGGTTTTATAAAGGAAGAAGTGTATGTGGAACAACATCCAGGTTTTTAAGATTTAAATTTTCCAAATCATGTTTTTAAATTGGCAAAAGCACTTTATGGTTTGAAACAAGCTCCTAGAGCTTGGTATGAAAAATTGTCAAACTTTTTAATTGAAAAAGGTTTTTTAAAAGGGAAGGTTGACACTACATTGTTTTTAAAGCATAAAGGTAAAGATTTATTAGTAGTTCAAATTTATATTGATGATATAATATTTGGTTCTACTAATGATGTTCTTTGCCAAGAATTTTCTAAGCTAATCCAAAGTGAATTCGAGATGAGCATGATGGGGGAGCTCTCATTTTTCTTGGGACTCCAAATCAAACAAAGAAAAGATGGCTTCTTCATCAATCAAGCTAAGTACATCAAAGATATGCTCAAGAAGTTTGGACTGGAAAATGGGAAGCCACATAACACTCCAATGAGCTCATCGACAAAGCTTGACATAGATGAAGGAGGTAAATGTGTGGATGTTAAATTATATAGGTCAATGATTGGTTCTTTGCTTTACCTAACTACAAGTAGATTGAACATTATGTTTAGTGTTTGCTTATGTACTAGATTTTAATCATGCCCTAAGGAATCACATTTACTAGCTGTTATGAGGATCTTTAGATACCTTAAGGACACTCCTAGTTTAGGACTTTGGTATCCTAGAGACTCTAGCTTTAGCTTGCATGCCTTCTCTGATGCAAATTATGGAGGATGCAAATTAGATAGGAAAAACACCTCCGGTACTTGCCAATTTCTTGGAAATATGTTGATTTCTTGGTTTTCAAAGAAACAAAATTGTGTCGCGTTATCTACCACTGAAGCGGAATATATTTCAGCCGGTAGTTGTTGTGCACAAGTTTTATGGATGAAACAACAACTTTTTGATTATGGAATTGAAGTAGGTACCATTTCTATCAAGTGTGACAATATTAGTGCTATTTTTCTCACTAAAAATCCCATCCAACACTCTAGAACTAAGCATATTGAAATTAGACATCACTTCATTAGAGACCATGTCACTAAGGAAGATGTAATTCTAGAATTTGTTGATACTTTGCACCAATTAGCGGATATCTTTACAAAACCTTTAGACAAAGATTTTGGACACTTAGGAGAGAATTAGGTTTAACTGACCTATCTTCACTTAGTGTTTAAAATAATTTTAGCACTTTTAAGTATAAATGAAAAATGCTTATAATAATAATTTTTTATTGCATTCTTTGCTATTAGTTAGGGGGAGTTTATGTTGCTTGATGAAAATTAATTTTATGTTCAAAAGTAGTTTAAAGGATTAATTTGATTGATTCAACATGATTAATTTTCAATATATGAGTTACCAATACCACTAGAACCAATTAATTTAGCTTTTTGAGTGTTTAAAACGGATTTTTTGACATTTTTGTGCTTCATGCATCGATGCACATAAAAGTGCATCGATGCATCCCTTTGAATGTGCATCGATTCATCATGTCGATGCACCGATGCACGCCTTGAATGTGCATCAATGCACAGGGCCATGCATCGATGCATCCGTCGGGTTTTGGGTTTAAAAGGCTTATTTTTCTCATTTGGTTCAAACCTTAAAAACTAAACCTCTCTAGTCGCTCGTCCCTCTCACTCTCTAAATTATCTTCTTGCTCAAAATCAACGAAATTTTGTCGGAATCTTCGAGCTCTTCAACTCCTAATCCTGCTTTTATCATCAAATCGTGCAAAACAACATCACATTCCCTCAAATCCGAAAATTTTCAAGGTAATATTTCAAAAAACTCTATTTCATTGATTGTTTACCTTAGGACTAGTTTAGTTTAGTTCTAGGATGAACATTATGTCGGGCATTGATTATTTGATGATTATAAACTAGATTTTACAACCAATTTCATCAAATACTCACAAAGTTTCAATAAATTTTTGAATTTTCGAAATTAAAAATAATCGAAAATCTGATTTTAGTTTTTAAATTTGATGTTTTTGATTTAATTATGTTGTCTTCATGAAAAACTATACATATTATAATTTTCAAATGTTGTTTTCTAAATAGTTTTTCAAAAAACTATGCCAATTAGAATTTGGTTTAGAGAACCTTGAATTATTGCGGACTCATTTGAGTTCTGGGATTGATTAAATTGCATACATGTGTTTCATCCCAAACTATGTCTAATCCCAAACGCCCTAGAACTTTATCGAGTCGTTCTCGTTCAAACCAACCTCTTAATTCTGTTCTTTCTCCACCTTTATCTCTATTAGGATCTTGTTTTAACATGCCTGAGCGTTGTAGAGACGAATTCTACTCTAGGTACAGAAATTCTTTTCAAACTTATAGAATTCGGGAAGAGCGTATTCCTTCTCTTCAAGCTATGATAGATATTGACTTTGAATACCTTCCGATTCTTAAAGCTTGGAAGTTTGATAAAATGTTTCAGCTCAAACCTATCGTTTATCAGCAGTTAGTTCGCATTTTCTATTCCAATGCGATATGTATTCAAAACGAAACTCAATGTGGGATTATAGCCATTAGATCATATCTTTTAGGCCAATATATTAATATTGACCCTGCGATTATAGCTTCATGTTTTGGATTAGATGATGATGGGTTATATAATGAGAATGAAACTGTAAATTATCCCTATGTTCCAAACGCTAGTGTTAGTACTCTGCGATCTCATCACGATCATTTTCTTCATCTGATGATCTCTTGGTGGTTTAGACCATCCGGAGGTAGGTACTCCACTCTTCGTATTAGGGATTTATGGTGGATGGACTGTCTCAAGAATGAGATCAAAATCAATCTACCCTACATTATCTTCAGTCAACTAGTTGATGTCATAAACATTGTTCCTTCAAAACATGTCGAAACATTAGTTTATGGATGTCTTCTTAGTAACCTCTTTATCAAACTTGGTCTAGACGTCTCTCTCGACAATCCTATCCCACTCCAAAACCAAATCAATCTTACTTCCTTTAAGAAATCGGATTGGAAACAAGATGAGGAAACCGGTCTTTGGGTATTTCGACCCGGTAAGCAAACCCCGGGAGCTAGCTCTTCACGAGTTGCTCCTAGCTCTTCTCGTGCTCCTCCTCCTCCTCCGGCACCGGCTGCTGACGATGATCCTGAGTTTCAACAACTTATGTAAGATATTGACGATCACGTTTCAGACGATGAGCCTGCACTGGAACCGGCACGGCAAGAAAATCAAATGCCACCATATTTTCGATCCTTCTTGGAGTCGTTTGATCTGAGGTTTGCCTCCATGGAGTCTCAGATTACTGAGTTTCAGTGGGAGATGCGTAAACGTATGGACTCTCTCACTCTTGAAGTTTGAGCTCATTATCCTCCTCCTCCCGAACCTCCTATGGAGTGAATTTGTTTCCTTGTTATGTTTTCTTGGATTTTCAAACTTGGATTAATTTTTGATATTTCTGGATTGTTTGTTTTGGATTGATAAATGTTTGAATTTGTTAGGAGTTTGATGTTTTATGGATTTTGAACTTATTATATATATATTTGGTTTGATTTTATCTTTATTATTTTGAGCTTAATGATTGTTAATTTTTGCATCATATTAGTTCATTTTGACCAATTATGCCATTTCACATTTAATTATGAATATTGTTTATGAAACTAATGGCTAATCTCTCTTCTGATTGTGATCTTAGCAGCTTAAGCTATATATATATATATATATTTAATCAATTTGCTATATTTTTTTTTCTTTCAAAATCTTGTTTAAATCGATTTTTAAATCTTTTTGATTTAACAAAAAGGGGGAGAAATATTAAGTGATTAAAAGGGAGAAGTGTTATAGTAAGGGGGAGTAATTTTTCAAAATTGATTTCAAATTTTTAAAAAATCTTAAAATAACACATATGTTTTGTTATATCAAAAAGGGGGAGATTGTTGAAAACATTTTTGTGTTTCGATATAACAAATTAAGTTTAAATGAATTTTAAGATTTTAAAAAAGATTTTCTAAGTATATTCAATTTACTTAATCGAATATCAAATTATTACTCCAAGTCTTTCAAGTTCAAATCCAAACCTTACTAAATGTGTAAAATTGTGTTTTATACTTAAACTATTTTTGAAACAATTTTCATAAAGTATTTTGAACCAAAATCAAGCCTAAAATCAATTTATCCAAGTGATGCACCGATGCACCAATCCATGCATCGATGCACCATGAATTAAATTGAACATCGAATGCATTTCATGCATCAATGCACATCGAATGAATTTGATGCATCGATGCACTCTGGCTATTTTGAAACATCGAATGCACTTGATGCATCGATGCAGTCTAAGTGCACCGATGCACTAAGGGTTCAACGGTCAAAATATTTGAATTTTACACTGATGCACCGATGCATCATGGGTATGCATCTGACGCTCCCAACTGAATTTATTAATTTTTTTCACACTTAAACGGCTATATTGACTTCACTAAGCATCCCCAACGTTCAAAATCATTTGAAGGTGTATTTAAACAAGCTTAGAAGCCATTGATCAATAACAAGAAACAACAATCAACAAGAATAAAGAGAGAATCAAAGAGAAAGCATCAAACCTAAAGTTTGAGCATTTCAAGCCTATTTTTCATTCAATATTCATTTTGCTTTGAAGAACACAACTTTTACTTAATTGTATTCATTTTTTAGTGTTCTTTTCTTTGTTCTAGAATTGTGCAAACAATCTACCTTGTGAGGATTTCCTTGTAAGTTTGCAAATTTGTAATCTTCTCTTTGAGAAAGAGTGTTCTCAAGAATTGGGGTATATTCTTAAGGGAGTTCTAAGGTTATATCTTTGGCCTCAAAAGAAAGAACAAATTAGTGAATTTCTTGGAAAATCCTTAGTGTGGATAGCTAAGGTAGTGGACGTAGACTTTGATTAAGAAAGTCGAACCACTCTAAATCATTGTGCAATTACTTTCAATCTTCTGCAAAAGCTTCCACCAAAATTTTAATTGTCAATTCACCCCCCACTTGGCTGATTCCGTCGATCGATTAACTCAACAGTCTTTTTTAATGACGTGTGCTTCAATGACACGCAATGTAAGTCATACATGCATGTCATAAATTTATGACACACAAATGTGTGTAAACTTTATTTATGACAGGGGCTTCAATGACACGCAATGTAAGTCATACATGCGGGTCATAAATTTATGACACACAAATGTGTGTCATCTTTATTTATGACGGGGGCTTCAATGATGCTAAATGAGTGTCATAAATGTGCGTCATAAATGAGTTCATAAATGCGCGTCATAGATTTATGACACACAATTGTATCATCTGAGATTTATGTCGGTGGCTTCAATAACGTGCATTTGTGTGTCATCTACACCCATAGATGACGCGCAATGAGCGTCATTAAAGGGGGGTTTTCTAGTAGTGTTTCTTCCCTTTACAGGTAACTTCTATTTGCTAATGACTTATTATATTTATTATGTTTAAAATTAACTTAAACAATTGTTTACTAATGCTTCTGTTTTTTGTAAGAGCATCATTCTAAATGCTTCTTGTTGTTTTTTTCTGATTCTGCTTGATCTTGTTTCTGTTATTGTAAATTATGTTGAATACTTGATTGTGTAAGGGTTTGGTAAAGTCAGAAATGTTTGGCACTGTTGGACATCATATTCCTTTTGGCTTTACCAATGATTACATGCTTGTTTAATGCAGAAATGTTGGTTGTTGTTGCCTGCTGCATATTACATGCTATTGCCTTATAATTTATTTTGTTGGTCTGACTTAAATAAATTGTTGTAACTTGTTAATTTTTTTCTATATTGTTACTTATGTTAAATTATGTTGGTGGCTTTAAAGATGAAAAGTTACATGTAATTTAACAATGTTGGCAGCATGTAGATATTTTGATACAAAAGCTCGATGAAGAAATTTCTGGTAGCAAAGTTAGGCTTTTAGCCTTATAAAACTTTTGTTATAAGATATGAGAGCTTAAAAAACACTTTCTTTTTGTTCATTTTATTTGTGATTTTATTGTATTCAACTGTAATAAATCAAATGTTATTTGTATTATTAATATCAATTAAATTCATCTTTTGCATTATGTTTTATATATGTTATAATTGTTAGATAAATTTTCTTTACATAAATTAAACTATATAATTTACATTTAAAATAATTTTATTAATCATGTTTAATGTCAATAAATTATTCTAATTTGTAATCATTGTAATTAATTTAATTAATAATTTTCAATACATAAATTACTTAATAAAATAAAATTAATGATTATATTGAATATTTATAACATAAAAATCATAATTAATATAATAAGTATATTTATTAATTTAATTATGTTAATTAATATTTTATTATAATAATTAAAAAAATTAATCATATTAATTAATATGACTTATTATAAACTCAAAATCTCACAATTTTATTAAAATCTTATAATTTCATCAATGGTAATATATAAGTCAAATAAATGCCAAGTGAGGTAAATATCAGATCAGGTTAATAACAAGTTTGATCATTTACAACTCAGATTGAAAACAGGTCGGGTAATACCAGTTATTTACTAGGTCAATCTCGGGTTCGGGTTGATATCAGTCGAATGCAGTTCGGGTTTGAGTATCATATTTTTTGTTCAATTCGGGTTCAGGTCCTTCTCAAGTCGGGTTTAGATCCACAATTTCCAGGTCTAACTCGGGTTCAGGTCAACACCAATTCCGACTCGATTCGATTTCGGATCGCCACAACGCATGTCAAATACAATTTTGACTCGAGTCGATTTTAGTCAGTTTATAAGGTCGGGTCAACTTTTTCCACCCCTAGGAACTAAATCGAACCTTATGGAGTCATTATTGGGGTGGAGAAGTAGGTGACCCATATGAAAAATTAAGGATTTAATGTTACATGAGACTTTCAATTTTTTTTATAAAAAAAATAATGTAGTTATGAATTTATTTTATACTTAATGCGGCCCTTAAATTTAAAAGAAGTTCCGCGAAAGGGAAATGAGCGTTGAAACGAGCTAGTTGAGGAGCGGTTGCTGCCGTCGATGAGAAACTTTACGGAGCCCTTCACCTTGAAGCAGGATTCAGTCGCCGGTGGTGAATTGCGGCAGAGAAGAGGAGCTTAGGTGTTCCACTTGCCAATGACTGAAGCTGCCATTTATCAACACCTCCGCTTCCTTTCTTCTTTCTTCTTTCACCTTCCTTTCTGGATGTGGCGGAAAGGATTACGATTGCCTTCCTATCCTTCTTGGTATATATATGGCTAAATTATAAATTTACTCATTAAACTTTACTTTTACTCTTATTTTGCTCACTGAAATTTATATATTTTCAATTTAATTATTAAAATTTTGAGTTATTCATGTTTTGATCACTGCACCATTAAATAGTTAGCGCGTTATAACATTACACACAATATCAAAATGACATTGTTTTAAAAAAAGTTAATTTTACATCAAAAAGACGTAATTTTGAACTAATATAAAATCATATGTTCTCTTTTTTTCTTCATTTTCTTTCTTTTATTATTCTCTCTCTCTCAAGTGTGTTCTATCTTCTCAAAGTCTGACCACCATCTATAGTGATCGACTTCTATGTTGGTCACTGTTAATCATCGTCAACAACTATTGATGAAATCCAAATTTTTTAATCAAACTTATGTTATCCTTTTGAACGTGAATTTGGTGTTTGTTTAATCGAAAAATATCTCAAATTCGAAAAATCTATTATTGAACACTTTGAATTCTTATTTTTTTCGACCTAAAAGATATTGACTTATACTATCAACCCAATTTTAAAAGCCATGTCATTCTATTATTTTTTATTTACCCCAAAAATATTAATTTTTTTGTAGTGAATGAGTTGCAAGATTCTTTCTTTCTTCTGTTCTTAGCTTCTACTATAATTTAACTGTATGTAATTCAATTGTTTTTATTAAATACAAATTTTCATTGATTTTAATGTTTAATGAAAGAAAAATCTTTGAAAAAAATATTGATGTACTTGAAAATCATTTGTAATTCTTCTGTCATTAATTTTATGATTTGAAAAAAGCTATTGCAGCACCATGCTTTTAAATTTTATCTTTATGGTTGTTTAGTTATAGAATTGTATTTATATTTTTGTTTCAGATGTGTGGCGTCATTTTACGATTTGTATGAAATAGAATGAGTTGTGAGAAACAAAAGGCAATTGTGGGTAGATTAAATTCTCTTTAAGATTTAGATTCAGGGGTTAAAATAAATGATTTGAAAATTTTAGATTACAGACTGTGACAGTCATAATTATTTGCGAAGAATGGTGGTTGGAATGCTGTAGTGTTTATGCCACTAAAAAATTAATTAATAGTATAAATGCAACACAGAGTTAAAAGAAATAACGATTGAGTGATAAAAAAATCAATGTCTAAAATTAAATAATTAAAGTACAATATTTTACATATTATTGCATAAAATTTGTAATTTACCTTTTTTTATTATCTTCATAAAGAGTCGAAAGGAAGGCATTTGGAGGCATCAGCATAATCTGATATGATCTCGATTATGTGTTCCGAGTCATATACGATGTTTCCCGATCGTGATTATAGTAAGAACTTCGCAATGCTTTGATTGAAGACTGAAAAAGCACAAACAACGTTTGTCGTAACCATTTTTCGTCCGGGCACGAAATATTAACTTTATGGGAAAAGTAATATGAATAAATGATTTTTTTTTAAATAATTTGGGAGTCGCCATCGGCCTTTTGGGTCAGGTAGGTCGAATACCTAAAAAAATATCTTTTAAAAGAGTTTTTAAGAAAACATCAATTAAAAGATAAACTGATCTGCGTTTTAACCAAAAATTTGTCTTTTTAATAATAAAAAGGGATTCGTTGTCGGTTACGTTTAGGGAAAGATTAGCACCCCTACAACGCCCAAAATTGGTACTTTTTAATTATAAATTGTCTCTATTATTAAAAAAAATTCAAAATATATTTAATTTAAATTTATATTATTTCAAAATTAAAAAATATTTAAAAATATCGGAAAAGAACTTCTAGGTGCCTTAAGACAGCTCTTTTCTTCAATATTAAAAAATAAATAAATGACAAACATTTTTTATGACAAAAATTTATTTTAATATAGTAAGATATTTATTTATTCAAAAACATCAGAAAATGGCTTCTAGGTATCTTAAGACAGCTCTCTTCTTTGATATTAATAAATAAAAATATATTAAAATTTTAATATTTTAAATAAAACTAAATTATAATTTTTATAATATTTAATTATTTAAAATACCAGAATAGGACATCCAGATATATTAGGACTGCCCTTTTCTTTGATATTGAAAATAAATAAACATTATTATTTAAAAAATATATATATTTATATGACTAAAATAATAATAATAATTAAAGCAATAATTAAAATATAAAAGTAATAACAAAATAATATTGTAATTAAATAATGATCAAAATAAAAGAAATTCAAAAATTATAAAACTAAATATAAAGTATCAAAAATAAAGATAATAATTTGAAATATTATGAAAGATAATGGTTAATAGTGTAATTTAACCTAATTAATTAATACGGGATTAAAATAAAAAATACTAAACTATAAGGGACTAAATTTGATATTTACCTAAATATATTATTTAATACTGGTAAGGACTAAAATGGGTATTTATCCTAAATATTATATAAGCAGGCAAGGATTAAATTATAAATTAAATAAAATTATAAAACCGAATTGAAATGATTAAAAATCAATTTCAGTGACTAAATTGCAAAGTTACAAAACTATAAGGGTTGCGGAAAGGGTTTACCCTTTCTTAAATTACACAGATACCCTCCCCAGAACGACGTCGTTTGGGGAGGGTTTTAAATACCCTAAACGCCTGGCCCGAAGGGCCAAGCTTCTCATTTGCCTCTTTCCTTTCTCTCTCAAAACGAGAGAACCAGAGTTCTCTCTGGTTTCTCTCTAGTTTCCCTCGCCGGAGGGAAACCGACAGCCATAGGCCACCGTACTCCGCCGCCGGCCACCACCGTCGGCCACCGTAACGGTGGTCGGAATTCACCAAAAACACCCCCAAAGCGTAGATCTAAATGCCCTAAGACCGATTCCGGTCTTTGTTTTCCCTAAAAGACTCCTAATCGGAGTAAATCTACGAAAATACCTTCGGTATTTTCTGTTCTCCGGCGATGTTTAGTGCTTCCGACGGTGGTCAAGGCTCCAAGGGTAAGTTTCTTTCTTCTTTCTTTGTTTTCTATTATTTTTTTTTCTCTGGTTGCTGGTTGCTGTTCGTATCTATTGCCCTTCTTTTTATATATTTTTTTTTGTCGTTCTCTGCCGTCCTTCTCTTTCTTGCAGGTGTGGTGGCTTTTATAGCCACCACCGAGGCTCTCGTCGGACCGGACAATAGAGGGTCGAGTTTGGTGAGTCACCGAGCTATGTGGTGACTCACCTTATAGCCGTGACATGTGGGGAGCAGCTGGCCTTCTGGAGACTTCTGGCGAGGTCATCGTGGCACTGAAGCGTCGGCAAGGCGGCTGGAACTCACTGGAACTTTGGAGCGGCGGCTGGGACGTGGCCACGTAGAAACTAGGGTTTAGAAACCCTAGCTGCATTGTGTTGGACCTCCTGTGGACCGTTGGATCTCTCAGATCCAACGGCTGTGATGATGAGGCGGCTAGAGATGAATGAAACCCTAATTGGGTTTAGGGTTTCAATTAGGCCATTTCTGATTGTAAACGGGCTTCGGGTCCTTTGGGCTTGTAATATATATTTAATAATAATATACTAATAATAATATTTAATAATAATAATAATAATAAATTTAATCATAATAATAAATTTAAATGAAAAAATGATGTCTACAGCTGCCCCTCTTTGCTCATCCTTGTGTTAACAAGAATAGAGTAAAGACGAAAAAGACAATATTTTTTCATTTGGCTTCTTTTGAGTAGGATGCAAATGTTTGAAAACATCATGCACTGAAGGCTTACAGATGACCCGAAGGCTTTGAAACATCAAAAAGCTCCCGAAGGCTTTTTGGAAACATCATGCACTGAAGGACTTACAGATGACCCGAAGGCTTTGAAAACATCAAAAAGCTCCCGAAGGCTTTTTGGAAACATCATGCACTGGAGGACTTACAGATGACCCGAAGGCTTTGAAAACATCAAAAAAGCTCCCGAAGGCTTTTTGGAAACATCATGCACTGGAGGACTTACAGATGACCTGAAGGCTTTGAAAACATCAAAAAGCTCCCGAAGGCTTTTTGGAAACATCATGCACTGAAGGACTTACATATGTGAGAAATAGTTTACTAAGTAAGAAACTATGGAAATTGTTTTCTTATTATTCAACAATTTCATTTTCAGAAAAGATTGAATGAGAAACTATGGAAATCGTTTTCTCATTATGTTTCAATATAACATGTTGATTGGGTAACATGCCTTAATTTCAAGATAATTTTCATTCTTGTGGATTGCATCCATCTCTTCTTCACTTGATTAATATGGAGATGTTGAATAAATTCTTCTCTTTCTTCAGAAGAGTTCTTCTCATTATGAACTTTCCGCTGGGGATGATGTTGACCTATTTCCTGTGATAGAGTCATTCAAAAGGTTGAATAAGCTCTTGATGAGTTATTCTCATTATGAACTTTCTCTAGAAAGGCTGATGCTAATTTATCTCCTTCTGTGATAGAATTATGCAAAAAGTTGAACAAATTCTTCTTATTATGAACTTCTTCTTCCTTTTTCAGATGAGTTCTTCTCATTATGAACTTCTCTGGAAAAGCTGCTCCATCAAGTGATGGATTTGAGCAAAAGGTTGAACAAATTCTTCTTATTATGAACTTCTTCTTCCTTCTTCAGATGAGTTCTTCTCATTATGAACTTTCTCTGGAAAAACTGATCCATCAAGTGATGAATTTGAGCAAAGGTTGAACAAGCTCTTCTCATTATGAACTTTTTCTTCCTTCTTCAGATGAGTTCTTCTCTTTATGAACTTTAACTGGCACTGCTGATCCACCGGGTGATGAATTTGAGCAAAAAGTTGAACAAGTTCTTCTCATTATGAACTTCTTCTTCCTTCTTCAGATGACGAGTTCTTCTCATTATGAACTCTTCCTCTGGCAAAGTTGATCCATTGTTATGGATTTGAACAAAAAGTTGAACAAGTTCTTCTCATTATGAACTTCTTCTTTCTTCTTCAGATAAGTTCTTCTCATTATGAACTCTACCTGACAATGTTGATTCATCAAATGATGAATTCAAACAAAAAAGTTGAACAAGTTCTTCTCATTATGAACTTCTTCTTCTTTCTTCAGATGAGTTCTTCTCATTATGAACTCTTCCGGAAATGTTGATCCATTGAATGATGGATTTGAATCTTTGCTAAAATCTTTGAAATTCCTGTCAGAATTCAACATGGATAAAATGAATGAAAATGCACCTATTTTTGCAAATGTCTAAATATGATGCATGAATGTTTATACAATCTTCATTTGACTTCAAAGTGGTGAACTCGGTTTTCCTCCAGTTCATCATTTATTGCCAGGTTCACCTCTGGATATCAGTGTAGCAACTTATGCTATCAAGCTTGAATTTCTGAAGAACCATCTGATCAACTTGTATCTTTATGTCTTCTTTGCTTCATGAAAGTCTCAGAAGAAATGTTTCACTTGTGGAACTCTTGTCGTAGTCAAAATTATGACCCTGATGCCCCATTTTGTCTTGGATAAAACCAACTTTATTTGCTTGGACTTGTGTAGAAATCCCATAAAGCTTTCATCTTTGAAAAGAGAATCTATCATCTTTAAAAAGAGAATCTATCATCTTTGAAGAGTGTAGATGTAGATATGCCTGACTCAGCAGGGATTAATTAGGAGAGTAGAGCCTGTTCTAATTTGACTCTTGAAACATATCACAAGGAAGATTTATTCCAATTCCTTTCATGTCTCCACATATAATCAGATCTCGAATAAGGCAACTTGGACCATATCATGTCGAGATGCTTAACAACAACTTGTCGTTCAACCTTAGTTGGCTCCACTAGTTTCTTGTTGTCAAAATTTTCAGCTCTCCTTCTGTAGAAAGAAGTCTTCATTATATCTCACTTTTAATCTTGAAGTTGAAGAAGACAAAATTCATCTTGGGTCAATAAATGGAAACCATATGATTGCAACACTGGTTCAATACCATAATCACTGGTTCATAAAACATTTGACAACACATTCATTATCTCATGTGGCTTCTGCTTGGATTGCCGGTCAAGAAACTTCTTTGCATAGTGTTTAAAACTTTTGTATAATGTCACAAGACCATTTGAGAACAAAACTCCATGGGGATTCAAGTGTGATGTTGGTATGACCAAAAAGTTGGTCAATTTCTTAAGATATGCTAGTGTTGAATTGAATAGGAGACACTAACTGATCTTGATATCATCTCAGGCAAAGACAAATGTGATACTGATCACATTTTCTTCTATAATGATCTTTGTAGGAAGTAGAAACAAATCAACTGTAGGATCTATGTACAGAAAGAAGTTCATGAAATTCTTACTGCTGGGGATGAGACGCTCATGATAAAACCCAAAATGGAAAATCAGTTTATCTTGGCTGGTAATGATGACCCCAGTAATAAAAGGAAAGGGTAATATAATTAAGTCGAGCTTCTCTCTTCAATGTCATCAATTAAGCAAAAACTGATGTGAAAAACAGCTTCATAATCCCAGCAGTAATGGTTGAAACAACTGCCAGAAATCTCAAAGAAATATTTTCAATTATCACTGATACAGAGAATGCAAAATTCAAAGCTAAGACCTTGAGGAACTGAACCCTGGATCGAGTAGTCTGCCTGAGGATCATCTTTATTTATGCAACCGTAATGTAGTTTATCAAAGAACACACTGTCATACGGTTAAGAATATTAGGTTTTTGAAAACATACTTACTGAGTAACATTTGTTCAACAACATGATCATAATGTAACTGCCTGATGAACGAAGCAATTATGTATAGTCAGTTCGACTGTCACTGTTGCACCATTTTCATTCTTCATATCTTTCTGTCTCATAGGAAATATTTTTTCAAGTCAATGATCTTGACACAGGATGATATGGGCCTTCAGCATGCCCCAAAATGGGCTAATACAAGCGTGCATAATGCATCGACATTCTTGATTCTGATTGAAATGGGTTTTCAGCATGCCCCCAATATTTGCTTCTTGTTAATCTGAGCCTTCAAAATGCCCCACATGGATCTGTCTGAAGGAACCTTTAAAATGCCCCAACATTTGCTGATACAGATGCTAAAAGTATGCTCAACATTACTTCTTGTTGAGATGAGCCTCCAAGAATACCCAAATATTCATATTGTTGTGAGCCTTCAAAATGCCTCAATATTCTATTTCTGGTGGAAATGAGCCCTCAAGATGTCCCACATGAAACATTTCTATCTGAAATGGGCTTTCGAGATGCCCCAATATTCTGCTTCTGATTTACTCTTAATGTTTGTTTGACTGGAATATCATGATCCTCTTGAGGTCTAATTTTGGCAATGCACTGTTGTAGGTACTTGTGGATTTATTCGTGCCCCAAATCTGTTTATCTTGAATGCTCTCATTATGGTGTCAATAAACAGCAGTGTTGTCAAGTAACTGGAGGAATTCTCTTCATGTTGTCACAAACTTAAGAAGTACTCAATCATTCTGACGGAAATGTCTGAGATATGTGTCTTCTGAATGAGGTGACTATTTTCTGAATCTAGAGGGATTTAATCAGACAGAGTAGTAAAAATAGCTTGGTAATCCGTTCCAGGCTGACACAGTGGCTTATCATCTTTCAGTGAAGGCCATCTCTTAAATATACTTTTCTGTGGGAGAGAAACCAATTTATGCAGACAGTAATCTGATGCAATGGCAAGACTACATATACAATGGTACAAGCTTATCAAAAATCCGCACCCATGCAACATGTTGATCCTGATAACAACTCATCTGATTATGAAGCGATCTTTCAGGATGATTTCACAGATATTGTTAGTTCTTCTGATATCGAGGAAATCATGAATTCTGATTCTGATGAGGAGAGTAAACTGTTATATTTGACAAAAATGGGATTCTCAGAGGCTGAGGCTTCAAATAACCATGGAGAGATGTGGTTCAGATTCATCAATTGCAGAATTGACAGATTTTATATGTGCTGATCAAATGGCTAAGGTTACTGATGCACTTCTTATGGTAGAAGATAGGAAGCTATTATGCAATGATCCCAATTACAAGCAAAGGCGAAACTTGGGCTATGATTTGTGGAAAAGGAAGAAGCAGAGGAAGCTTGAAAAGAAGCTTCTTAATGAAGATGATCATGCAGTTTATCTTTCAATTCCAATGATCGGTTCTGGGGTTCCTACCGAATCATATCAGATAACTCAAAGAACACTTCCAGAAGATGCTATTGAGCCTCCTTATTTCTACCATGAGCAAATTCATCTTTCAAATTCAATGATTGATTCTGTGGTTTCATACCAAACCAGATCAGATAATTCAAAGAACACTTCCAGAAGATGCTATAAGCACATTCATCTTCCAAATTCAATGATTGATTCTGTGGTTTCATACCAAACCAGATCAGATAACTCAAAGAACACTTCCAAAAGATGCTATTGAGTCTCCTCTTCCAAATTCAATGATTGATTTTACCAAATCAGATCAGATAACTTCAAAGAACACTTCCAGAAGATGCTATGAGCACATTCATTTGTTCCAGTTAATGTTTGGACTGGGATATCACAGTACTTGTTCAATGCAGAGCCAGAATTTGTAAATTCGAAGCATTTTCATGCTGTTACACTGAAAATAGGCTATATTCATAATCTGCCAATTGAGAACAGATTTCCTCTTATCTTGTTTTCTCCATGCACTATACATGATATTTTTCCATTGACAAAGAAATGATAGTCTTCATGGGATCCAAGAACAAAATTGAACTGCTTACAAACATGTACAAGAAGTTCCAGATTGACAGAAAGGATCTGTAAGGCTCTTGAAGCTTATGATGATGAGTTACCTTCGAGTGTCCAGAAGTATGTTCTTGATGAGTGCCGAAAATGGAATCTGGTATGGGTTGGAAGAAATAAAGTTGTTCCACTTGAACCTGATGAGGTAGAAATGCTTCTAGGTTTCCCTAAAAACCATATATAAGGAGCTGCTAGAGACATGTTCTCTGGTGATATCAATGTCCTGTCTCTTTTTTTCTTCTGGGATCAATAATGCAGAGGTTGTCTTCTACTGTCTTGGCATATTTTTGAAAACAGATGTGCAAGAACTGAATGATGATCAGTTGGAGCAATTGATGAGTAGATTTGTCGAATTCGACCTTGTTGTAAGTGACATCCAGTGTAACAACCTTACTGGAAGAAATAAACATCATCAGGATGAAATAGAAGATTTTTGCTGGTGCATTTTCTTGCAATGACTGCCACAGTGACTGTCTCTTCTGCTGCTCCAAAATACACACTGTCTTATCCCACTCTTCCCTAACCATGGAAAGGTTTATTTGATGGTAAAACTGGTTATCTCAACTTTTGGAATCCTGTACGGCATACAAATGTAGAATTTGTTCCAATGTCTTATTCTGTGCCATAAGTCCTCAAATTCAATTTCAGCAATCTTCTGAAGGACATAATGGGTATCATCTTGACAAAGAAAGTGATCGGCATAGAAGAAATATCAATGATGTATCAAGACTTGAGCCAGCGTCACAGTATAACCAGAGTGCAGGTAGTGACTTGTTCATTCCCATAATACATCTTACTGGGACCTATATCTCTGTGATGTAATCTGCCAGAAACATGGATTAATGACTGGGGAAAGTAATTTGTCTGGTGATGCTTATCGACCTCAACATGAGATAAACGATAATCTTTCTTGATGAGCAGCTAATAATGTCATAGGGGAGTGTCACAAGTTCAATTCTCCAGTCTTTCTGACTTCTCAGACCAGTTGCTTTCAAAAATGTGAAGTGTTTCATCATCCTGGCATCACTTTTTCTACAATAGAGGTAGATTAGGCAACAACTTGCTTCAAGGAACTTCTCCATTTGAGACTGTCGTGCTTGAAAATGTTTTTTCTCCTTTCTTTATTGAAGAATGAAAGAATTTTGCAAAGTATTACCCCTTTCAAGTTCACAATATAATCAAACAATGAATTTAATGAATATCAAATAAATCAACTACACTTTTAAATCATTCAAAAATCATAGTCTTATGGCAAGTGTCAAAACTATTGACTGATTTAAGGTGTAGGTGGATTCTGGTAAAGTAGGTTCTTTCAAGTTGGTTCAGTATGTCGCTTCGGGCTTCCACTAACTTGAAGAAATGGTTGTTATGCCCATCTTGTAGAGATGCTTCTTGTTTCCCTACTCTCAGGAACGTCTTTGGGATGTGCGGTGCTTTATTAAGAGCTTAAGATCGTCTCTTATGTCATTGTTGCACCATTCATTATTCGAGCCGCCTTTTTTAGGTTTTCAACTCGAATCCTCCTTTGGTTTCAAGATGTTATTTAAAAATTTACATCTTGAACCTCCCCCTTTATCATTTTTCATATCATGCATTAAAGATTTTAGAAAACAATTTTTGCAAATAAAAATCAATCTTGGAAGGCGGAATGAATTCTGAAGATATTCTCTTTTACTTAGAAATCCATGTACGATTAAAATGGACTTTTCATGTACATAACGTAGGCCATGGCTTATGGTTATGGAAAAAAAAGGATAAAAAGGCCCAAATAAGTGTTTAAGGGTCATCAAACCAAGGATCAATTCATTCTGATGCCATCAATCTTGTTTTGTTTGACTTGGATCTGCCTTGCTGGGGAATTTTCCATCAACTGGATCCCTCTAGACTGCCAAATTTTGGATTCATTTCCATTTTCTTATATCTCCAGCATTTCTTGCTTTTCTTGTTTGTACTTGATCAACCTTGTAACTTGAGGCTCAATAAGTCACCCATCTTGATTCAATTTTTCCTTTTTCTTTTTTTTTTCTTCTTTTTTTTCTTTTTCTCTTTTTTTTCTTTCTTTCTTTCTTTCTTTGTTGGATGAGTATAATACTTCAATTGCTTTGAGCACCTCCTTTTCCTTTTGCATTTTGGAGGTTTTCCATTATTCTTGATTGGATTGATCTTTAAGCACTCTGTATTTGACATACTTTGTAGTTCAAAACTTTCATGACTTCATGGAAACTTGTCTTCATAATAAAACTGTATTGACAATCTTTATTCTTGTGAGCCAATATCCTTTACCTTGCTCCGCAATGTAGAGTGTGATCCTTGGTTAGGGTTGAATCAGAAGAAAAATTATTCAGGCTCAAATGGGGATAACAAAGGATATATATATATATATATATATATATATATATATATATATATATATTAAAGGATAAATGAAACAATGCCATTCATCATCTCATACACATAAACCTTTGTAAAAAGAGGTATCTCCAGGGGGATGAATATTCAAGATTAATTTTACTTACATGAAAAATGTAATTAATTCATGATATATTTATTTCAATCAATCACTTTCCCCTTCTTCTTGAGTATGCCCTAATCACCCAAAATCATCTTCAATGAGTTGGTCCATGATACCTCATCTCGTCTCTTCTTGCAGTCAGATTCACGGATAATTGAAATTTTGGTTCTTTTGAGGTCTTTTGGTTTATGATGGTTTTGTATTTGGAAGGACAAATGTGTGACTTATAAAGTCATGTATATGGTGGAAGGTTGTATCATCAATCAATCGACTCTACCCGAGAAGGTAAACATCTAGAGTTTGTGTCTCAAAAACAGGTGGAGACATTTCTTCGGAATCTTTGTAGTGTCAAGATTTAGTTTGAGTAATTGGCATTGGATGGGATATTGAAGATATAATTTTACCACTTGCCAATAGATCTATAACTCTTGAAAAATTAAAAGAATATTTAATCTACTTGATACTCAATAATTTCAAGATTAAAATTTAATTCTTTGCTCATAACCTTAATAAGCAACACACATTTATTTATTGCACAAAAAGCGGAGAAAGGAACAAAAACAAGTTCAAACAAGATGCTGAAAATAGAAAAGTACTACAGTGGTAGATAACACTTCCACTTATTTATTTTATTATGCCTCATTACTCCTATAATGGTATGTAATAGGATCAGGGTTCTTTTCTTCATTTGCCCCCCATTTCTTGATCATTTCTTGTGTCAAAACCCCTTTGTCAACAAGCATCTCAATTTCTTTTAACAATGGCCTACAATTGCCTGTAGAATGCCCTTTTACCCCCAAGTGGAAATTACAAACACTATCTTGATCATAGCTATGAGCAGAAGGGTTTGATATCACTTTAGTTGGTCTTGGTGGGATGTATTGATCTTTAACCAAATGAGGATACAAATCTGAAATGGAAGTTTGGAACACTTCCAAAGTTTTTCTTGATCGCATGACTTTCTTTGGTCGATCCGAACAGTTACTTTCTCTTTTTCTTTTGCAGTTGCGGGGATTTTGGATGCGACATACATTTACAGCATCAGCTTTTGTTTTCTGATCAATTGGGCTCTTAGATATGACTTTTGAGTTTTCTTCATTGATTACATTCTCAATTAAATCTCCACTTGTCACAAGATTCTCGAATTCCTTTGTCGGATTTGCATGCATCAACTCGCGGAAAGGAGCGGGAAGGGAATCACGAAACATACGTGATATCTCTTCTTCTAACATGGGAGGTTGAACTTGTGCTGCCACTCCTCTCCATCTTAGGGCATATTCTTGAAATCTTTCATTGGTTTTCTTCTTTACTCTTCGAAGATCCATACGTGTTGGAGCTAAGCCTTTAACATACCGATATTGTCCCAAAAATGCATCAGCTAAATCTACCCATTTCTTGATCTGTTCTTGGGTCAACTGATTGTACCAGACTACTGCTGGGTTAACAAGGCTATCATGGAAAGAGTGAATTAATAGATCATTAGAACTCAAATATCCTTCCATTTTTCTGCAAAACATTCTCAAATGGATTAAAGGACAACTGGTGCCATCATATTTCTCAAAATTAGGCATTTTGAATTCATGGGGAATAATCAAATCTGGAACCAAACTGAGCTTTCTTGCTTCTAATTCTTTGTAGTGGGCACTAACATCTTTCATGTTTCTGATTGCTTTTTCTGTCCTCTTGACTCTCTCCTCATATTGTGAATAATTAATGAGGCTATTCTTTGAGTTTGAGTGGGATGCCCCAGGGTATGTTATCTTTCTCGACTCTTTAATCTGATAGCACGATTTCTCTATAGCAGTTGTATCTTCTTTATCAGATTCCATTCCCTGGATAATTTGATCTGATCCATCTGGTACTGAATCTGAAACTTCTTTCCTTGTATCCCGAGGTAACCCTGTCAATAGTTCTGGCCAATGGTCTTGTAGTCCCTCATAAGATTGCTCCATTGTTTTCATGATGATGGTATAGTAAAATAAATGAATGATCTTGGTTTTTTACTGTTACAGAAACCTTTCATGAATTATTTATGTGTTTTTATAATTAAAGTACATGAAAGTACTTAAATAAAAATGTGAAAATGCATAAATGGAAAAATAAGAATGCAAAATATGCAATTCAAAGATATATAAAATAAATAAAATAAAAAAATAAAAATACAAAATGAAAATGCACAGATACAAAATGTAAATGTATGTATGAAAAGGTGTTACTTAAGAGTGATCATCTTAGAACAGATTTCATTGAACACAAAAGCTTCAGTATATCAAACAAAACTTTTACATGTAGGGGACAACTTTTAATCCTAACTTCAACAAAACTTTACATATAGGGAATAACTTTCCCATTTTCTTCTCTAAAACCAAGTTAGATTATCAGCTTATGGGCCATATTGCTTGTCTGGACTGCAGCTTCTTCCATGACATTCTGGGGTTATTTCATCTCCTATGTTAATTCTTGGAGTTGATCATTTTCCTTTGTGAGAGAACATTTGTGTTCAAAAAGTTTTTGGAGAAGATCTTCATGTATGTTGCAACTCTTTTTCAATTTGGTGACCCCTGATATCCACTCTTCTGGGGTGTTTCCTATACCAGCATTTTGAAAGGCTTGACTGACCTTCTGGAAATCTTCATGTATGGTTTCCATTTTGGTGTTCAATTTATCGTTTTCAATCTTCAAATGATTTATTTGAGCTTCAAACCTCAGTAAATCTTCTTCTCTCTGGGCGCCCCTACTGATATTCTTACTTTTGAAGACTTTTGGTATTAATCTATCAGGACCCTTGGTTACCAAATTAGGTCGATCATTTACCATAAATTGTAAGGTTCCATGATCCAAAAGACTTTGGACTTGACGTTTGAATGCAAGACAATTCTTGATGGTATGTCCTTGAGCTCCGGCATGATATTCACAATGAACATTGATGTCATACCAATTTGGATATGGAGGTTGGAACGGTTTATGTAATATGGAGCCACTTCTCGTGCTTCAAGTAACTTTTCATACAACTCTTTATATGATATAGGTATAGCATCAACATGAGAACCACCTTTTGTCTTGGATTGAACCTGAGTTTTAGTCATTGGGAGTAGACCAAACTTTGATGATTTCTGATCACATGATTTCTTCTCATCTCTGAGAGCTTTTACAGTGGTCACCATTTCTTTGGTATCTCCATACGATTTGTGAATACGAATGATGACTGTCTGTAATTTCTCAAATTGGTTAAGAATCGAAACCCCTTGCGTATCTGAAACTGCAGAGTTAGGTTCATTGAGCTCTCTCTCTTTCTGTGCTGGAATCTCTTTTCCTTTGGCCAAAACAGATATTCTATCCATCATTTTGGACATCTGCTCTCTTATTTCTCGTATCTCCTTTTGCTCTTCAATGGGCATATAATCTTTGGGTGCATAGCTCTTCTCTATCTTTAGAGTTCCCTCAGGATGTCTTTTCTTGGCCGCGTCATATTTTGTTCGATCATAAAACTTTTTGTCCATTTATGATTTCTTTCTAATTTGATGAACAGTCTTTTCAGTTAACACCTTTTGGTCATGATCATGCAATGCAAACAAAAGAAAATAATTTAAACAAATTAGAGCAAAAATAACATACATGGGAAAATAAAAAATAAAATGGTTAATACCAACTAATTGAAAGAAAAAATTTATTTATCATGGTATATAATAAATCCTAACCTCATGCTTTCTAGTTCCATGCTTTGTTTGGAAAAATTAACCTAATCGCATGATTTCTAGTTCGCATGCATTTATTCAGGGAGAAAAAATAATAATAAATTAAAAGCTAGAGCTTATTTCTCCTTTGTGTACACCTATAAACAGAGGTTCAGTACTGTCTTAGATTAGGTGAATTTCTAGGGTTTTTTATATGCAGAGTTTCAGTTCTAGGAGTAAAGGTACTCGAATTGTCCTTGTTGATGCCCCCTTGGGCTGTCAACCCTCAATCCTAGTCCATTACAGACTTAAACGGATCGAGTTCAATTAAAGGGGATACATTTCTCTATACCTGACACGGAGAATAAATTCTCACGAAGACATAGAGCATATGAACCCCGAAAGTTACTTGCTAGGTCTGACACGGAGAATAAATTCTCACGAAGACGTCGCTTTCACTCCCACTTAAAAGGGACAAACTCAATTATAGAGCTTTATGTTATGCAATGCAAGTGTTGTGTGTGAGGAGAAATATTCAAACCTCTAACAGATAAATAAAATAATTAATACCTAAATAAAAAAAACAATATTAATATAAAAATAATAAATAATAAAAATTTGAAAGAAAAGAATTTAAATTAAATAAATGAATTTTTAATTTCTATTTAATAGAGACAATTTATAATTGATTTTAAAGTTTGATGAATCCCAGCGGAGTCGCCAAGCTGTCGTAACCATTTTTCGTCCGGGCACGAAATATTAACTTTATGGGAAAAGTAATATGAATAAATGATTTTTTTTAAAATAATTTGGGAGTCGCCATCGGCCTTTTGGGTCAGGTAGGTCGAATACCTAAAAAAATATCTTTTAAAAGAGTTTTTAAGAAAACATCAATTAAAAGATAAACTGATCTGCGTTTTAACCAAAAATTTGTCTTTTTAATAATAAAAAGGGATTCGTTGTCGGTTACGTTTAGGGAAGGATTAGCACCCCTACAACGCCCAAAATTGGTACTTTTTAATTATAAATTGTCTCTATTATTAAAAAAAATTCAAAATATATTTAATTTAAATTTATATTATTTCAAAATTAAAAAATATTTAAAAATATCGGAAAAGAACTTCTAGGTGCCTTAAGACAGCTCTTTTTCTTCAATATTAAAAAATAAATAAATGACAAACATTTTTTATGACAAAAATTTATTTTAATATAGTAAGATATTTATTTATTCAAAAACATCAGAAAATGGCTTCTAGGTATCTTAAGACAGCTCTCTTCTTTGATATTAATAAATAAAAATATATTAAAATTTTAATATTTTAAATAAAACTAAATTATAATTTTTATAATATTTAATTATTTAAAATACCAGAATAGGACATCCAGTTATATTAGGACTGCCCTTTTCTTTGATATTGAAAATAAATAAACATTATTATTTAAAAAATATATATATATATTTATATGACTAAGATAATAATAATAATTAAAGCAATAATTAAAATATAAAAGTAATAACAAAATAATATTGTAATTAAATAATGATCAAAATAAAAGAAATTCAAAAATTATAAAACTAAATATAAAGTATCAAAAATAAAGATAATAATTTGAAATATTATGAAAGATAATGGTTAATAGTGTAATTTAACCTAATTAATTAATACGGGATTAAAATAAAAAATACTAAACTATAAGGGACTAAATTTGATATTTACCTAAATATATTATTTAATACTGGTAAGGACTAAAATGGGTATTTACCCTAAATATTATATAAGCAGGCAAGGATTAAATTATAAATTAAATAAAATTATAAAACCGAATTGAAATGATTAAAAATCAATTTCAGTGACTAAATTGCAAAGTTACAAAACTATAAGGGTTGCGGAAAGGGTTTACCCTTTCTTAAATTACACAGATACCCTCCCCAGAACGACGTCGTTTGGGGAGGGTTTTAAATACCCTAAACGCCTGGCCCGAAGGGCCAAGCTTCTTATTTGCCTCTTTCCTTTCTCTCTCAAAACGAGAGAACCAGAGTTCTCTCTGGTTTCTCTCTAGTTTCCCTCGCCGGAGGGAAACCGACAGCCATAGGCCACCGTACTCCGCCGCCGGCCACCACCGCCGGCCACCGTAACGGTGGTCGGAATTCACCAAAAACACCCCCAAAGCGTAGATCTAAATGCCCTAAGACCGATTCCGGTCTTTGTTTTCCCTAAAAGACTCCTAATCGGAGTAAATCTACGAAAATACCTTCGGTATTTTCTGTTCTCCGGCGATGTTTAGTGCTTCCGACGGTGGTCAAGGCTCCAAGGGTAAGTTTCTTTCTTCTTTCTTTGTTTTCTATTTATTTTTTTTTTCTCTGGTTGCTGATTGCTGTTCGTATCTATTGCCCTTCTTTTTATATATTTTTTTTTGTCGTTCTCTGCCGTCCTTCTCTTTCTTGCAGGTGTGGTGGCTTTTATAGCCACCACCGAGGCTCTCGTCGGACCGGACAATAGAGAGTCGAGTTTGGTGAGTCACCGAGCTATGTGGTGACTCACCCCATAGCCGTGACATGTGGGGAGCAGCTGGCCTTCTGGAGACTTCTGGCGAGGTCATCGTGGCACTGAAGCGTCGGCAAGGCGGCTGGAACTCACTGGAACTTTGGAGCGGCGGCTGGGACGTGGCCACGTAGAAACTAGGGTTTAGAAACCCTAGCTGCATTGTGTTGGACCTCCTGTGGACCGTTGGATCTCTCAGATCCAACGGCTGTGATGATGAGGCGGCTAGAGATGAATGAAACCCTAATTGGGTTTAGGGTTTCAATTAGGCCATTTCTGATTGTAAACGGGCTTCGGGTCCTTTGGGCTTGTAATATATATTTAATAATAATATACTAATAATAATATTTAATAATAATAATAATAATAAATTTAATAATAATAATAAATTTAAATGAAAAAATGATGTCTACAACGTTACAAGAAAGAAATTGATATAAGTAAATTGAAAATGAAAGGTTGTAGGTTATGATAAAGTGGTTTGAAGGTGATGGAAGAGTGATGGTTGTTGTGGTTTAATGAAATGAAGGAAAGTGGGGAAAGTGTAGTGGTGATAATAATTTATAGTGTGGAAAGAATGGAAGTATGGTGAAGGTAAAAGATGTTACGGCGTGGGAGATGAATGATGAAATAAAAAGTATGGATTGTGACCCACTAGCTATATGGAGCTAGGAACCAATAATATACAAAGATGGAATCCAAGTGATAGAGGGTGGAACATGACCCGCTAGCTATAGGTGAGCTAGGAACCAATAATATACAAAGATGGAATCCAAGTGATAGAGGGTGGAACGTGACCCACTAGCTATAGGTGAGCTAGGAACCAACGTTATAAAAAAATGAAATGGAGAAAGTATATTATGAAAAAAGTTCCAAGTACAAATGCCATGGAGGTGCCTATTTATAGTGTTGATAGGCACCATATGAAGAGTTTTTACAATTAAAATAAAACAATCACCTAAATGCAATTTAATTCAATTAAATGACTTGTCATTCTTCTTATCCTTTGATGGTTGGTCATGTAGATTGAAAATAGATGAATTAAGCTTTAATTTGAGATAATTCTAACCTTAAATTCTTCCAAAAAGGAGAGGTGACTCTTGGGCTGCCTTGCTTTGCTTGCAAATGGAAGAAAAAAGGATAAATGAAGTCATAGGATGAATGTGGACATTCTACATGTCCAAATCAGCTTGTCTCTTCAAATTCCTTGTTGATTTCATCACTTGATTTGGTGATTAAATGAAATAAAATCAGCCTTCATTGCTTTGCAAGTGAATAGCCTTCAAAAGATTATAATAATATTTTCAATGCAAGGTTTGAATGGTTATTATTGCATGTCTTCTTGGTAGAACGTGGAAAGCCTTCAAAGGATGATAAATAAGCCTTAAATAGGTGAATTATGAAGGCTTGAATGCATTGTCACTCCAAGAATATGAACAGCCCTTGGTTTGAATGATTAAATCAACCTTGAATTGGATGATTAAATCAGCTTTGAATTAGGTGAATAAAGATCACCTTAAATGGCTTGTCTCTTGGTAGAAGATGAAAGGACTCTTCCTTGGCTCAAACTCATCCAAATCATCATTGTATAAAATTTCCGTAATGAAAATTCCAGCCTGCACTGTATTCAGTAAATCGATCATATCTCAAGCTCCGATATCGGATTGAGGTTATTCAAAAGACATTGGAAAGCTAAGAGATAGAGGAATGATCTCCAATTGATTGTTAGACCCAAACACATCTGTATCAAATCTAGAATTAGAAGACATTCTGACTGATATTCTTGCATTTGTTGAGACTGTTCAGCTTCCCTCCTGCACCTAGACACAAAAGTAAGAAATATTTAAACTTGAATAAAATAAAATAAAAACATGTTATGAAAACATATAAAGAGCTAGTTTAATTAATGAACCAGTTTAAATGAATGAACTAGTTTAATTAGTGAACTAGCTTTATTTAATGAAAGAGGATACTTAAATGAAGTAGCTTCATAAAAACCTGCATGCTTTGATGAACTCATGCTTACATGAAATAGCATGTTTATTTATTTATGCAAATTTATTAACACTCAAGCAAATTCATGAACAAGTAAAAGACAAAATCCTCCCTTAAACTTGGTTGTTTGTTCTTCACGTCCCATCCTTGAGTATGATGGTGGAGGTTCTTTTTTTTGGATTGAAAAAGGCTTTTAGAAATCTAAACTTGGCTTGAAATTCCCAAATTAAGCTCAAATAATCTTCTTGAAGCTTCTCGAATGTAAACAATTTGCCTCGATCAAACAGTCTCAAGCAGATTGCAGAAAATTATGTAAGGCGCATAGTCGGGATCACATCATAATCCTTCCATCAAATTCATCTTTTTCGACCACCTCTGTCATGTGATTGGCCATCATATTAGCTTCGTGTCGCACCTATGATAATGATATCGTCCATGTCCTTTCTATTAGTTCACGTATATGCTGAAGTAAGGTTGGTGATGTCCCTCCTTGTTGTAACCTCCTAGATCCGACTTAGAAAAAAATAGGTCTAATCTAGAGAGCAGAAATGAAATCTTTTTCCTCGTGAAAAACATTTTCGCTCCAAAACTTAAAAATTTAAAACATTCTTAAATTCAAATCATAATTTATTAAAATAATTATTCAACAAAAAATCTTCAGAAATAATTAATATTTCGTAAGACATGCATAAATAGCTTAAAAAATAATTATAATGTCTGATGTCCAAAATACAAGTAATAAAAATGATTCTGAAAATAAATAAATGTCTAATGAAGAGAAATATCGAATAAAGCTCGTATTGTAAATAATAGTATGTCTAAAAATAAATAACGTAACCCTTTAAGTGTCGGATCGCCTAATTCTGAGAATCTAAAAGAGAAACTATGAGGGTATAAGCTATTAAGCTTAGTGTGTCTCTAAAGTGCAATTAAACAAACAAGTTCAAAACGTAAACATATTCATAGTCTGAGTCGTAATATTCATGATCTGAATGAAATGTAAATGAACCCATATGCCTTACACACCATCCGAAGAGTAGGTTCTTCAGAATCACTCTAACTACAATCACACCATTTGAAGTGGGGTCCACCACAAAGATAGAGATCACTGAACCCGAAATAACATTCACTCTGTCGAGTGAATGCACTGAACTTCCCTAACAATCTTAACCCAATGTGACATGGCGATACATATATCCGAGTTCTGATCTAATTCAAATGTAATAATTACATAATCAAATATTTCGAAGAAAATATTTCAATTTTGAAAATTAAGCATAAACAAATATTCTGAATGCACAACATATATTCTAATTCTCATAGGTCAACATGCAACACATGACATTTTTCCGAATTACATTTAACACATTCAAATTCATAATCGGACATGCTTTTAATTCAATTTACAATCAACTAAACAAGCAAGTAAACAATCAAAGTAAATGTATCACCTAATAGAAACACACCTCGATAAATAGATAACGACGATAACAACGTTTCCCACGGTCACCTCTAACTGTGGATTCCAAGTAAATTCCTACGTAATAATTACTAATAATTTACTATACTATTGAAAGTAATGAAACCAAATCGAATTACTAATTTTTTACTAACACTCACTATCCGTTCTCGTAAGTCAAGTCGATTGAAATGAGCCGATAACTGCTGAAAAGGTAGTAATTCAAATTCTGGATTGACATCTCCGGTAAAAGTACAACATCTGATTTAACTCTCAATTCAACAGTTTTTTAATTAACGAAACAATTAAACGTCATTTATAATTAGGGTAAAGTATAGTATTGATCACTAAACTTTTCTGACACTTTCATTTAGGTCCCCCAACTTTTAAAACTTACAATACAATCCTCTAACATTTAGTCTGTTTGCAATATGGTCTCCGACGTAATCGGCCGTTTGACGCTATTACACTGTCTTTAGAAGAAGATGATGTGGTAGTCCTCCAACATTTAGTAAGTTTGTAATATTTTCATTGAACTTTCCAAGCACTTGCATTTAGGTCTCCCAACTTTTAAAACTTGCAACACATTCCTCAATTTCATTCTAAACCCCAAATTTCTTTTCGATCTCGAATTTCCTTTTTCGATTCTCTTCTCATTTCCAACGTAACTTTTGAGTAGGGGATACATGGGAAATTCTATTCTAACTTTGAATCTTGTAGAGGTGTTGACTTAAATAAGGGTCCATTGAGAGAAGACTTGACCAAGGGATTATCGGGACCATCAACGATTCAAGTGTAATGTTAGATACAGGTCATCTCAGGTGAAGCATAGATGTTCAATGAAATTCTTGTGAGAAAAAAATGGGGTTAGAAATGCAGAGTTGACAAATACTACTAAGATGAACTAAGTATCATTGTTGAAAGTCACCAATAAAGATGGAATTATTTTGTATAAATGGCATATAATAATTTCTTCGTTTAATCCTTGTGGTTAAATATTTTCCAACAAATGATCAAATATAATGAAATCCCAAACAACGCCTTCACCTCTTAGTCTCTTTCGCTCACATGCACTCTCATTTGGTTTTTATTCTTCGATTTTCCGCCATGTAAAATTGTAAACCCAAGCAGTGTTTTGTCTTTCAGCTTTTTATTTACAAAGAAAAATGGAGGAAGAGTTGCTGAAATGCAACACCGATTGCATTTATTTCTTAGCCTCTCCCCTCACTTGCAAGAAGGTATTTATTTTTTCTTTTGGGCTATCCAAAAGTAAGTTTTTCCTCTTTCGCACTTTCACATTTCCAACTCGCATTGTGTGTTTTTTGTTGAAACTTTTATGTTTCTGGAACTGCATGTCAAGGATTTGGATATTCAGTAACCAAAACCATCTAATTTTCTTTCTTTCCTCTTAATCAAAACTTTTAGTACTCCTTATGAAAGATATTCAATCCATCATAATAGAAGTGAAAGAGGATCCTAGGCTAATTTTTTTTTATCTTTTTTTTTATTTTTCTTTAAATCACGAAATTGGTTGTGAGTATCGACATAGTGAAATCGCCAGGCTTCGAGAGACTGCTGGTACTAGTTTACTGGGAATTGTATTGATGCGACTTGTGCTTTTCGACGTCTTGTGAGCTCGTATTCTTTTTAATAAGTTCATGTTGATTATAGGACTGATATATCGTGAACGAACTTGATTTTTTTTTTACATTTTTTGGAAATTTTACAGTTGAATATGTATTGAATTATAGCTTTAGAAGACAATTTTGCATGCATGCAACTCGAAATGCTTCATGATATGGTAGTATATTTGGAGCAGTTACTTGATATGTTATCCGGTCATTGCACATTTGCACCTTCATTTCTGGCATATATATGTTTGTTGCAGTGTCCTCTATGTTTTACAATGACTTTTATTGCTGACATGCCATGAATTTACAAGAATTATGGGGTCTTATGATTTTAGTTATGATATCTACTTTAGATTCTCATTATGTTTGGCTATTGAGGAATATTAAACATGGAGCATTATAAGCAATTATATGTTAAAAGGGTAGGCCATTAATGCATTTGCAACTGGTAAAGTTGTATTTGACATCTAATGTCTATCTTAAACAACCCATTTGACGTATTACCTTTTGGAGTGACTATGATCGAACTTCTTTCCCGTTATTTATTAAGTCCTCCTTTTGAATGAGTTATTAATTGATATTCTTGGTTTATTTTAGTTATTGCTTGGTTGTATGTTGTAGTCCTATGAACTAAAACTCTTTACTATTTTCGGAGCTGTTAGATGTGCATGCTCAAGTTTCATCCAAACCTATTGGACTGTCATACCAAAGTGTGGCAGCTACGAACAAGACAAATTGGCCTTGTTACTTTTACTTCAACGGTTTATGCAATAAACATGATAAGTGCACTTTTCATGTTCAAAGTGCGGCAGCCATTGGATATGCATGCAATAAACCTCAAATTTATATTGAAGTAAACACTATCAAATAGCAAATTCGTGTTCAAAATTTCAAAACACTTCAATTACATTCTAAACCTCAAATTCCAAAACACTTCAATTATATTATAAACCCTAAATTGAAGTATTTTTGAATTTGGAGTTTAAAATATAATTGAATTATTTTGTAATTTGGGGTTTAGAATGAAATTGAGGATTGTATTGCAAGTTTTAAAAATTGAGTGATCTAAATGCAAGCGCTTGAAAAGTTTAGTGACCATATTGCAAATGAACTAAATGTTTGATGACTGCCATGTCATCTTCTTCTAACGATAGTGTAACGGCGTCAAACGGCCGATTACGTCGTGGATCATATTACAAATGGACTAAATATTGAAAGACTGTATTACAAGTTTTAAAAGTTATAAAACCTAAATGCAAACTTCAAAAAAAATTCAGTGATCATGACTATACTCTACCCTTATAATTATTACATGTTCTAAACGAGGTAATCGGGGGTTCGACTCGATAAAGGGTTGTCGACTCAAAAAGGGCTTGTCAGGTTCAAAAATGGACTGCTGGTGACACCCACTGCCACCTACGAAGTGGCTGGCGACGAAGGGGAGGGCGGCATCAACAACATGAGGGAACAACGACATAGAAGGCTACCCATGGTGCGACCAGCGGTGAAGAAGGGCAGCAGTAAGCTCTGAAGCCAGTCACGATACTATTCAGGCTGAGATTCGATTGATTCAACCTCCACCAAGCAAGCTCCAACCAACCCACAATCGGAACTAACCGCGACAGCGCATTGAAGCATTCGGTATTCTTACTGAAAGAAAACAACAGCAGCACCGCTTAACGACAAGGAGGGGGTCGCAACACACGATGGTAACGTGCTTCGATGGGAAACGTCGATTCGGAGACAATGGATGGGAGCAACGGTGGGCGGCTCGGGGAGAACAAAGGAAGGAGAAAAGAAAAGAAAAGAAAAAAAGAAGATAAAAAGGAAAGTACAGATAAAGTGTCGCGCGGGGAAGGAGAGTTGGAATTGAAATCAAATAGAAATTGGGTAAACTGCAGAGTCGGTCCTATTTCTCTAGGGTTTAAGAAATGATCTCAAACTTTTATCATTTTTACAATTTGGTTAATGAGTTCGATTTAGGGATTTGATTTTTTTTCCCAAACTTTAGGATTTTTAATTTGGGATAAAAAAACGGGGTGTTACACTTACGCTTTCTTATTCAACATGCGATATGCTTCACCATTATCTACTTCTAGGATTATTTCCCTCGCAGCCATATTCTATGCATGTGATAAGCCTTCGAGTACCCCCATAACTTGACTTCGACTGATGTAAAAATTCCTATAGCTCTTGAGAAACCTAGCAATCAATCACTGTTGCTATTCCAGATTACTCCTCCGCAAGATGCATATCCGTCTGTTGCATCCCTTGCACCGTCCGTGTTGACTTTAACCCAATCGATCAGCTGAGCCTCTCATCGTTGCGGTTGCTGCTTGCCACCCGATTTGTTCGTTAATGCGTTCAATTCTTTGACCCGAGTACATTCTACTTTGAATCTTTTTCCTTGCTCATAGACTGTTGTCCGTTTCATGTTTTCTGTGTTGCATTTCTATGTTTTCAGATAACCCAAAGTAGTGAGCTAAATGATAATTCAGAGTCTTTTGTTTCTACTACAAAATGGCTTGGATTCACTAGATAGGTCAGTAGCCACTCTTAAATATTCATCTCAAGGAATTCAGTGAGATTTCCTCGTCGGATTAGTGGCTTTCATATTTCCAAAGCTGTTGGGCACTCTCTGAATAGGTGCTCGATTGTCTCCTCACCATAGTACTAAATTGCGGTGCAACGCAGCATAATGCCTGTATCGTAATGTTTTTGAAGGTTACCGCGACTTAATATCGGCGCAACGCGATAAGGGAACCGCATCACGATTGTTGCGGTAAAAAACCTTTACGTAACACCGCAACACGTTATAAATTGCGCCGCAACACCGCAACAAACTTTAAATTATCTGAAATATAAAATTACATAGATGGATTGTTCTAATTTAATTCTTAAAATTGGATTATAAATATATGTCATTAATAATATCGTAATAGTTATATTTAAAATTAATTACTTAAATTTGAATTAATTAAATTATTTATTAACGTTATTTTAAATTTAAATTGAATTTTTCTCATATCTAAAATTGACGTGATTAATTTTAAGTTAAATTTTTATATTAACGTTAACTATCATAATTATATGTTTATTTATTATTATATAAATTTTGTATATGAGAAGAATTCACTTTATAATATTATAATAGTGTATGTATTTTATCTATTTACTATGAAACTATAAAATTTTATCTAACCTATTTACTATAAAATTTTATCATACAACATGTTTCCTACCAATGATGCATCTTATGATGCACATAATGTAATGTCTTCTTTACATGGAATAGGAAGGAATCAAAACCAAGACAATGAAAAAGATGAAAATGCTTTAGATCCTCAACGCCATTCATTTTTGTGGTGAGCTGTAAGATATAGAATTTTTATATTTGTAATTATGTATTTTTTTCTTTCTAAGTTATGTAAAATGAATATTTTTATGTTACAATATAAAAAATTTAATATGATTTTAGTGATATTGTTTATATGTTATTTATTAACATTATAATTGTTATTACCCATTATCAAGTATGATAACACTTCTGTGATTTATATTTGTTTTTAATAAATTTTAATCTATGAAATTAAATTTTTATTTTCAAAATAAAATATTAAAAGAGTATATTAATATTAGTATACTAAAAGATAATTGTAAAATGTATAAATATAATACTTAAGACGTATTGTGATTTTTGAGGAAGAGATAATGCGCACGACAGCCGCAACATATTATGTAACGTCCGCAACATCCGCAACATCTGCAATCGCAATTTGATACCATGCACCTCACTTGATCTGTAGATTCTGCATTTGTTATCTGTGTTCATGTATCTTCATGCTCTTTCTAGTCGTAAGTATCTTCCCACATGCTAACAGTCATAGGAAGATTTTCACTCTTTACAGTCTGTTGAAGCGAGCGATGACTTTTTAGATTTTGCCCGTTGTTCCATTCAAACCTCATTAAGTGGATCATACTGTGAACGTGTGAATCGAGTTCTATTTCCAACCCAGACTATTGAATTCCTATACCTCTTTTAGGGTCATTGTTGCCATTAACATATGGATTATATTTTGGGGCAGTAAAAGGTTGATCAGTTTCCATTTCCACTCCCCTTGTTCATTCACCATGCCTTTTATCGTCACCTCCGGTAGAGTTGTAGCCATCTTTTGGTCAAGGACTTGATATTTTAATGGACCAACATCACCCAACCAAGGATCTCTCCAAAAATCGATGGAGCTGCCATTCTCAACCGTCCAAGCGAAACTATCTCAAACATCGTCCCAAACTAGGCTAACACATTTCCATAATCTTGTGCAATTATGTCTGGAAATATCTTGTGGTACAATTCCTCTCCATCTGTACTTGGTTCTGAAAACTTGCCCCCATCGTTGGTTGGAATGTGTAACCGGACTGAAAGCGATCGTCATTAGGAACACGTCATTTTGTTTCTCTAAGACCTTGAATCTGAGACCGCCATCAAAGATCGAGGTACATACTGTATTCAACTGACCAAGCTTATTCCACACTTATCTTCTGATTTACCTCATATGAAGCTTCAGATTAGCCCCTCACTTTCATTGCATGTTCTTTTAGGTAACGAAGTTGATTGCATTGAATAAAATGGGATTACAGCCAAAACTGATTTAGCTAGTGTTAACTAATCTGATAGAGACAGAGTCTTCGCTAGGGATGGCAATTTCACCCGTATCTGACGGGTTTCAACTCGATCCGACCCAATCGGGTTAGATTTATTTTAAAAGAATTTCGGGTTAGGGTTAGGTCGGGTCAAGTTCGGGTGGATGGTGAAAAAACTCGACTTGATCCGACTCGAGGATAATAATGTAATTTCCTTAAAATTTTTATTTTTTAATTAAATTCTTAATTTATATTGGATCGGGTTAGATTTATACACTAAAAAATCGGATCGGATAGTAGTCGCTGAAATATATATTTTTCGGATCGGATCGATGTAGGATATAAAATTTTTGGATCTGATCGGGTTGATCAAAATCCTGACCCGTTACCATCCTTGGTCTTTGCTACCCATCAGGTCAGCCTGTAGGATATAAAATTTTTGGATCTGATCGGGTTGATCAAAATCCTTACCCGTTACCATCCTTGGTCTTTGCTACCCATCTGGTCAGCCTGTCTCGAGCTCTTTGGATGATATGTTGGTAGGTAGCTTTAGTGACGCGACAGTGTAGTATACTCCAAGGTATCGCCCTAAATCTCAAACTTCGGTAAATCCACACAGGTAGTTTATTGCTTTTCTACGATGAATATACACGTTTTTGGAATATAGAATTTTTTTTTCGCGATACTCAACTTCTGCCCAGAGGCGCGACAGAACTTGTCTAGAACATCTCCAATAACGACTGCTTGATTAGTTATTGCATCTGTAAAAAAACATCATGTCTTTAGCAAATATATATATATATATGTGATATTTTCGGACCATTGCGAACAAGGTGAACTGATTTCCATCCTTGATTCGTAATACTCCTTTGAATGGCTTGTGCTAGTCTTTCCCATGCATAGCAAATTTTCATCCTTGATTCCTAAAACTCCTTTGAATGACTTGTGCTAATCTTTCCATGCATAGCATAAAAAGATATGATGATAGTGGATCTCCTTATCGAATACCTCTAGTGGTTTAAATACTTCTGATGTTGCTTCATTCCATAAGATTCGTTACATCAGTATGCCTATCTATGAATGTCCGTTCTAGACAATCATATGCCTTCTCCAAATCTATTTTGATAACCACAATTCATGTTTTACCTTTTTTTAATCGCATAGAGTATATTGCTTCTTGTGTAATAATTATATTATCTATAATTGATCTTCCAAGAATGAAGCTCGTTTGGTTTTGAGATATCCAATGCGTCATATAAGGCTTTAGACGAATTACTATAATTTTCGTTACAAACTTGTACGGCACGGAACAGGGACTTATTGGTCTAAATTGGGTAATCAGCTCGGCTTCTTTAATCTTTGGTATAAGCGCGATAAGTGTTCGGTTTAAGGCTTCCTTAAAGACACCTCTTGCGAAACTATCCTTCACAAATCGACAAACACTGCTACCTACCGTCGACCAGTTACGTTAGTAGAATAATGCGTGGAAGCCATCTGCACCCGGGGCCTTTAATGGTGCCATGTGGAAGACCACTTGCTTAACCTCATCGTCGATGATGGGCCAGCCTATTTCCTCTTGAAAGTTCACCGGAGTAGTTGGGAAATTACCTCAGCTGATCTTGATCAATGCACCAACTACCGTATTGAACTTTGACTGATTGGATGTAGTTTGTTCTCATGCGTTGCATGGTACATGTGTGAAAATACTTCGTATTTTTGTCTCCATGCAGTATCCATTATTGTCTTGCTTTATGGATCCATAGACTCTCCTCTTTCGTCAAGTTGTGCTCGTGGTTCAGCGTCTAATTAAGTTAGTTGCTCCGAGTGTGCTCTCCTTAGTGCATTATCTATACCTCTAATTCTTGCAAGCAGTCTCTTTTTTCGTTGTCCAATATATCCGAAAATTGATTAGTTCCATCTGCTGACTTTAGATTTAAAGGCCTCAAATTAAAACATCATTCTCATTATTCCATGTGTCATGTATCAAGGAAGGGGATTTTGGATGATTTTGCTATGCGCAAGGAACCGAAATGGTCTATTTGAGTTACGTCCGCTCAGCTTTGGTTTATGGAATAACAATGGGCAGTGATCAGATCTCAAGCGGTCCAAACGTGTAACCAGCGTCATGGGGTAAAGAATAGCCCATTCCTCATTAAAGAGGCATCGATCCAGTCTTTTCCAAAGGCCCTCGCACTTCTAGGCAAATCCTACTCCTCTAAACTCTATTTCAATAAGTTCGGAGTTAAAGATGAAGTCTTGAAACCCTTTACTGACTACGTTTCCACGGTTGGATCCTCTCTTTTTTTCCTCTCTTCGTAGTGTGGTATTAAAGTTCTCGCCTAACATCTAGGCTTCTCCGTTCCCCGGGTTTAATACTGAAAGTAGTTCCCAAATCTCCTTCCGTGATGTCGGTGTTGGGCTGCCATATACGGATGTGAAAAACAACCACCTAGAGCTTTCTTCCTCTCATGCGCAACCATGCACGAATTGTGGGAACACATTTAGAATTTCTAATTTTACGGAATTTTTTCCATAGCGTTCAGATTCCTCCACTAAAGTCGTTGGCTTCCATGCGAAAGGAATTTGGAAAACCCAGTTTTGTTTTTACTTCATCCGTTTTATCTCCACTTGTCATCGTCTCAAATATAACGACCACATTGGGATTATGTTCTCTACATAGGCCTTTGAAGTACCTTCGGAATGAAGGACTGATTGTCCCTTGGTAGTTCCAAAATAGGAAATTAATCATGGACACTTTGATAGAATCAGGGTATCCTTATTGGCTTGGGGGGATGGTTGTTGCCTCCTGGACCTGTACATAAATTAGTCCCTCTTAGTTATTTAGATTGATCGACTCTGCTGTCATCAAGGTATTAAGAGTATCTTGTAATCACGTTTCACACGTTATCAACGTGTAATGGTTGGTCTCTGGGGTCTTTAATGGCACTTGAGCTTTCAACCTGCTTTTCCACAGTTTTAATCCAATCCGCCAGAGCGGCTTGGGTGTGTTTGTTCTTCTCGTTTGCTTTCTTTGGCTTCAGTTCTTTACAGTTTATGTTAGGTTTAGGCAGGGGCGGAGGGAGCCACTGCACACTAGTTATTTTGATAAAAGTGTTAAATTTAGTTTAATTTGTTAATGAAAATAGAGAAAAAAATTGCATACCCAATTTTTTTTAGAATATGAGCATTAAAATTTTAGACCCCATTTTTAATTTCTAGATCCGCCACTGCGTTTAGGTTTTGCACTACTGCCTTGTTTACCCTTCCCATGCATGGCGTTGCTCCTCATTGATGATGATCCCTCCTCAACAATCGCCACTGCTACGTGTTGATCGCTACCCACTTTGGTCCTTTAGGTTGTGGTTACTGTAGTTTTTGTCATGTTTGGTGTCCTGATTTTTGGTAAGTAAGATTTGTTTGGTGTATGGTTGTGTTTCATAATGTGATTTGATTGATGTCTCTCTCATAAATAATTGTATCACTTTCCGCTTTACCTGTGTTTCATTTCCCTGGTTTCCTATGATTTTCGCTTTCACTTCCTCTTTTCTTTCCTTGATTTCGATGTTCCACGTGAACTTCTGATGCTGATTCTATAACTGCATCGTCTTTTGTCATTGTTTCCAATGTTTCTAGTGCTTGGAAGCGAGATCCATGACTGGTATTCGCTCGTTGTGGATCTTTGTTAGCCTTTTCCGAGCTTTCGCAATCAACCATGGTCCACAAATTGTGTCCCCGCTAGGCTTGTCAACACTACCATCATGTCTTTTTCCTTGGTTTGTTCCATTTGTTTTATTTTGTATTGATAGAGGTGCCACATACTTCCGTTGCATGCCCAGATTTGTCGCACTTGTAGCAAATTTGACGTAGTCCCTCGTACTCCAATTGTTGTATTACTCCATCAATGCGGATGCTAGAATTTTCCACTATCACTGCAATTTTAGAAAATTTCCCACGATCACCAACGTGTGTATTATAATCTATCTTAACCATTTTTTCGATAATCGTAGCGATATGTCTAAACAGGCTTTGGAGTAGTATCAATATGGTAGTTTAGGAATTCTCACCCAAACGACCACTTGCGAGTGGAACTTCTCTGAGGTAGAGAAGGTTCTGCTCCATGGTTGAACGATGAGGTAGCTACCATATACAGTCCAAGGTCCTTCCATGAGAACGCGCACATAGTCACACACCATCTCTACCATCACCAGGTAATAGTCATTATCAAGGTCTACCACCTGATATTTGCCTTTAGGCTTCCACAATAATTGGATCCTCTCCAGTAAGGTTTTGTAGACTATCCTCCTCCCTAGCAGCCTTACTATAATGGACCTACACATGCTTTGATTGATCCTCTCATGGATTTTTCGAATAAATTGACTGATGGTACTAGTCCGCTTGTATCGATCACTACGTCTCCCTCTTCTAATAATACGTTATCTAGGCATGGGGGTGGTTCGGACCCAACAGCCTGTTTCGTCTTACCAGCTACTGCACTAGCATACGACAATGACCTCTGAGGTTGCTCTCTTCTTTCTTTAGGTCCCTCTTTGTTTTCTACCTTCTCATCGACATTATTTTTTGTCATACGAATATCATCCTCTTCTAGGTTTATCGATTTCGACGACGACCCATCTTTGTTCCCGGCTTCCTTCAGACCATACAATTTATCCAATGGTGAGCATGGTCTTTCTAGGACTTCAGTGGTTGTCAGATTAATATTCTCAATAACGTGGTTAAGCGCTCTGGTGACAGGGGGTTCAGCCAGTGGTAATCTATATGGTTCAGCCGGTGGTACTAGATTTTGCGGTGGGGTTTCATCGATGGGTTTTGTGACGGGGATTGCGGGAGGTTTTCGCATGTTACTCCATGATGTTTTCCTTCTTCCAATCGCAATTTATAGGATGGTTTACTTTGTAATTTACCTTATATATGCGTGTGGAGTATCTTTCTTCGTGTATATATTACACTAAAAATAAAGAATTTCAGGTTATTAGATGAGTTTTTTTCATAAAAATTAAAATTTTCAACTTTTAATTTCAATTATCGAGTTATATTTATGTAATAGTTTTAAATTAATATAAAATTAAAAATATTTTACTATATAATTGCTTGTAATGAATAATATTTCGAACGTTAAGTTTTACAAAATTCACTAATACACAACAACTTGATATAAAATGAAACATGTAACGAAAGTATGTGAAATATGAAAATGGCATGAAGTGTCAAATGCATTTAACAAATTTTCAACACTACACAGAGTTTTACCACAAAATTAACTAATATTTCTTCATAGACACACAAACACAAAATAGATTTAATTCACGTCTGATTATGGTTATTCACGTGAATGGGCTATCACCCACAAAGTTGATGTATTTACAAAATGATTGTTGTTTGAACGTCATAAGATCACGTATAATTGTTGACATTATGAAGTTATGACCCAGGCCAATAGACACCCACTGATTAATTTTATGAACAATTGATATTCTAATTTAGTAATATCTCTTATTCTGATTTAGAGAACAACTAATATTATGCTGGAAAACTTGTGTGTGTACAAACACGAGGACTCCAGAGATTTTACAAATACTAGAGAGAAATTATGTACATCTTGACTGTTAACTATACATGCTTATTCGCAACAAGTCGAACTTTATTCAGAGATTCTTTAAATGCTTGCCATGCAACCGTATAATGATCTTGGGATATCATCCCTTCTTCAACAACTTGCATCGACCGTCTATACAAATGATCAAACAACTGAATGGGGTTGCTGCTGTCGACGTTATTGGATCCAACATTCGGAATGTATAGCCGCTTAAAATCTTTCCTCCACCGAGACAAGATATACTGAAAAGGGACTTCCTCCACGCCATTGTACTTGAGGACATACAAACCGTGTCGGCAAAGGTAGCCGTTGAAGTTAAAGCAGCTGCATATGCAACGGACTTCCATTCCGGCTTTGTCATACATAACTTCAAAGTTCCTCATATCGCCTCGATCTCCTTCTGCCTCATGTTCTTTGATCATGTAGGTTATGACATGTCCATTGGCATGACTTTGTGTTATGCTCAAACAAGGCATCAACACAACCTCATCTTGGAACCTCCTGAAAATTTCATTTGCATACGACTTGGAAAGCTGTAATTCGTAGGAGCATCTTGTTTTCAACATGGGACTCGAATCTCTCGATTCAATATCGCTGACAGCTTCTCTTTTTCGCTTCTTTTGCAAAACTAATTCATACATATCAAAAAACTCTTTCAAAGAAGTTTGCTTATGCACATAACCGTCAAAAAACGAGCTCATGGATTCACCATTTTGAAAACTGCACATCCCAGCCAAAAATGTATCTTTTTGGTAAACCGGAGCCCATCGCTCTCTTTCCTCATACAAAGAACAAAGCAATGCTTGATCTGTAATTCCAAAACGTTGAATCAAATCATCCCAGCCCATTTCGAACTCCTCCACCTTTACGGTCTCATACACTGTCCTATTTAATATCATTTGAAAGACACCAGATTCCTGTAACTCTCCCAGATTCCCAAGAATACTTTGCACGACATGAGACAAATGCAGCCGATGGTGAGTCCTAGGAAATACCTCGGATATAGCACTTTGCATGGCCCTGCAATGGTCTGTGATTACGGTTTGCGGAGGGCGACCAGACATACAAGTAAGCCATGCCCTAAATAGCCAAGCATATGTTTCGAATGTGTCATCAGCAACCAAACCACAACCCAACAAGATAGACTGCCCATGATGGTTTACCCCAACAAATGCCACAAGAGGAATCTCATGTTTGTTTGACAAGCAAGTGGTATCAACCGCAACACATCACCAAAGTAACCATATGCAGCTCTAGACCTAGAATCTATCCAGAAAACATTCCTTAAACACCCTTCATCATTGAGGTCTATAAGGTAAACAAAGTTCGGATCAGTAAGCTGAATGTGGCTAAAAAAATTATATATAATCTGGGAATCTCCTTTTTTAAGCTTCAAACACCTAGAAAGATCAACACACTCACTAATTTCTCCTTCAAGTGAATTTGAGCTTCCATAACCCACTGGATCGACCATAGATGTACGGTATAACTTGATTGTCCGTACTTCTACATCCACAGTTGGCTCCACCTTCCTTTTGGCCACAGCATCCAACTTCTTGTGTGACTTACAATTCTGCGCTCTTTCATGGTCAAATAAGTGATTGTGTTCCAGTTTGACTTCATCCACCCTCCATCTATTAGATTCCACTAACCTCAACCTTATCATGGCGAGACAGCCAGTTCTTGTTTCCTTCCGGCGACTGTTTGCTTCTTTGATCGTTTTGAAACCCTCACAGTTACAACAGAGCACAGCTCCGCGTTTCTCTTTGCTGTTACGCTTTGTCCACGAAGATTTCACCCTGATTGCAAATCCTAGCTCCTTGGAGTAACAGTTATAATAATTATAAGCATCGTCGTATGATTCAAACTCCATCCCCACAGCTGGCGGTGGATAGTTTTCCCCTTGGGATATGCCATTTTCAACAGAAACTGCAGTTGAATCATCCCCGTTGCTTTCATGATTGTCTTCAATATCGACCATTTGGTCACAATCATCCTGAAGGTCGTTGCTTTCAATATCGAGGCCGTTTTCTTCAATCTCAAGTCCATTGCTCTCGAAATCAACGTCGTTCACTTCCATTTCAAGCTCATTTCCATCATCCTCAAAGAGTTGCTCCCTGTTTTGAGAACCCCTTTCAATCTGAAATGGAAACCCCGTCAAATGGTCAACTGACACTTAGAGAACATACAAACAGGATACACAAGTAACTCGTAAACTAAAAGCTAATACATGATCTCTGCAATTTCAGGTCTTTCCAACTGTACTTCGTTTTTAATAAAAAAAATATAAGAAAACAGGGAAAAGTTTATGTTAAAAAAGAAGATAGTAAATTTAAATATGTCCTTCATTCAAAGTCATTATTTTTTCATCAGCATGGTTTTGCTATTAACAGTAATAGTTAATAACACATCCAATAACATTGAAATTTAGAAAAGTTCATCAAATGTTTGACTTCTGATGCTTCAAAAATCGAGAAGTAAAATGTGAAACCGGAATGGAACAGAACAAAATTCTCTACTCTTAAAACTAAGGATAATTTTAACGTTTCCAGGTACAAAAATGAACAACAAAGTTCCTTCTAAATTAACTAATAGAAAGTGTTGATTAAGAACAGTAAAAGAAGTTCAAGAACTATAACCCTAGAAATGGGGAAATTGGAAATTGGGAACGGAAAAGGAGGAATTTGGGTGAATGAAATGGGGGAACGTACCGTGTCATGGAGGTCGGGTGGCGGAACCTGGTGGTCGCCGGTCATGGTTAGAGTGAGGGTGAGGCAGCCTTGCGTCAAAGTACGAGAGGTTAGTTTTACCCTAAGGCTCTCTTTGTCTCTATTCCCACCTGGTCCTTTATTTTTACTGTATTTGCTTGCTTAGATGATAAACTAGGGTAAACAATACTGGTGTCTGGTGGTCCCTTTTTTTTCTTTTTGGCCTGTTCGGTTATAACTAGGGGTGTTCAAATTTTTGAATTAATTCGGTTAACTGATCGAATCGAATTAGTTCGATTAATTCGGTCGATCACCGAATTAGTTCGATCGATTAACGGTTAAGAAAATTTTTATATTTCAATTAATTCGGTTCGAAATCGGTTAATTAACAGAATTAACCGAAATTAAATTTTAAATATTAAATATATTATATATAACATATGGGCTTAACTCAAACTATTTAAAACTCAATTAATAATTTAAGATTCAATAATTTTTAAACCTAAATCAATATTAATTAATTAAAAAATTTATATAAAATTTTTATTTTATAATTATATATTATTTAAATTAATTGTAAACTATTTTTTTGAATTAAAAATATTAAATATATTATATACAACATATGGGCTTAGCACAAACCATTTAAAATCTAATTAATAATTTAGATCCAATAACTTTTAAACCTAAATTAATATTAATTAATTAAAATTTTATATAAAATTTTTATTTTATAATTATATATTATTTAAATTAATTAGAAACTGTTTTTTAATTAAAAAATATTTAATTTTTATATAAATTAGAAAAATTTAAATTTTTTTGTTTAATTCAAAAATTAACCGAATTAACCGAAATTTATTCGGTTCGGTTAAAATTTTCGGAAAAAAAGTTCGGTTAATTCAATTAATGGTAATTCGGTTCGGTCGGCCACCGAATTAACCGAATGAACAACCTTAATTATCATCATTTTGAATTTTTTTTGTTTTGGTCACTTTTATTTTTGATTCGTCTTATTTTCATCATTGGATTGTTAATTCTTGTTACTTTCTTGAGGTGCTACATTATTAAAAATAGTTAAATTTTAATCTAATCTCTAAATTTTAGATAAAATATTAATTTGATATTAAATATATATAAAATATTAATTTAACACCTAAATTGTATCACGTCGATCACCAACACTAATCACCGTCATTGGTCAAGGCCAACCGCATCTCCAATAACAGTTGGATTCCAAAATTTTCAATTCAATCTCTTTTGACCTTCTGAACGTAAATTTAATGTATGTATCATTGGAAAAAAATTGAAAAAACAAAAATTAAAAAATTAAAATTAATATAAAAATAAAATTAATTTCTTCTATAAGCATCTTAACTTCAATATATATATATATATATATATATATATATATATATATATATATATATATAGGGACAAGATTCGTTTGTACTATGTAAAACTAATAAGTTTTACACTAATTTAATGTCATTAGATTTAAATAAATAAATGGTTTAAATTTAATTAAAATTTATAACACATAAATAAATATATTTTAACACAAAGTAAAACAATATCTCTTCTTACCCCAATTCTAAATCTTAAACATTAAACTATGAACTCTCAAACCCTAAACTCATATCTTAAGCTTAAATCCCAAATTTTAAACCTTAACCATAAAAAGAAAAAAATTATTTTATTTTAAGTTAAAGAAATATTTATTTATGAGTTATAAATTTTAATTAAATATATGTCATTTATTTATTTGAATCTAATGGTTATAAATTGATGTAAATCTTCGATTAATGATAATTATCAATAGCAATTTATAAATCTACCTAATAATATACTTAGTTATGAGTTTATCTAGGCAAATGCTTTAATTGGATCATCAAATCATGGATCTGTAGAGTGCAACTTTGGACTGGTACTAGTTAGTTTCCAAAAGCTATTTTTCTGTGATTCAAGATGGAGCAAAGGGAAATTTCAAAGGGATTTGAATTCCATGGTACAAAAGGGACAGGTTGGATCTGTGTATGGCTAGTGGGCATGTAAACGAATCGAATGAATACAAATGTAGTACGTTCATGTTCGTTCGTTTAACTTTAATCGAACAAATGAGCGAACACGAACATAAACGGATAAAAAATTTCTTGTTCGTGTTCTTTCATTAAGAAATGTAGTTTGTTCGTGTTCGTTCATTTAAATGATAAACGAACACAAATGAACAAACGTAAACGAACGGATGTAAACGAACACAATAAACGAACGTAAACGAAAACAATAAATAAATATAAATAAACGTAAACGAACATAAATGAAAATGGATTTTTTTTCTTTCCTAACAATTTTAAGATTATATTTTATTTAATTGTTTTGAGCTTTTTTTATTTGTATTTAAAATTAATTGCATTTTAAAATATTTATAGATACCATATTAAAATTTATCAGGTTTTAATATTTTAAATGGATCTAGAGAGATCAGGCTAAACATAAATGAACGCACATAAACGAACAAACATAAACGAACGAACATAAACAAACATAAATGAACGAACGAACGAACTCTCTGTTCATATTTGTCATTTAATTAAACGAACACAAAATATTATTCATGTTCGTTCGTTTAATAAATAAACAAATTTCCCGTTGAACTATTTGTTGAACGTTCGGTTTATTTACAAGACTAATTGCTAGCGGAAATTGGCTGCCACTTCTCTCATCTAGAACCCAGCCAACGTGTGCTCTGCTTGAAAACCATCAATCCGTCATCCTTGATGCTTAGCACTCGAGCACGTAGTGCCTAGCGTGCCTCTATCCAAGGTATCAGTGCGCTCCAACCATCACCTCATGCCTTAGACTCGGTTGCGCATCTGCCTATGCTCCTACACCCATACAACAGTTTTTGTGCATCCCTTAAGTAGTCTTTGCGCACTCCTACTAGCCCACCAGCACCCTTGTCTTGTGCATACACTCATTACCCAACCATGCATTTTGTTCAACACCTGCCCAATTTGTTGGGCACCTCTGTCGCATACAAGCTACCACTCCACAATTCTGTTGTCGTCGCTTTGTTATTGCACATGAACTCGGATCTCCCTCTGTCAAACCTGCTATAACTGTTAGATTGTAATATTGTACACATTTAAGAAATTTATCATGCTTTTCTTCTTGTAATTCCTTCGTAAATTATATCTTCTTTGTCCTTTCGTTTTAGGACCTTAATGTCTTTGAAGTTTTTCGTACAAAAGAATCTTGAACCCAAAATCAAAGCGGTGATTGTTGAATACTTGTAACCCAAAAGAATCAACCACAATAAATCTCCATGAGTCATCCTAGAATAACTAGTCTAGCTTTCCATTTGATATTTCCATCTTCATCTCAAAATCCATTTGATACGTCTGGTTTCTCCAGCCAACAACAACAAAATTTATACAATCCCACGTACTATAGATCTTATGAAGATCTTACCAAGCCTATTACGGTACCCATGACAAATCCAACCAACATTTTCTCCCACCACAATAGCAACAAAACCCATTTCTCTACAACCAAAACACCCTTTACAAATTCATAGTTTTACAAGGCGTTGCAAGCGCAGTTCCAGTTCTCCTAGATGAATCAACTACAACTGTAGTAGCAAAATCAACAAGTGTTACTATAAAAAAAATCTTCAAGAGTTGTTGTTCTCTCAACGTCGAGGCATGAGGTAGATAGTGAGGGTAAAAGAAAAGAAAGTCTTAAATGTTGAAGAGTGACATTAGCAAGAGCAAATTGTTGCTCGTCTAAACTACAACTGGTAAATTTGACTCGTATTCAATTATTCAAACTGATTTATTTGATTTAAGATCTGATATTTATCTGAATAGGATGATTTAAAATTAATCTAAAACTCGAAATAACTTAAATTGAATTGAAATCAACCCAAATTTTAGTTAAACTAAAAGTAACCGAACTGAAATTAACTCAAATCGAAATTAAATGAATCGAAAACAATTCAAACTAAAGTAATCCGAATAAAAAACTAAAAAAGTTTCTCAGAAAACATTTTAAGGGTCTTGATACTTTTGTTCAGCTGATGGATTGTTTCTTCAGAAAAAATAAACCATTTGACTTCAAGCTAGGGCTGACCGCATTTTTTTTTCTTGTTTCTCTGGAACCAAACAGTTCAAAGGAAAAGTGGGGTATTTTAAAGGTAATTAATGTTCTAATTGATGGGTGCTGATAAATTTGGTATAATCATTGATGGGTTCGCTTTTGTTTGTAATGTAGAGTTACCTACTTGTAGTTAGCTGGTTAGTACTATTATCAAGCCTAGCTTATTGAATGGGCATCTTGAGGTCTACCTTTCGGTTTCCTTGTATCCATTAAAGTTAAAACGTAATTTGTATTTTTATCGATTGGCATTGGTTATTCAGTGATAATGATAAGTTGGTTCTTTTTTATTTGATGAAAAATTGTAGATTTTATCAGTGAGACACGATGGGCAATTCTTCTTCAATGCTTACTCAATATGATATCGAAGAAGTTCAAAATCGCTGCCAGAAATTATGTAGGTTGTCTATATGCTTGGTTTCTTCGATTTGTTCTTCCATTTTGTTGTTTTATCAAACAAATTTTGACTTGTTCGTGATTGTGGGAATGCAGTCTCCCAGCAGGAAATTGTTTCATTGTACGAAAGGTTTTTTCAGTTAGATCTAAATGCAAAGGGATTTATATCTGCCGATAAGTTATTATCAGTTCCGGAGTTTGCAATGAATCCGCTCTCTCAGGTAGTCTTTCGAGTTGATGTTATTGGAGTCATTAATTAAATTCTGGGTGTGAATATGAATTTGTGATCCAATGTTAGCGTTTACATGCTTTTCTAGAGTTTTATTAAAGGATTGAATTTATTCTGTTGATGTCTTGGCATATACAGAGGTTGCTTAAGATGGATGGTTTGAACTTTAAGGACTTTGTTGCCTTCTTGTCAGCATTTAGTGCTAAGGCAAGCGTACAGCAGAAAATAAAACGTGAATTTTCACCGTCTTTTCCCTAGAGTTTTGACTTTGTCGGTTAGGTACAATCTGATTTGAATCTATGGTCACAAGAAAAAGAATTCAGATGATTACCTTTTATTTCCCCTTGTTAGTTGAAGTTTAAAAATGTTTAAAAATTAGTTTGTTTTTAATTTTTTTCTCTGTTTCAGTTATCTTCAAAGTGTATGATTCTGATGGCAATGGAAAGGTGTCTTTCAATGACATACTAGAAGTGTTACGCAATTTGTCCGGTTCTTTTATTTCTGATAACCAAAGAGAGGTAAAACCAATTATTTCTTCCTTCAATGGTTTTCATTTTATTTTTATATTATGATTGAAAAATAATAAATAAATAAAAGTGCAAGTGAATGCTGATGATTGCTTGTATTCTGACCATAATTTACTTTTCCATCGGTAAAATATGCGTAAATTCACTTATTTGATTTTCTGTTTGCATCCATTGTGGGATATCCAGTGCACTCTTGCTGTTAGCATGCTGAAAAACAATGAAAACATCTAATGTAATGAATGAATTTAGTTCAAAAAATCCTATTAGCAATGTCTGTTTGTGATGATAAAGAAAAAAATATGAAAAACCTGTTACAGAATCAGCAATAAAAGGAGAAATGGAGAATCTTTGTGCAAAAATGCAAATCAGTCTTATCTGTAATTAATATGTTTACAGTTTTTTCTATGTCTCCGGATTCAGATAACTTCGGATGCGAGAAAGATATGTATTGTTAATTTTCTACAATCTTTTTTGTATCAATTTTACATTTTGACTATCCACAATACAGGGAGAAAGAACTAAAGCAAACTGATCTTGTAGGTTCCCTTGAATTTTTTATTTTCTTTCTGAAGCAGATGATTTTCGTTTACGATGAATCATTATAAAGGCGTTTGCATGATTGGTTTGACTTTCTGGCTCATTCACTCCATCTGGATATAGAAGGAATCAAAAGAAGCGTTTTAGTTGTTCATTTTCTTTTCATTTGATTAATATATACAATGAGCACCTTCATTATTAGTTCTACTGAGATGACCCTAACTGAAGGTCTGTTTCATGCAAAATGATTTTTGGGAAATGTTTTCTTCATTTTCTTGTGTTCTTTAGAAATAGCTTGGTCAATAGAAAATGATTTACTGAGGCTGTTAATGAATACTTTAGTTTTTATTCCTCGTTAAATCTCTCATGGTACTTAGTAAACTCATATTTGATCAAAGCTGTCTCAAGTAGGGTGTTTGGTCCTGAAAAGCATGCATTGGCTACTAGCTAATGACTACCAGTGATTTAGTGATTGCATCATATGATGATGATGATTTACTGAAGAAAAAATAAAGCATAAACCATTGGAATCCTACCAAGAAAAAGATGAGAGAGAGTGTCAGAGAGAAAACTGGAGAGAGAGAGAGTATCTTAGGTTTTCAGTCCTCTGGCGAGGATTGGACGGTGTTTGTGGATAATCTGAGCAAAAGAGTCTCTTGGAAAACAGTGAAGGAAATTTTTCAACAACAGGTCGTGTACTGCGAGTTTTCATCCCGAGTAGTTATAGCAAACCGAACTATAGTAATCATACGTTTGCTTTCGTTCAGTTTGCAAAGGAGGAAGGATTGAAGAAGGCGGTGAAAAATGTCAATGGTATTTGGATTGATGGAAAGAAAATATATGTTGGGGTAGCTAAGTATAAGAAGCAGAGACCTTGCCAAGTGGACAGTAGAAATTTCATAAGGGAAGAAGATATGTTGTATAAGGGAGGATATTGGAGAATAAAAATTGATATTGAGTCCTTTAATAGATTGAGAGATGAAAGATCGTATAAGGATGCGTTAGTCTCCAATGTTGGGATGAGGGAAGATCGGGTGAGCAAAGAAAATAGGGTGGGGATTCCTAGGAAGAAATCAGGGCTGAGGAACTTGTGGGAGATGCACATTCCCTCGGATGAATCGGATTGGGTGAAAAGATCATTGGCAGGGATCATTAAAACACACTTTGATTTGGATCTAGTGATGAAAGGTCTGGCGAGTGATGGGATCAAAGTCAAGTTAGTCAAATGGGGTTACGCAAGAAACTCTTGCATTTTAACCTTTGCTTCAGTGGAGGAATTAAAGGAGGCGTGGTCGAGTAGATTGAGATATTATCATTTTGGTTTGAATGGCTTGATATGCTTCTGAATGAGGAAGGCTTACCGATGTCATTTTGCTCGGTTGAATTAGTTGGAGTTCCGTTATTATGTTGGAATGTCCTGTTTCTGGAAAAACTTGTTTCAAGATGGGGGAAGTGATTTGCATTCAAGATTCGACGGCTAGAAGAGAGGATATGGCGGTTGCAAGGGCATTGTTGAGGGTGGCCAGTCTTTTGATATACCGGAAACAGTTACACTTGGATCGTATGGGAGATCTTATTTGGTTAAAATTAATGTGGGCTCGGTTTATTTGAAACAGAATGGTTTTTCAGCAGTGAATTCAGCGGTGGACGGCGGTGGAGCGTACAGGGAAGTTGCAACATCAGAGGAGGGAGATGATCGGTACTCAGGAGGGGTTGGTAGGTCAGACATATTAGTGAGGATACTAGAGGTAGAGTCGACACGTGGTTGGAAGGGGATGTATGTAATGTTGCGACTGGTGGTTGTGAGGATCAACATTTAATGGGGCAGGTAGATGAAGGTCAACCCAGTGGAGAAAGGGTGTCAGAACTACGAGAGGAAAATTTGAATTTAAGAGGGGAATATCTGGGCCTCGGGTTGAGGAATAATATATGTTATAGTAGTGAAAAAGCACAGTCAGACGACTTTAGTGAGCCCACCCCAATTAATACAAGACTCTCTCTAACTGGGCCAGCTGTTAACTTAATAGAATTGGGCTATGGTAAACAGATAGATCCTCAGGTGACATTCCAAGTGATCTTCAGCAGACTGATTTGGAGAAATCAAACTTGCAGATTTTGATTCCTGCTAAGCTTGACTCTATTTTAAAAAGGAATACTGGAGAATCAAATGTCAGAATTCAGTCACATTGTAGAGGGCTTTCTAAAAATAATAATTCTGAAGGGATAGAGGAAGAAGTTGAACTGGACAAAGAATTTAGAAGTATAGAGGAAACAGAGGTGGAAAGGGAACTCGTACCAGTCCAAAAGGTTGGAATTCAAGTGTTGGGAGCCAATCAGGAGTCTGTCATAAATGGTTTAAGGAGTTGGAGTCCTTTGGACCTCTTGTCTGGAAGTTTGTGTGGTAGGAACGTCCAGTAGGAAGGTGGAAAAGAGGATCTGTATCTAGAGTATATAGAAGAACTAGGGTAAGAATGGTGTGGCATAATCCGAGTAGAAAAGATGAGGGACTTCAAATAAGGGAGTTGGTTGTTCAAAATAGGAATATTCTAATCCCTAGTTTGAGCAGACAATCATATCTAAATTCCTTAGTGGAAGGGGCCAATTCCATTAATGAGGAATTTGATGTTCCTCAGATTTCAGAAGTGGGTATTGCTCAATATTCAAGGAATGTAGAAGAGTTCTCTACTGGATATATACCTGGTTCTATGCCAGGGAGAGTGAGTAGAAGTAGGAGAAGGCTTTTGATCAGAGAAGCTTTGGATGTGGTTAGTTTCCCTAAGGTTTATTCTTCAACATTCTCGTTGTTCTTGGAGGAGGCTTTGGCTACATGGGAAGTCACAAAATACTGGGGATATCTTTTAAAGAGGAAGAAGGCTTTTCTAGACAAAATTATAAATTTTGAGGAGGGAATGGCCGAAAGTAGGGAATGGGGGAATTCAGGGGATTAGTGTTCTTCTGTTGACTAGCTTAAAGGTTTTGGTGTTGAATTTCTCATTATGATAAATGTCAACATAATTTCATGGAATGTAAGGGGTTTTGGAAAAAAGGAAAAATCAAGAGCTGTAGCTAATTTGGTGAAGAGGAATAAGCCGAACTTTCTTCTAATGTAAGGTATTGTTGTTCCAGCAGTGGGATCTGCAGGTGGATTAATGATTATGTGGAATGAAAATGATTTTGTAGTCTCAAACAACCTCTTAAATGGCAGATTCATAGTAGTCTTTGGGAAGTTCAGAAATTCAACTGAAGAGTGTGATTATAAATGTTTATGGTCCATCAATTGAAGTAGAAAAGGAAGATTTTTCAAGGAACTATTGGAGTTTGTGTCTGCTCAAAATTTGTTAGTGTGTATCGGGGGAGATTTTAATGTGTATCTCGATCCGGATGAGAAGTTGGGCAAGTCCCAAAATTGGCATTCTATTGATTTATTTAGAAACTTCTTACAGCAATCGAACTTAATTGATCTCCCTATGGTGGGAGGAAGGTATACTTGGTGTAATAATAGAGAAGACTCTACTTGGGAAAGACTCGACAGGTTCTTAATCTCTGGGAGGTTTCTGACTTGTTTTCCGAATGTAGTGCAAATACTTTTGCCTAGATCCTTATCTGACCATAATCCAGTTTCACTAGAGGATAAAGCTGTTAATTGGGGTCCTAAACCATTCAGATTTTTTAATTATCTATTAAAGGAGGAAGGATTTGAGGAATTGGTTAAATCTTCCATGGTTGCTATGAGGGGGAGAAATAACAGAAGGGGAATCTTCAACATCTTACAAGGAACAAAAACATCAATCAGAAAATGGTCAAGCAGTAAATTTTTTGGGATTTATGAGTCGATTTCTGATTTAGAAAGGCATATTAATGAACTGGATTGTAAAGCTCAAGGTGGAATTCTCTCGAAGCAGGAGTGGAATCAGTTAAGGCAGTGTAGAACTAATCTATGGAGGTTGTATAGAATCGAAGAAAGCACTTGGTTTCAGAAGTCAAGGACTAGATGGATTAAAGACGGGGATAGAAACACAAGGTTTTTCCATCTGTCTGCACTGAACAGAAGCAAAAGAAATGAAATTTTAAGCTTGATGATAAATGGGAATGTGGTTTCAGATCCTCAACAGTTAAAGTAACATATTTTAGAATTTTTTAAGGCAGCCTACAACTCCAATTCAACAATGGAAGTGGAGGACTTACTTCTGGAATTTGCTAAGCTGTCAGGGGAACAGTCTAACAAACTTGAAGAGCAATTTTTAGAACAGAAAATTTGGCAGGCTATAGCTTCATCAGACAGCTCTAAAGCTCCAGGACCGGATGGTTTCACAATGGGTTTCTTTAAAAAATGCTGGCCAAGTTTAAAGGAACACGTGTTGAAATTTTTTGAAGATTTCTATTTTGGAAGGAAATGGGAGCATGGTGTAAATCATGCTTTTATCACACTTATTCCGAAGAAGCTAAATCCGGACAGTGTAGAGGAGTTTAGACCAATTAACTGAGTTGTTGTGTTGGTGATATTATTAGTCAATCTCAGTTTGCTTTTATACCGGGGAGACAGCTGTTGGATTGTGCTTTTATAGCAAATGAAGGGATTGATTACTGGAGAAAACAAGGGTTACAAGGGGTTGTCTTCAAAGTAGATTTTTGTAGAGCTTATGATTATGTGGAATGGCCAATTTTAATCAGAGTAATGTCAGAGATGGGTTTTGGCAAGAGATGGTTGTCGTGGATATCTCAGTGTATATCAACAGCTTCAATCTCGGTTCTTGTAAATGGGTCTCCCTCGGAAGAGTTTCCTATGGCCAAAGGACTTAGGCAAGGGTGCAATTTATCTCCGTTACTGTTTAACATTGTAGGTGAGCTGCTTCATTTGATGATAACTAAAGCAGTAGACAGGGGTCTGTTTCAAGCTTTTCTCTCCCAGATTAAAAATGTCAAGAGAGTGTTGAGGATTTTTAGTATTATGACAGGGTTGCATCTAAATCTAGCTAAGAGCAAGTGTTTGGTATTAATGTGGAAGAGGAAGTCTTAACAGAGTGGGCATTAGCAGTGGGCTGTTCAGTGGGTTCCTTTCCAACAGATTACTTGGGACTTCCTCTCAGTGCTAAGAAAAACTCAGAAGCTCTATGGGATCTAGTTTTCAAGAATTTTAGCTCCAAACTTTCCGGCTAGAAAGCTTCTTGCCTCTCTTTGGCTTGCAGGACAGTTTTATTGAAGTCGGTGCTAACTTCCTTACCAATATTCTTCTTATCTCTTTTTAGAATGCCTTGCATTATTGGTAAGAAGCTCAATTCATTAATGGCCAGATTTCTATGGGGGGTAATGAGGAAAAAAGGAGGATACAGTGGGTTAATTGGAAATCAGTTTGCAAGCTTCTGAATTCTGATGGTCTTGGTGTTCTTGATGTGAATCTTTCTAATCGGGCTCTTTAGGGAAAATGGGTGTGGAAGTTTGCCAATGAAAAGAATACTTTGTGGAAAAGTGTGTTATGTTGCAGACACAAGGTTAGTTGTAATTCCATGTCTATTAGCAAGGTGTTTACGCCCAAATCTTCTTGGATTTTGAGAGGTATTGCTAACAATTTCTTGAAGAACGACTCGGAGGGTGAATGGATCAGATCACACTCTAAGTTGAAAGTGGGGAATGAAAAGTCTATTTCTTTTTGGACAGATACATGGGCTGACGAGTTTCCTTTAAAAAATCTTTTCCCTAGAATGTATGTTGTTTACAAACAGATGGGGTAAGGTTGCTGAGTTTGGTTGTTTTGATTTGAATGGTTGGGTGTGGAACGTCGAAACCAGAAGGAATTTGTGCGACTGGGAATTGGAGCAGTGGCTGGAATTGATGACAAAACTGAATGACTTTAAACTGACAGAATCAGTAGAAGACTTTAAACTGACAGAATCAGTAGAAACTTTCTTTCTTGGTCTGCAAGTAGGGATGGAATGTTTTCAGTAAAATCTTGTAGAAATGCACTCGGGAATATGTCGGGGGGTTCTGATATGTGGTTAAAAGGGGTGTGGCAGGGATTATCTCCTCCTCGTGTTGAAGCTTTCCTGTGGCAGCTAGCTCATCAGAAAGTGGCAGTGAGAGAAGAATTGGTGAAAAGAGGAATGCAGCTAGGGGATGAAATTCTTTGTCCGTTTGTAAGGAACAAGTGGAATCAGTGCAACATTTATTTATTTCGTGTGTTGTAGTTTGGGAACTATGGAATAAGATAGTAAGCTTTTGGGATATAGCTTTGGTACTTCCAAAGGACCCACCTTCTTTGCTCAGTTCTTGGGGTGAACTGAGGGGGAAATCGTTGATTTGGAAATTTATTCCGGGAGTAGTATTTTGGTCGATTTGGAAAGCTAGGAATACAATGGTGTTCGAAGGTGCTCCCCTTGATAGGATTTCTCTGTTTTTTATTGCTAGATTCAGGTTATCTAAATGGTTTCTAGCCAAGTACCCTAAGTTTCCTATTCAGGAGGATGTGTGATTGATGATCCATCTCTTGCATACGGTATTAAGGCTCTTAATCCTAAGAATGTTCAGGTGATTCGCTGGTTCCCACCCCCTGTTGATTTTTTGAAGATGAATGTTAATGGAGTGTTAGACTTGATGGCACAAATGGAGGTATAGGAGGTATTTTGAGAGACTGGAACAACAACTCTCTTCTGACTTTTTCATAAAATATAGGTCAAGGTCCCCTCCGTTGCTGAGTTAAAGGCTATTAAGAGAGGAATTGAAATCTATGTCTTCTTGTTGGGTTACTATTGGAAGGTTGATTGTGGAAAGTGACTGTAAGTCGGCTGTGGAATGGATATTGACCCCAACTTTGGCCCCTATTTTTATCTTACCTTTAGTTAAGGAGATTTCATCACTCATCTCGGATAGGGTGCACTCAGTTAGATGGATTCCAAGGGCGTGTAATGGGGAGGCTGATAGTTTAGACAAGATGGAAATTGGTTGATTGTTAGGCATTATCAATGAGTTTTATTGTTTGAGTTTTTAGGTTTTTGGTTGTTACTTGAGTGGTTAAGTTTTTGTGTTTTTCAGTTGGAGTTTTTGTTAAACATTATGTAAGTTCGTATGAGTAATAAAATTTTTAAGGAACTCTTCCTCCCTCTGCAGATTAAGGAGTGATTATCAGGCTCCGTTAATCAAGGAGGAGGTTTTTAATGAGGCCTGTTATTCCTATAAAAAAATGATGATGATTTAATGGTGCAATTGACTACTGCATCCTTAAGATTATCTTTAAATTACATAATAAAATTTTCAAAGTTAAACATCATTCTGTATTTTATATAAGTAAATATTTCCATTTCATTTTGGTTGTAACATTACTATGAACAAGATAGAGTATTTTATGGTTTCTCCATTAAGGATAGCAACATGTGAGATTGATCATACGCTTGCGGTGTGCGTTAACAACTTACTCTTTTGTTCTTTCTTTTTTGCAGAAAGTCTTGACCCAACTTTTGAAAGAAGCAGGTTACTCAAAGGACTCTTACCTAACATTGGATGACTTCATTAAGGTGTTTTCCATTTTGTTTATATTACTATTATAGTTTTCATTCTCCTGTTTTCTGCATAAGAGTTTAATTTATTAGGCTGGTAAAAGGAAATTAATGACCGGGAAAGATCAGTATGATTAAATTCAGAGGATATAGTTAGAGATCAATAGAGTCAATTTCATGTTGGATGATTAGGAGAGACCAATATATCCTATGTGACACACATTCAAGTCTGAGTAACATAAAAAATTAGTTAACTCTATATATCATTAGGATTATATTATTTAGTTGTCTAAGTCTATCTTACCATTTTTCCTGAAGTATCGTGCTCATAACCTTTGTCTGATATATATGTGGGTATTGATATGGGTTGTGATTCGCCAAATATATAGGAAAGCTTATGAAAAGTTACCCGTATTCAACGCATGCATTCACTGACCCTTTCTCCAGCAAAAATAGGTCTTACATACCATTTATCACTCGTAGGTGGGCATTCTTTGGCTGTAATATGAATTATGGACCTTTTATACTTGATGAAAGACCTTGGACCAACAACTACTATGCTATATCTGACTGGCTTTATACCTATTTTAAAGTTCCATGTTCTGTTGGGTAAAAAAGGAAGTGAACAATTCAAGGTTTAATTGTATTTGTTGCTTGCATTTTCTGTGCTTTCTGCAACTAGGAATTTGATAATTTGCCTCTATGGGATCTCGATTGAATAAACTACTCGACATAGCAGTGTATGAGGTTCTGAAATGAGATTGAGAAACATTTATAAAACTTCTGACAGGATCTGAAGTGATGTCCATTTATAAAAACTGTCTAGTAAGGTTTGATTTGGGGCTATAATTTTGCTTGAATAATGCTCTTTGATCTTTAGCATTGCTTTGTATTTATGGCATAGGTTCTGGGGAGCTCTGGACTGAAAATGGAGGTTGAAGTTCCGGTTGACTAAGTGAATACATACTACACATATTTGGCTTTTCATGTTCCATAAAGAAAATCAACCTTGTATAACAATAAGCTTCAGGTTTCCCAATTTATCTTCAAAATTCTATTTTTTATAAGTTTAGGTTTTTATGTACCATGGAGGAGTATTTATAGTGGGATTGGTTGGAGGAAGTTTCAATTCAATGGTTATTTGGTTGCGTTCAATATTTATTGGTTTGTTCATTTATTCAACTTTTTTTTATTCTTTTTAAATTATGTTCTGCTTGAAGATATGGATTCAAAAATTTGGATTTAGAGGAAGGATAAGAATGAAATACATATACCATGAATAAATAGTTGAGATTTAGTATAATATATAGCTGAAACTATAAAACTTTAGAGTTATCAAATTTGAAGATTATATTGAGCAATAATCATACGAAACTAGGAGAATTTCAGATTCTACTATATGGACTTTTATCAAATGAGTTCATCCGAACCTATATATAAGTCGAGCATAACTTGTGCTCTGCTCAGTCGCCCGTCGTTATCGTTTTCGTCGTCGTTTCTGCGCAAGTGAATGGCACTTTATACAACGCCATCCAAAATAGCATTACGGGATATCTATAATCATCGCAGAGAGAGCTGATAAGATGGAGACCAATTTCAGGAATTGTCTTACCCTTTATCAAACTGAAAGAAAACCAAATAGGCAAAATACTTTCATTACGCAGACCATCACAAAATACAAAGCTAATCCAGCAAAGAAAAATACTTGAAAGAGATGAATACTCATGTTGGTTGGAATGGTTCTTCGTTTTTACATTTTTAATTTCATAACTCTCTAACGTTCGACTAAATTGTCATTTTGGTTCATATTCTTTTTCTTAGAGCATTTTGATCATATGTTTCCTTTTATGGCAATAAAACTCTTCTATGTATAGAAACTAACGGAAATTTTTATCTTAAAATGAAACGTTAAGAATTAGAACATTTAAAAAAATTAGAGGTTGGAATGACCATTTTGATAAATAGTTTTTATAATATGCTTCTATTATATGTATATATTATGTAATTTTAATCTACATTTCATAGTGACCCCAACGCTTGGGCTTCGTAGTGGTTTAGGGTTTCTACAATTGCACCTACCAGATTGACTTGTGAATTGAGCTGACATTTGGATAGCTTGATATGATCTTTGTAAGTGGCCCAAAGAAATATAATTGAATCCAATAGGGAGATTCACTCGTATAACATAAATCGTGCCTAATATAGATCTGAAGTTGAATAATAACAAAAAACAAGCCCAAATGGTGAGCTTTTCTTAGCACAGAATAAATTGGATTCATCATAGTTTATAATTTGTTCTTTTTTACTTTGGACAAAGAAGTGTGATGGATAAAAGAATAATAATTAATTGGTATTTCTCTTTCGAAGAACTAAGAAGAAAACTTTTTTGAAGAAGGAGAACGGATCCTAGAAAAAGGTCATTTTCTTCAGTCTTGTTTTGATGATAAATATCTGGATTATAGGGTGATTAATGTCAAGTTTAGGTTCATCATAATTACTTTAGGCTATTAATTTGTACAAACCGTAAAATTTGATTATCAAAGTCACATCAAAAGTTAGTGAAGGGAGTCCAGATAACGATGCGACTAAAGTAATTCTTAAGGTGACTTTTAATTGATGTTTGAGGTGATTATATTGACCAAGTCCTCGGTGAATTTATTAAAGTATAACAATTTCAAATATGTTTGACGATTAAATTTATAATACACATATATTATTTAATTTATATTTTCCTTTTAAAAATAATAATACATTTAAAATAGATATTTAAAAAAAATGATAATTCTAGAGAAGGAAGGAGTATTACTTTATGGTGGAAGGACCATTGAGGCCTTATGTAAGAACGCAACGTGCAAATGTGGAAAATTTCGTGTGGGCCCAACAAAAATAAAACTTGAGGATGTTGGCTGTCCCCTAAAACGCACGTTGATAATGAAGGCAAAAAACTTCCGACCCACTAATATCCCGTATTAATTTACACTATCAAAGCTGACCCTCTCAGTCAAAATTTCTCTCATTTTCCCTCTGATTTATCATTCTTCCATTTTCTTCTCCGATCCCAGCAAAACAACACCCGATACAATAGTTTCTTACCTTTAATGTAAGATACTTTCTTACAAAATTAAGCACATTTATTTACTTTTTTTTGCTCCTTCAAATACGACGAAAATGAGTGATGATAATGTCTTGAAAACTTCAAATACTCATAGATATATATTAAAATCTACTTATGTCCGTCATAAAAGTATAAATGAATTAATATATTTTTACTTATTAATGATAATTTTGATTTTTTATTTTTCTTCATTTAATGATCTTAAATTTATTCTCTAACGTAAGATTTTGTATCTATATGTTATTGTTATCTCTCTAATATTCCCTAATCCTTATATAAACCCCTTTCCCGTTCTCTTCTCTTCACCAATATCACTCAGCTTTCTCTTCCTTTTTCTATTCATTAGGAATTAACGTTAAGATGAGTGGTCTTACGAGTTGGCCTGAACCGGTGGTTCGAGTTCAGTCTTTGTCTGAGAGTGGCATGCGTGCTATTCCAGAGCGGTACGTGAAAGCACCAAGTGACCGGCCATCCTTCACTAATGAAACTGAAAACCACCACCAACACGTGGATATTCCAGTTATTGATCTTACTAACCTCTTCGGAAAAGACCCCACTCTCCATGAAGAGACCGTGAGACTCATCGCCGTCGCCTGCGAGGAGTGGGGGTTTTTCCAGGCAGCGAACCACGGTGTTAGCCATGAGCTAATTGAGCGTACGCGCGAGGCGTGGCGTCACTTCTTTAACATGCCGCTTGAATTCAAACAACAGTACGCCAACATGCCGACCACCTATGAAGGCTACGGCAGCCGGTTGGGAGTCCAGAAAGGAGCCACCCTTGATTGGAGCGATTACTTCTTTCTTCATTACTTGCCGGATTCTTTGAGGAATCACAGCAAGTGGCCCTCACAGCCTTCGTTTTGCAGGTGAATTACCAATCCTTAACTGCCCAACGATGTCTCTCAACAGCGATTTTACTATATGCAATCAAACACGTTAGGCGGAAATGGAAAAGAATAACAAACGAATCCAGATTTGACCATAACATATATAACATCAGACCACATAATTGCATGGCTGCTTCAATATTATATTAATATGTTTTTAATCTTTAAAACTTGCTCAATTTATATTAATATGGTCCTTATTTTATTACAAAGTAGTACGTGTCTGATATTAAATCTGGTTAAACCATTGTTTTGAAAACAGGACCGGACCGGCCGGTTCAATCGGTTTAACTGAGAACCGTTGCTAGTCCGGTTCAAACTAAACGGTTGAACTGCTATTAGTGAACCGACCGGAACCGTTGAACCATTCGAACCGGACCGGCTGAAAACCGGAAAAAATCGCCAATTTTTTTTAAAAAAAAAATTAAACCAAACGACGTCGTTTGTTAAACGAGCCAAGTCGAACTCGAGTATGCTGAGCTCGACTCAAACTTTAAAAGTAAGCTCAACTCGACTCAAACTCATGAATTAAAAATTATCAAGTTCAACTCGAAATTGAAATATAATATTGAAACTTGAACTCGAAAAGGCTTGAACTCAAAAAAAATTTAGAAGCTCGATTGAAGCCTAAAATTCGAGCTTGATTGAAGTGAAAAAATAGTTTACTCTATGCTCACCAAAAGGCTCCATGATTTTTAATGTCAAATTACCTCTATTATTTATAGGAGTTAGTTGGGATGCTCTTCTATGTTTCTTAGCCATGATTGTTTTGTTCTCATATTTTTACTCTTTAGACTTTTGGGATGTTATTCTATGTTTCTTAGCCATGTGAGATTGTTCTTTTAAAAAAAATTAAACCAAACAATATCATTTTGTTATGATTTTTTTAGCCCCAAATTTATTTTTTAATTATAGTTATATAATTATATTTATTATTTAATATGTTTTATCTTAAATATTATGTTGTAGTTAATTTGAATCATTTTGTTTCACTTGATTTTATGATTTTTAACTCATATATGTTATGATTTGCTTTGAATATGACTTGTGATATACAAAATTATTTTTTATTAAATATTTTTAGTATTTTTATTTAATTTTTTAAATAATTATGACGTCGTCCGATTCTTCCGATCGGTCGGACCAATTCGACCGGTTGAACCAGTGAACCGATAACATGACCGGTTCGCTAACCGGTCCGGTTCTTAAAACCATGGGTTAAACTCATATATAATTATAGATAAAGTTGTTCAAATTCAAATCATTGAGAATTTTGTTGGTGAATCTCCACATCTTATTGAGGATATACACTTGAATTTAAATTTTTTAAATAATTACTTATTTTATTGATTGTCTCTATCTATGCAAAAATTTTATGTTGTTAATATATGTGTGTCCATCGTAAAAAAAAAATATTTGTGATTTCGCCAGCATACTTTACCATTGAGATTACTTCCTAATATGGACGGAATTCTAAAACTTTAAGAAATGAAGAAGTTGATACAATTGCCTCACCCGCCCTCAGTCCATCCCTTCTTTTTAAGTTCAATATATAAAACCTCAAATAGATATAAAACGGCTTTTTCTTTTATTATTGTTGTTGTCTCATAATTCTTAAATCATTATGCAGGGAACTGCTTTCAGAATACGGTGCTGAAGTTGTAAAACTGGGTGGAAGGCTGCTCAAGGCGATGTCCACAAATCTAGGACTAAAAGAAGACTACCTACAAAACGCATTTGGTGGAGAGGACATCGGTGCATGCTTAAGGGTCAATTTCTATCCCAAGTGCCCTCAACCTGACCTTACACTAGGCCTTTCTTCCCACTCAGACCCCGGTGGAATGACCTTCCTCCTCCCCGACCATGACGTCGCCGGTCTCCAAGTTCATAAGAACGGCCGGTGGATCACCGTGAAGCCCGTTCCCAATGCGTTCATCGTCAACGTCGGAGATCAAATTCAGGTACTGAGCAATGCGATTTATAAAAGTGTCGAGCATCGTGTAATCGTGAATTCAGTGAAAGATCGTGTTTCACTCGCCTTCTTTTACAATCCCAAGAGTGATTTACTTATTGAACCGGCAAAAGAGCTTGTGAGTGAGGAGCAGCCAGCACTGTACAGCCCCATGACGTTTGATGAGTATAGGCTTTATATTAGGACCAAGGGTCCTTGTGGAAAGGCACAAGTTGAATCTTTGGGATCTACTTGAGGGTAAACTACTTTTTTAGTCACCAACTATTCTTGAAGTTCCATTTTGATCAACCAACTATTTTTTTTAAATCATACTTAAAATTATGTTTTGGTCATTCATCGTTAAAAAAATCAATAATAATGCTGACATGTCACCATAAGGTAATGTCATATCATCATTGAAAAAATTAAATGTTCTTTTTTTAAGATGGTGAGTGACCAAAATGAAACTAAAATATAATTTTAGTTATGATTTTGATAAAAAATAGTTAAGTAAGTAAAACATAAATGTGAGAATGACTAAATACGTAATTTATCTATATAGATTACAAAACAATGTGTGTGGTAGTGGCCTCTCTTTACGGATTACATTATTGTATGCATGGATTTTAGGGACTGATTTGTGTCTTTTTTACGAGAGTCGTCAGTCCTCAATGCTCTTCTTGTTGCCGGAGCTTATTTAGTATTTCTGGTGGCATAGCTTTTGAGGTCCGTCAAACGTTGTTTTTTTTTACAGCAAAAACAATGGTATGTAAAATATTAATGGATGGAGTAATTTTATTATTTTCATATATTTAGGCTTTTATTATCTTAAATATATTTTTATTTGTTTCAAAGGTAAATATCAAATACTTTTTTTTTGAAAGAGGGTACTTTGTATTAAGAACGATTACAAAGTACATCATCTCGAGGACCTCATTAAAAACCTCCATAATCCTAAATGGATAGAACGATTACAAAGTACACCACCTCGAGGACCTCATTAAAAACCACCCTAATCCTAAATGAAAAAAAAAATGCGCCTTGAGATGGTAAGAATCAGCACACACAAAGCTAAAACATCACAAAAACCATACACCCGCCCTATAACAAACCAACACCATATCAAGAAATACAACACAAACAAGCTATTACAAAAAACTTAGAACTAAAAAAATATCGTTAACCGACAACATAACAAGTAACGAGCCCAACACATCAAACACAACATCGCCCGCAACCAGAGCTTGAGCGAAGACTAGCCCTTAAGAAAAATGGCCAACAGTATCTTGCAGAATTGCTATGGAACATAGCTCCCACCCATCTTACACTAGCTGCCAACAAATTCGTCCAAGGACCGAAGCATATTACGAGAGTTCAAATATCAAATACTTAACATGTGTTTGGTTCAAATAATGAATGAATATTATATAATTGTGAAATGTAAGATTACATAATAAAGTTATGAAAAATATCGTATTATCTTGTTTGACAAAAGAATAGAAGTACGGTGTTTGATTGGGGTGTACATTTTACTAAATTATTATTGTTATATTTTTCAAATAAATTAGTTCTTTTAACATAAAATAAATTTGTTGAAAGCGTAAAAATAAAAAAATACCTACAAACTTAAGTGTAAAATTCAGAACAAGATTATACTTACCTCCTTCAAGATCCCACCCATTTTCAATATTACATGGATTAAATAGATATTATGATTTTTTAGTAGTACAACTTTAAATTTGGTTAATTTTGGATTAAATAATGTTATTTTTTTATAATTTATAAAAATTATAATCAATAATTAATTTAATCATAGCATAATATATTATTAATATCATAACTATATAATATTATAATTTCATTATAATTATATCTATATATCCCTATTTATTTTTATATTAAATATCATTTTTTGTCTCTTAGTTATATTTTTATTCTGTTTATTATATTTATTGTATTATATGTTAAACTTATTCTATTGGTATGGTCCAAAATGTAAAATCTTAGATTGTGGATGAAATATAATAATATAAGGTTAAATTTTATTACATAATGTTCACAAACTAAATTTTATAATCTAAAATTTCAAAACCAAGTCTGCACTTAAAACTTAAAACCAATATTTATTTTTCTTAATAGTTATGCTAAAGTAACCCTAGAACGAGACTCGAGGAAAGCCAAATGATTACTTATGGACGCCTAAATTATTTATATAAGAGGTTGAAAATTGACTCAACATTTTCAGAAAATATATGCAAGGGTAAATAAGTTAAATGAGAGTAATGTTGTAATTGAAGAAGAAAAATTGAGTGAATTAGGAATTTGAGGTACACTTTGCAATGAATTCAAAGTTGTTGTGCAGTAATGACTATTTATCCCAAAGTCGTCGTCCTTGGAGCTTTTTTTTTCTTTAACATTTTGAGCCAAAATGAAAGAATTTAAAACTTGGTGTCCAAAATGAGAAAAATGAAAAAATGGGGCTAAAATGTAAAAATATTATAAATTTTGTTCAAAAAAATGAACACGATATATGTCTTTGACACGTATTTGCACAAGCATGAGCCGAGCAACAACAATAACGTGTGTGTATACATTTTGTCTTTAATCAGTATATTAGTATAAATTTAAAATGCTATACTTAAATATTTTAAAAAATAATATCTAAATAAAGTAGGATTCAAGGAACCTCATTTCCAAAGTTGTTGATTTTTAGCGACCAATGATAGGTCATAATTTTGATATGACTCATGCCGATATGATAGTTAAAGAAGTTTCAAATACTATGAATTTTGAATACATTAAACAACTGACACAGAAATTTGAGTATCTAATATTTTCTTTAACTGTTGAGTGTAGTAATCAAAGTTTAGGACTTGTCTTTAACATCTCAAAATCAATAATTTACTTGAATTAACTGTTGGGTGTAGTAAAAAGTAGTCCAAATCTCTAGTAAACGTAAATCAATGTCATTTCACTATTTTTTTTCCATCTCATTTAACCCAGTAAATAAGGAGGGGGAATGAATCTAGAACGAGGGACCAGAAAAAAAAAAGTTGGCCACACTAATTGATGGATGTTGAATTTTGGGTGAAACGTTGAGTGAATGAAGCTCACGTTTTCCCTCATGGGTTATTAGAGTTTCCATCACATCACCTAATTAGTAAGGCACTATCGTCTACTGCACACTTGGGATGTCTTTTCATAAACTAATATATAACACATGTGTATTCCCTTCATATTTCACATTCTATGTTAACGTGGGTGGAGTTTCCTCCACATATACAAACATAATTTACATATTAATTAGTTGTTGAGCGTATAAAAGTATTATATTTTCTATCCATTTGCCCATAATTATTGTTAGATTTAAGTTTGGTCTAGTTGCATTATTAATCATGCATGCATAATTTTATAGTTTCTTTCATCGTTAAGTTTGATATTACATTTTGGTTGATTTTGTGGAAAAGATTTTGTTGGTGTGTGTAAATTTGTGCAGATTAGGAATTGCAATTGAAGCTGATTTTTGGAGGGACCAACCTTTTTAAAGATAATCACGACACAAGGAGATAATTCCTATAAAGTTGTAAATTTACGCATAAGTTAAAGAAGGAAAGAAGTCTTAACAGCAAGGGATTTAAGGATAAAGATAAAAAGAAATTTATTTCTTTTATTAAAATAGATTTATTACATCTTTTATTTAGAAGAAATTTAATAGCTCTTTTATTGGAATAAAAACTCTCCTCCAAGAAGAAAATAAACGCACGCATCTCCTATAAAAGACAAGAGAAAATGATCAAAGAGAGGGAGTGGCTAGAGAGAGAAAAGGGAGCACGATCTTCTTCTTCTTCTTTATTTCTTCTTTATTTTTCTTTTCATGGGATTGAGAAATCTTTATCTTGTAAATCTTTTTGCACCCAGTCATGAACTTAATTAATTTGGCTTGGGTTATTAGGATTTTGTGCTTATGAAACTTTTTGGATCTGTTTAAGTTCTTGATTGTCTTTTGAATTCAAAGTTTGTTCATTATTGGTTCTTTAATTGAATTCAAGTGAATTGGGAGAGGATCTCGAGAGTTTATTCATTTATCTAATATCAGGAGAGTTAGATTCATGAAACAAATTAACATGATCTTCATTTGAACGAACGTTGGTGAAGGTTAATCCATCTTAGGGATAAGATTTGGATTTCAATGGCTAAAAGGAGCACAAGATCGGTTGTTGTTCACCCATGGTTAACACAAGGGATATATCACCAAGGCATGCATAATTGACTAGTTTTTTTAAGTTAGGAATAACAAGAAGACATTAAGAACGCTCTGCCGAGCTTTGAAGGAGGAAACTGTAACATCCCAAATTATGGGTTAGTGACCAAATTGTAATTTTCAAAAATTTGGTGACAAAAGTATAAATTATTAAAAAGTTCAATGGTTTAAGTATGAATATTTCAGTATTGGATTAATGGTAATTATGGAATTATGGAAGGGATATAATGGTCTTTTTAAGGAAAAGATATTTATCTCTTATTAAAAGAGATAAGCTTATGGGTGGAGAGTATCTAGAAGCTTATTTTTCTTCTTCTTCTTCTTCTTCTTCTTCTTCTCCCCGTAAGCTCCATGGCAAAGGTAAGATTTCTTAGTTGTTGATTATTAGCTCAAATTTAAGTGGGGTTTTAATCATTAGGTGATACTTAAGCTTGGGGAAAGCTTAAGTTATCTTAAAATCAAAAGATGAAGAAGTTATAAAAGATTAAAGAAAATGAGTTTCAAAGTGAATTTCTGAAATAGAGTTAATATCAACTTTGAGATGAAATTTAACTTGTTCTCGATGTGAATAAGAAGTTATAAATGTTAGAATTGGATTTAGAACATGTTGAAATTTGAGTATGATTCTTGAATTTCTTAAGGAGAATAGGATATGGAGGTTAAAGAAGTGATTATTGAGTAGAAATGAGTGCAAATATGCATATGTAAGTTAGGAATATGAAAGGGGATGAAATATAAAGCATTTGAGTTTGATTAAATGGATTTTGGGCTTAAAATGCAAATTCTGGGCAAGGTGTATCGATGCATATTAAATGTGCATTGATGCACTCTTTAATGAAGAAACATCGAATGCAATTGGTGCATCGATGCATAAGGAGTGCATCGATGCATCCCTTCAAAATGAAAACATCGAAGGTAATTTGTGTATCGATGCATGAGTAGTGCATCGATGCACATGTTAAAGAATGCATCGATGCACTATAGAATGCATCGATGCACTTCAAGGGGAAATTGAAAAAGACATTTCTTTTGGTCTAAGAAATGATAGATTAGTGTATATCAATTGGATACTGATATGTATCAATGTATGATTATATAGATATCGAGCACGAACAAGTCCGGGTCGATTGGCAAGTTAAGATTCGATCGAAAGAGAGGAAATCATAAAGTGTATTGGAACGTAGTGAGGCCAAGGTGAGTGCATATGCATTAGTATATGATGTGTGGGGAAAAGACTCGCGATGAGTCTACTCCCAATATTTGATTACATGATTTTATGAATGTTAATATGGGTGATATGATTATTATTTATGCATGAATATAGTCATAGGTGTAACATGTGATATAAGATATAAGCTAAAGAATTATAGGATATGAGATAAGACATACATATGTGGTTATAAGAAACATGATATGAAAAATATGAGAAAAGGAAATTGTAATATGTGAAAGTGAACTATATATATATAGGAATATGAGAAATGATATAAGCTATATGACATGATCTATATGATTACATGAATATGTAATATGTGATACATGTGATATGATATGAAATATATGGTTACACATACATGTGGTATGTGATAGAAGAGAAAGAACAAGTGATATGAAATGTTATAGATGATAATGCCCATGTTATGTGATATGAGAGCTAGGGGTATAGTTGGCATGCCAAGAGTCGAGAGTCTACCTATGTCTTTCGAGACATATGGACAGTATACCTATGTTCTAAGGAACATATGGATAGTTTACCTAGGTTCTTCGGGACCTATGGACAGTTACCGAGGATCTTTATGACCTCTGGATAGTTACCGAGGATCTTTATGACCTCTGGATAGGTCCTTCAGGACATTTATACGAGCTGTGGTGACATCATAGTGGTGCACAACCTCAATAGACTCATATATCTACAGTTCTCACATGTGTACATGGGCTAATAAAGAGATAATTGTGAAATCAATGTATATGATATATGTATAAGAATTGCATGATATGATATATGTGTGATATGAGTTATTGTATATGTTACATGAATATATGTTGATGTATATGTGAGTGAGTATAAATGACTTATATATGATGATATAAAAAAATTTTATAAGTTATAGAATATAAATGTAAGAGATCATATGAATAAGAATTAAGAGATATGAAGTATAATAGTATAGGAGCAGGATAAAACATAAATGATGATATGTATGTAATTGTTATATGAAAAGCATATGAGTTAGATGATTTGATATGATGTGTATGATGTGATAAAAATAGTTGTTCCTGCATGATTACAAGTTAGAGTTTACATTATATATTTATTCGCCTCACTAAGTCATAGACTTAGCGTGTGAGTGTTTCACACGCAAGTTCTTACAAGCTTATGGATTGTTGAGGTACAAGTCAGGTCAGCATTTTTCCTTACAAAGTTTCATATCAGAAAATAGATGATTTAAATGTATTTTATGGTATAAAAGACTAGTTGGCATGTATTTAAAAGATTTGAATTGTATAAGCTCTGAATAGGTTCGTAAACGTTTTGATAAGTTATATGTTATAATTTTTTTAAATTACTCACTATTTTATCCAAGTAAATGTTTTAAAAAGCTAGTATGACACCTCAGACTCGGATCCAGGTCGGATTCAGGTTGGGGGTATTACATTTAATGGTATCAGAGATACAGTTTAGCCGATTCAAGGCTAAAAACAAGTCAAAAAAAGTGTTTTAAAAAGTACACAAGCCAACACAAAGTGAATTTTTTTTTATATGATAGAGTAAGGAGTGTGTTGTCTTGTTGATAGAGTTCAATTGTTATGCTATATAAGATAAGTGTATACATGAGAATGATTTATTATATATATATATGTTTATATGATATGATAGAATATATGTGAACATATGCAAATGACATATGTTATATGACATGAATTAGATATGCACACGTGATATGTGATAGAAGAAATGATATGAGCACATGAATTTATGAGAGCTTCCAAAGTGAAGCACAAGGTGATAGACCTGAAGGTAATAGCATTCACATGCCCTGGCCAGGCAGGGAGAAGAGCGAAAAACCTCAGGGAATGCTTGTATATGATTAGAGAATAAATCATGATGTTGAAAGATGTTCCAATGTGTTTTCAATTATATACATCGTTAACTCATAGAATGAATGTATCGAAATAGTTAAAAGAGTAATGAGCACCCGAGCTCAAGGGTGAATTTGAGGAAGGTTCTGTTGTTACAGACCTTTGAATAAATGATATTAAGATAGTGTTAGAAGGTGTTCATTTCTCCAAAGTGGAGAAATTAAATTGAGAAGTTCATTATTACGTGGATAATATAGAATATGGTGAACAAATGTCACCATAAGAACGTTAAAAGATCAAGTGATGTGGTTAGAATTTGGAAAAAAAAAGGATTCAAGAATAAGTGCATCAGTGATACGTTTATAAGATGAATGAAATCAGAGTTATGGATATGAAACCAAGGGGTAGTACTGTGTATAAGCAAGAGTGTGGAAATAATAAGGGTTTGTACTCTAGAAGAAAGAGTTAGCGTTGGCTAACAAGGTTACACGATGAAAAATGTGTTGATCATATGAATGTGATGTAAAGAAGGAGATAAAGATTCGTGTGTTTAAGGGAAGTTAAGGATTGATAGAGAAGAGTAAAGTAATATGAAAAGAGTGAGGAAGTATAAAAGAAAATATATAACAGATGTTGTAAGGATCTTTTGATTTATGGAAAGTAATGAAATAAGGAAATGATAAGGTTTACAGAATCAGATATGACAAGGGATATACAAGAAGTATAGATTATAAGTTTGATAAAGAAATAAGAAAAGTGTATAAAGTAATATGAAAGGATCATGTGTATTGTAGTGCAGACAATGATTAGGAACTGAGGAAAGGTTAGGTTTATGTTGCAAAGCAATTATATGAGAAGGAAAGAAATTAACTGAGTTCTGATATCGAAAAGAAAGGATTGGATTTTTATGTACATATGATGAGTAACAATATATGGATTTATAAGGGTCGGAGATATATGATTGGTTAATTAGGGCTTGTGCCCTAGATTGAACCATTGATATTTGCTAATTGTAATAGTAAAGGTGATAGAGTTATAAGATTGGAAGAAAAGATGAAGTGAGTTAATTAAGTATGATAAGAATATTGAATATGAATATGTATTTGGATCCTATATAAATATGATGAAGGCAAAGAGTAGAATATTTACAAGTTTAAAGGGAGCTTTGAGGAAGGAATATGCAGATTGAAGGAAATAAAAGACGGAAATTGATTGGATTCTTTGGAAAATTGAAGGCAAATCATTGATTATAAATGTCGAATGGATAAAAATGTGAAAACAACTTAAGAATATTAAAAGATATGTTTTTGTCAAAGTGTGCAATGGAAATTCGAGAACGAATTTTCTTAAAAGGAGGGGAGATTTGTAACATCCCAAATTATGGGATAGTGACCAAATTGTAATTTTCAAAAATTTGGTGACAAAAGTATAAATTATTAAAAAGTTCAATGGTTTAAGTATGAATATTTCATTATTGGATTAATGAGAATTATGGAATTATGGAAGGGATATAATTGTCTTTTTATGGAAAAGATATTTATCTCTTATTAAAAGAGATAAGCTTATGGGTGGAGAGTATCTAGAAGCTTATTTCCTTCTTCTTCTTCTTCTTCTTCTTCTCCCCGTAAGCTCCATGGCAAAGGTAAGATTTCTTAGTTGTTGATTATTATCTAAAATTTAATTGGGGTTTTAATCATTAGGTGATACTTAAGCTTGGGGAAAGCTTAAGTTATCTTAAAATCAAAAGATGAAGAAGTTATAAAAGATTAAAGAAAATGAGTTTCAAAGTGAATTTCTGAAATAGAGTTAATAAATCAACTTTGAGATGAAATTTGACTTGTTCTCGATGTGAATAAGAAGTTATAAATGTTAGAATTGAATTTAGAACATGTTGAAATTTGAGTATGATTCTTGAATTTCTTAAGGAGAATAGGATATGGAGGTTAAAGAAGTGATTATTGAGTAGAAATGAGTGCAAATATGTATATGTAAGTTAGGAATATGAAAGGGGATGAAATATAAAGCATTTGAGTTGAATTAAATGGATTTGTGGGCTTAAAATGCAAATTCTGGGCAAGGTGTATCGATGCATATTAAATGTGCATCGATGCACTCTTTAATGAAGAAACATCGAATGCAATTGGTGCATCGATGCATAAGGAGTGCATCGATGCATCCCTTTAAAATGAAAACATCGAAGGTAATTTGTGTATCGATGCATAAGTAGTGTATCGATGCACATGTTAAAGAATGCATCGATGCATTGTAGAATGCATCGATGCACTTCAAGGGGAAATTGAAAAAGACATTTCTTTTGGTCTAAGAAATGATATATTAGTGTATATCAATTGGATACTGATATGTATCAAAGTATGATTATATAGATATGGAGCACGAACAAGTCCGGGTCGATTGGCAAGTTAAGATTTGATCGAAAGAGAGGAAATCATAAAGTGTATTGGAACATAGTGAGGCCAAGGTGAGTGCATATGCATTAGTATATGATGTGTGGGGAAAAGACTCGCGATGAGTCTACTCCCAATATTTGATTACATGATTTTATGATGTTAATATGGGTGATATGATTATTATTTATGCATGAATATAGTCATAGGTGTAACATGTGATATAAGATATAAGCTAAAGAATTATAGGATATGAGATAAGACATACATATGTGGTTATAAGAAACATGATATGAAAAATAGGAGAAAAGGAAATTGTAATATGTGAAAGTGAACTATATATATAGGAATATGAGAAATGATATAAGCTATATGACATGATCTATATGATTACATGAATATGCAATATGTGATACATGTGATATGATCTGAAATATATGGTTACACATACATGTGGTATGTGTTAGAAGAGAAAGAACAAGTGATATGAAATGTTATAGATGATAATGCCCATGTTATGTGATATGAGAGCTAGGGGTATAGTTGGCATGCCAAGAGTCGAGGGTCTACCTATGTCTTTCGAGACATATGAACAGTATACCTATGTTCTAAGGAACATATGGATAGTTTACCTAGGTTCTTCGGGACCTATGGATAGTTACCGAGGATCTTTATGACCTCTGGATAGTTACCGATGATCTTTATGACCTTTGGATAGGTCCTTCAGGACATTTATACGAGCAGTGGTGACAGCATAGTGGTGCACAACCTCAATAGACTCACATATCTACAGTTCTCACATGTGTACATGGGCTAATAAAGAGATAATTGTGAAATCAATGTATGTGATATATGTATATGAATTGTATGATATGATATATGTGTGATATGGGTTATTGTATATGTTACATGAATATATGTTGATATATATGTGAGTGAGTATAAATGACTTATAAATGATGATATAAAAATTTGTTATAAGTTATAGAATATGAATGTAAGAGATCATATGAATAAGAAATAAGAGATATGAAGTATAATAGTATAGGAGCAGGATAAAAACATAAATGATGATATATATGTAATTGTTATATGAAAAGCATATGAGTTAGATGATTTGATGTGATAAAAATAGTTGTTCCTGCATGATTACAAGTTAGAGTTTACATTATATATTTATTCGCCTCACTAAGTCATAGACTTAGCGTGTGAGTGTTTCACACGCAGGTTCTTACAAGATTATGGATTGTTGAGGTACAAGTCAAGTCAACATTTTTCCTTACAAAGTTTCAGATCAGAAAATAGATGATTTAAAGGTATTTTATGGTATAAAATACTAGTTGGCATGTATTTAAAAGATTTGAATTGTATAAGCTCTGAATAGTTTTGTAAACGTTTTGAATAAGTTATATGTTATAAAAGTTTTTAAATTACTAACTATTTTATCCAAGTAAATGTTTTAAAAAGTCAATGTGACACCTCATACTCGGATCCAAGTCGGATTCGGGTTGGGGGTATTACATTTAATGGTATTAGAGCTACGGTTTAGCCGATTCTAGGCTAAAAACGAAGTCAAAAAAAAGTGTTTTAAAAAGTACACATGGTAACACAAAGTGAAAAATTTTCTGATATGATAGAGTAAGGAGTGTGTTGTCTTGTTGATAGAGTTCAATTGTTATGTTATATAAGATAAGTGTATACATGAGAATGATTTATTATATATATATGTTTATATGATATGATAGAAGATATGTGAACATATGCAAATGACATATGTTATATGACATGAATTGGATGATCATATGCACATGTGATATGTGATAGAAGAAATGATATGAGCACATGAATTTATGAGAGCTTCCAAAGTGAAGCACAAGGTGATAGACCTGAAGGTAATAGCATTCACCTGCCCTGGCCAGGCAGGGAGAATAGCGAAAAACCTCAGGGAATACTTGTATATGATTAGAGAATGAATCATGATGTTGAAAGATGTTCCAATGTGTTTTCAATTATATACATCGTTAACTCATAGAATGAATGAATCGAAATAGTTAAGAGAGTAATGAGCACCCGAGCTCAAGGGTGAATTTGAGGAAGGTTCTGTTGTTACAGACCTTTGAATAAATGATATTAAGATAGTGTTAGAAGGTGTTCATTTCTCCAAAGTGGAGATATTAAATTGAGAAGTTTGTTATTACGTGGATAATATAGAATATGGTGAACAAATGTCACCATAAGAACGTTAAAAGATCAAGTGATGTGGTTAGAATTTGGGGAAAAAAAAGGATTCAAGAATAAGTGCATCAGTGATACGTTTATAAGATGAATGAAATCAGAGTTATGGATATGAAACCAAGGGGTAGTACTGTGTATAAGCAAGAGTGTGGAAATAATAAGGGTTTGTACTCTAGAAGAAAGAGTTAGCGTTGGCTAACAAGGTTACACAATAAAAAATGCGTTGATCATATGAATGTGATGTAAAGAAGGAGATAAAGATTCGTGTTTTTAAGGGAAGTTAAGGATTGATAGAGAAGAGTAAAGTAATATGAAAAGAGTGAGGAAGTATAAAAGAAAAGATATAACAAATGTTGTAAGGATATTTTGATTTATGGAAAGTAATGAAATAAGGAAATGATAAGGTTTATAGAATCAGATATGACAAGGGATATACAAGAAGTATAAATTATAAGTTTGATAAAGAAATAAGAAAAGTGTATAAAGTAATATGAAAGGATCATGTGTATTGTAGTGCAGACAATGATTAGGAACTGAGGAAAGGTTAGGTTTATGTTGCAAAGCAATTAGATGAGAAGAAAAGAAATTAACTGAGTTATGATATCGAAAAGTAAGGATTGGATTTTCTGTACATATGATGAGTAACAGTATATGGATTTATAAGGGTCGGAGATATATGATTGGTTAATTAGGGCTTCTGCCTTAGATTGAACCATTGATATTTGCTAATTGTAATAGTAAAGGTGATAGAGTTATAAGATTGGAAGAAAAGATGAAGTGAGTTAATTAAGTATGATAAGAATATTGAATATGATTATGTATTTGGTCCTATATAAATATGATGAAGGCAAAGAGAAGAGTATTTACAAGTTTAAAGGGAGCTTTGAGGAAGGAAGATGCAGATTGAAGGAAAGAAAAGACGGAAATTGATTGGATTCTTTGGAAAATTGAAGGCAAATCATTGATTATAAATGTCGAATGGATAAAAATGTGAAAACAACTTAAGAATATTAAATGATATGTTTTTGTCAAAGTGTGCAATGGAAATTCGAGGACGAATTTTCTTAAAAGGAGGGGAGATTTGTAACATCCCAAATTATGGGTTAGTGACCAAATTGTAATTTTCAAAAATTTGGTGATAAAAGTATAAATTATTAAAAAGTTCAATGGTTTAAGTATGAATATTTCATTATTGGATTAATGAGAATTATGGAATTATGGAAGGGATATAATTGTCTTTTTATGGAAAAGATATTTATCTCTTATTAAAAGAGATAAGCTTATGGGTGGAGAGTATCTAGAAGCTTATTTCCTTCTTCTTCTTCTCTTCTTCTCCCGTAAGCTCCATGGCAAAGGTAAGATTTCTTAGTTGTTGATTATTATCTAAAATTTAATTGGGGTTTTAATCATTAGGTGATACTTAAGCTTGGGGAAAGCTTAAGTTATCTTAAAATCAAAAGATGAAGAAGTTATAAAAGATTAAAGAAAATGAGTTTCAAAGTGAATTTCTGAAATAGAGTTAATAAATCAACTTTGAGATGAAATTTGACTTGTTCTCGATGTGAATAAGAAGTTTATAATTGTTAGAAATGAATTTAGAACATGTTGAAATTTGAGTATGATTCTTGAATTTCTTAAGGAGAATAGGATATGGAGGTTAAAGAAGTGATTATTGAGTAGAAATGAGTGCAAATATGTATATGTAAGTTAGGAATATGAAAAGGGATGAAATATAAAGTATTTGAGTTGAATTAAATGGATTTTTGGGCTTAAAATGCAAATTCTGGGCAAGGTGTATCGATGCATATTAAATGTGCATCGATGCACTCTTTAATGAAGAAACATCGAATGCAATTGGTGCATCGATGCATAAGGAGTGCATCGATGCATCCCTTTAAAATGAAAACATCGAAGGTAATTTGTGTATCGATGCATGAGTAGTGCATCGATGCACATGTTAAAGAATGCATCGATGCACTGTAGAATGCATCGATGCACTTCAAGGGGAAATTGAAAAAGACATTTCTTGGGATTATTCCCCTATTCACTATGGGATAGGCAAAATCGTGGTGGAATAGTATCCCATTTGGATCTCTAGAATCTTGGGAAGATTTATGTCGTGATTTTCTTGCTAGATTTAGTTCTACAACTATGACTGATAAATTGCGTAATGATATTACTTCTTTTCCACATGCATATGATGAATCCATGTACGAAGCTTGGAAATGCTATAGGGAGTTTTAGCGTAAATGTCTCATGCATGGATTCTCGGTATGGACTCAAGTGACGATGTCTTACAATTCGGTAAACACACAAACTAGAATGATGCTAGATGTCTCGACAAATACATACTCCTTGACAAATCACCGGAAGAAGTAATAGAGATCATGAACTGTCTTGCCAATAACGACTATCAGTTCCCAACTACTATAAGAAGAGGAGTCCGATGTAACGCCATGATAAATGAGCTTAATTCAACGGACACTATCTCCACATAGTTGGCTACCTTAACCAACTTGGTTAAGAATATGCAGCGACCTAGCAATTCACATGCAATCGAGGTAGTAAATTCCTTTTGTGAGTTATGTAACGGTAATCATGGTTCTTTTGAGTGTCCACATAACCCATAATTTAGCTTCTACATTAGAAATTACAACCGAAACAACAATGTGATGTCCAACACATACACACCAACCTAAAGGGAACACTCTAATAATTTCTCATGGAGCAACCCAAACAATACCCTCAATCAGAATAATAAAAATTCACAAGCATCGGGATTCCAGCAGAATATGCCAAAGCAACATATCCGCAACAGCAATCAACATCATCTAGTTCTTTGAAAAATACTCTCAAAACTTTTATTTTAAAGACTGAATATTACATGGTTGAGAATAGTAATTTCATGAAAAGAATTTATGCTTTTATTAATAAGACTGAGATGAGATTGCAAAATCAAGATGCATCATTAAAATATTTGGAAACATATGTGGGAACATTTGCATAAATTTTGAGCAGAAGACCACAAGGGGGTTTTCCTAGTGATACTGAAGTCGTAAAAGGATTAGGTTGTGAACAGTATAAGGCAATCACCACTCGGAGTGGTTTTGAGTTACCTGAGACCATCACACAACCCACTGGGAAAAATCAACAAGCGGAACAAACCCAAGCTCAAAAGGATCCATCCAGCAAGAATGCCCCAATTGGCATTAATGAACCAACGATTACCCAGGCATGTCCACACACCTCGAAAACTTTAGATAGTATGGCAGGACTATCGGCCAAATTCCAATCGAACAAGAAAGAAGAGGAGTTTAAAATTCCACCTCTAATTCCTCAAAGGCTAAAAAGATAAACAGAGTACCAGTTCAAGAAATTCTTAGATATCTTGAAACAAATCCACATCAACTTGCCTTTGGTTGAGGTAATTGAGCAGATGTAAAATTATGTCAAGTTCCTAAAAAGACATCGTCTCTAAAAGAAAAATGCTAGAAGAGTTTGAAATAGTTGTTGTGATAGAGCAATACATGGCCATGTTGCACAATCGAATGCCACCCAAATTGAAGGATCCGGGTAGTTTCACCATACCCTATGCAATTGGTGACCACTATATTGGTAAAGTACTATGTGATCTTGGAGCAAGCATAAATATTATACCTAAATCGGTTTTCCAAAAGTTGGGTATCAAGAAGGCAAAACCTACAACAGTTATGTTACAACTTGCAGACAAATCCTATATGCAACCAGATGGAAAATTGAAGATACACTGGTAAAAGTTGATAAATTTATTTTTCACGCTGACTTCATTGTTCTGGATTGTGAAGCAGATGAGTTCACACCTATTATCCTTGGAAGACCATTCCTAGCAATATAAATGACCTTAATTGATGTCGAAAAGGGATAACTTACTATGAGAGTGAATGACCAGCAAGTTAAACTGAATTTTTTTCCAAGCTTAACACATACTGACGATTCATAAGAATGTCAAGTCATTCACGCCACCACCGAATTCGATTATGAAGAAGAAAAGAACTGCCTTGATAATTCGAATACTGAACATAAGGAAATTGAAGAACCAAACAATGAAGAGCAATAAGAATAAAATTGTGTGGTAAATCGACCGGGTAAATATTTTGAACCATTGACTAGTCAGGTAAAGAAGGTAAACTCATGAAACTTTCTATTGAGCAACCTCCCAATTTATAGTTGAAATTATTGCCAATGCAACTAAAATATGCTTATTTGGCAAACGATAACAAATTGCCTATTATTATTTCTTCTAAGTTGCAACTAGAACAGGAGAAGTGGTTGATTGATGCATTAGAGCGGTACAAAAAGGCCATAGGATGGACAATTTTTGACCTAAAATGAATTAGTCCAGCAGTGTATATGCATAAAATTTTATTGAAGGATGATGTTAAAGCTTCCATTGAGGCACAAAGGAGACTAAACCCAACTATGAGAGAGGTTGTAATGAAAGAAATCATCAAGTGGCTTGATGTTGGTATTATATATCTTATATCCGACAACACATGCGTAAGTCTGGTGCAATGTGTAATGAAAAATGGATTTATAACAGTGGTAAGTAATGAAAACAATGAACTTATCCCAACTATGATTGTTACTAGTTGAAGAGTCTGTATGGATTAATGTAAGTTAAACAAAGCTACCAAGAAGGATCATTATCATTTACCCTTTATTGACCAAATATTTGATCCACTTGCAGGTAAACCCTTTTATTATTTTCTTGATGGTTACTCAGGTTATAATCAAATTGTCATAGCACCAGAAGATCAAGAGAAGACTAATTTCACTTGCCTTTATGGAACATATGCATTTTGAATGATGTCGTTTGGACTATGTAATGCCCTGACAACCTTCCAAGGATGCATAATAGCAATTTTTTCCGACATGGTGGAAGAATGTCTTGAAATTTTCATGGACGACTTTTCAGTTTTTGGAGACAGTTTTAACAATTGCCTTAGCAATCTGGAGAAAGTGTTAGTAAGATGTGAAGAATCTGATCTAGTCTTAAACTGGGAAAAGTGTTATTTCATGGTAGATGAGGGAATCGTGATCGGACACAAAATATCATCTAAGGGAATCGAAGTGGATAGAGCCAAAGTGGAGGTGATTGAGATATTACCACCACCTACTTCTGTCAAAGGGATCTGAAGTTTTTCTCGGGCATGCAGGTTTCTACATAAGGTTTATTTTTAATTTTTCAGAAATTTCTAAACCTTTATGTAATTTGCTTGAACAGGATAAAGCCTTTGTTTTCGTGACTCATGTTTTTCAGTTTTCAATACGTTGAAGAAACAACTTTCCACAACACTCATTTTCGTCCCACCTGATTGGTCACTGCCATTTGAACTCATGTGCGATGCTAGCCATTTTGCGATAGGAGCAGTTTCAGGTCAACGAAAAGGTAAAATATTTCATGTGATATACTATTCTAGTAAACCCTCAATGACACTCAATTACATTACACTACCCCTCAAAATGAATTACTAGCAGTAGTTTTCATTTTAAACAAGTTCTACTCCTATCTAATTGGCAAAAAGGTAATTGTCCATTCTGACCACTCATATATTAAATACTTATTTTCCAAGAAATATTTCAAACCTCGATTAATTCTTTGGATATTACTCTTGCAAGAATTTGACATTGAGATTAAGGACATGAAAGAAATAAAAAAACAAGTTGTGAACCATTTATCTAAGTCTGAAGTAAACAATGGAGATGAAGACTCACAAGAAATCCATGACGCATTCCCAGATGAGCAGGTATTAGTTGCCGTAGTAATCCCGTGGTATGTTGATTTAGTCAATTTTCTTGTTTGTGGCATTTTACCTCATGAACTCACCTATCAAGGAAAGAAACATTTCTAGCATAATGTTTAGCATTATTATTAGGACGAGCCTTTTTTGTTTAAACAATGTGCAGATCAGATCATAAGACGCTATGTCCCAGAGAAGGAGGAGCAAAGTGTGCTTTAACAATGCATTCCTAACCTTATTGAGTCCCTTTTTGGAGGAACACGCACCGCAGCTAAAGTCTTTAAATCCAGTCTTTATTGGCCTACTCTTTATAAAGATGCCCAAGAATTCTACAAGCAATGTGATCGTTGTCAAGGCACGGGCAATATTTCAAGAAGGCATGAGATTCCGCTGCAGAACATTCTTAAAGATGAGTTATTTGATGCGTGTGGTATAGATTTCATGGGATCCTTCTCATCCTCATGCAAAAATCTGTACATCTTGCTCGCCGTTGACTACATGTCTAAATGGGTTGAGGCAGCTGCAGTGCCTAGAAATGATTCTCATATCGTGCAGAGATTCTTACAAAAAACATATTTAGACAGTTTGGAATTCCAAGGGCAATTATCAAATGATGAAGGTAAGCATTTTGATAACAAATTGATTGCCAAGATGTTACAACGCTTTGGAGTGACACACAAAATTGCCACGGCATATCACCCACAGACAAATGGGCAGGCTGAAATTTACAACCGAGAATTGAATATTATCCTTGAGAAGGTTGTCAATCCATCTCTAAAGGATTGGCCTCTAAGGCTTGATGATGCACTTTGGGCATATCGAACAACATACAAGACACTCTTAGGCATGTCTTCCTATAGATTTGTCTATAGTAAGGCTTGCCACATTCCGGTAGAAATTGAGCATAAAGCATTTTGGGCCATAAAAACTGTGAATATGGACTGAGAGAGTGCAGGGAAAAAGCATTTATTAGATCTCAATGAGATAGCTGAATTTCATGACTTAGCCTACGAAAATACTAGGATCTACAAGGAGAAAACAGAGCGTTAGCATGACAAGAAGACTTTGCCGTAGAAATTCTTGCCAGGGCAAGTAATACTGTTAGGATTATTGAAGAGGCTCAATGGATAACCAAAAAATGCAAAGGGGTTTATTTGATATAATTGAATTTAGGGAGTAAGAAGAACAAAAAGATAAGACAATTTGGCACAAGGATTTAAAGTGGTTCGACTTATCAACCAAGTCTACATCCACTACCTTAGCTGTTCACTAAGAATTTTCTAACAAATTCACTAATTTGTTCTTTCTTTTTCAAGGACAAAGAGATAACCTTTACAACTCCCTATCGTTTCAATGGCTAAGATAGAACCAAAAACCCTTTACAAGGAAAAATATTGTAAACAAATAGTACCTTTAAAAAGGAAGGTGTTTACAAATTGAAACCTCATAAAAACATAAATATTTACAAGAGAATTGAAAATAAGAATGAAAAACTCTTCTCTTGTGTTTGATTGCTTGGATAGGTGTTCTAACCCTTCTTCAAGTGTCTTGAACTTGTATTTATGTGTTGGAATGTTGTTGTGGCCGTTTCTAGCCGTTGGAGGTTGTTTGGAGCCGTTGGGGATCAATTTTCATGCAAAATAAAGTTGCCCAGACCAAGGGTATCGGTATTCCTAAAGGGAGTATCGGTATTACCTTTGTTATATTTAAATCAAGCCATTACTAGCCGTTGGGGCCTTATGGTATCGATAATATGCCTTTGGTATCGATACTACTATACAAAGTAGTATCGGTACCCCTTTGGGTATCGATACCATTTTTTCATTCTGGAATTTGAGCAAAGCTGGTAGTATCGGTATTACCTAGTGAGTATTGATACTTCCCTTACCTTTGATATCGATATCATATGAACAGTATCGGTACTTGTTCAATTAGTATCGATACTTCCCTTACCTTTGATATCGATATCATATGAACAGTATCGATACTTGTTCAATTGGTATCGATATTGTAGGAACAGTATCGGTACTACTTGTACAGAAAATTATTTTGTGCTTAATTCCAAACTTTTAAGGACTTTGAATTATTTTTGAAAACTTTGAATAAATTCAATTCAAGTCCAAAAACATTTTTCCTTAAATTGTTATATCAAAATATAGATATTGTAGGAACAGTATCGGTACTAATTGTACAGAAAATTATTTTGTGCTTAATTCCAAACTTTTAAGGACTTTGAATTATTTTTGAAAACTTTGAATAAATTCAATTCAAGTCCAAAAACATTTTTCCTTAAATTGTTATATCAAAATATAATTCAACAAGTACTCATTTTTAACTCTCGGTTAAAGTTTTTCCAGGAAAACTGAAATCGAGATGGTCCAAACCATTCAAAGTAGTAAAACCATTTTCCCATGGTGTTGTCGTAATCAAGTCCATCACTGTCAGCCATGAATTTAAAGTTAATGGACATGGATTAAAGTATTATGATATAACCCATGTTGAGCGCGACAAGGAAGTGATTACTCTTGAACAAGCATATATATGTTCTCCTTCAGTATTTTTATTGTTGAATTTTTTTCCTTTATTTTTATTTTATTCCTTTATTTTAGCATTTACTGTTTCATTTTGTGTTTCTCTTTATTTAATATTTGTCTTTTTATTTTGCTTTAATTTTAGGATAGAAGAACCATTGACCACGAAATCTAAAAGCATGATTCACCCGAGCAATAAGGTTAAGAATTGAGGATTCCAAGCGCACCACCTATAACACGCTCCCAACCACTGCATTCAGTAAACAAAATCAAACAAAAGGCTCAAAGGACAATCATCATTCAAGGTGACGACCTTTCTGACTAACCCATTCACTTTGAAGACAATGCTCCTCTCAAGTTTGGGGGTTTGTTTTATAACTAGCAGCATTCATTTAGTCATCTAATTTAGTTGCATCTCAAGTTTGGGGGGATGTTATTAGTTTTGTCATATTGTATGTGTTATGTCATACTTTGTCGTCTTGCATTGTTTGTGTTGTTTAGTCAAGTTTTCCATGACATTTACTTTTCATGACATTTATACAGATAAACAATTGTCGAGTCTTTGTACTTACATATGATGAGATAATTGTCGATAGCATTTTAATACTGAGAATCTTAGGACTTTGAGATAATTTGAGATTAAATTAATGATTCTTGTGATGTTATAAATGTTTATATCGAATGTCGTGTTTGGTTGACTTGTGGGTATTTTGGCGAATACTTAATTATCATGCATTGTTGTTTAAGTTCTATGTGAATTGCAAGAGGTGCACAACTGACTCTAGCCGAATAAATTGCCACAATAAATTTTTAGCTCTAGAACACTCCACTGGTAAAGCAAATTCAATATGCTTAGTGAAAACTAAGTAGGAAAGATAATCGTGAATAGCATGAGTGAATGAAAATCTTCATGGGATGACTCTACCTAAAAGGCTAGGGGTTCGTTGTTGACAGCATCTTACTACTCAAGTACTTGCAGATAGTTGTGATAAGCTGAAGCTCTAGTTAAGCTAATTAATTGTTGTGACATTGTTTGCCTTATTGATTAATTTGAAAATTATATTACACTGTAAATACCCATGGTGGTGAACCTTCTCGACTAAGAGCACAAATTTACAAGAGCATCATAGGTTGAATTGAGTTAATTACTTGTTGTTTTAAGGTTTAAAGGTAATTGGAAGAAAATTGCTAAGGTAACAGGTACAAAGCAAAGGTAAGAGTGATGTTATTTATTTGCTATAAAAAAATTGATGTCATGCATTGCTTGAGGGCAAGCAATAGTTTGAGTTTGGGGGTGTGTTAAGTGCATTAAAGTACTATATTTTCTACCATTTTACCCATAATTATTGCTATATTTAGGTTTGGTCTAGTTTCATTATTAGTCATTCATGTAAAATTTTATAGTTTCCTTCATCTTTAAGTTTGATATTACATTTTGGTTGATTTTGTGGAAAAGATATTGTTGGTGTGTGTAAATTTGTGTAGATTAGGAATTGCAATTGAAGTTGATTTTTGGAGGGGTTCGCCTCATTAAAGATAATCACGGCACAATGAGATAATTCCTATAAAGTTTGATATTCACGCAAATGTTAAAAAGGAAAGAAGTGTTAATTACAAGGGATTTAAGGAAAAAGATAAAAGAGATTTATTTATTTTATTAAAAGAGATTTAATAGCTCTTTTATTAGAATAAAAACTCTCCTGCAAGAAGAAAAGGAAAGCACGCATCTCCTATAAAAGAGAAGAGAATACACACAAAAAGGGGGAGGCAGCTAGAGAGAAAAAAGGGAGCACGATATTCTTCTTTATTTCTTCTTTATTTTTCTTTTCATGGGATTGGGAAATCTTTATCTTGTAATCTTTTTGCACCCAGCCATGAACTGAATTAATTTAGCTTGGGTTACTTGGATTTTTTTATTGTGAAACTTTTTGATTTGTTTAAGTTCTTGATTGACTTTTTAATTCAAACTTTGTTCATTCTTGGTTCTTTAATTGACTTCGAGTGAATTGGGAGAGGATCTCGAGAGTTTATTAATTTATCTAATATCGGAAGAGTTAGATTCATGAAACGAATGAACATGATCTTCATTTGAATGAACGTTGGGGAAGGTTATTCCATCTTAGGGATAAGATTTGGATTTCAACGGCTAAAAGGAGCTCAAGATTGGTTGTTGTTCACCCCATAGTTAACGCATGGATGTATCATCAAGGCATGCACAATTGACCAGTCCTTTGAAGTTAAGAATAACAAGAAGGCATGAAGAACGCTCTGCCAAGCTTTGAATGAAGAAACCTAGTTGCGTCGGTAACTGAATTTTTTTCATTTGCCAAGGCAATCAAGTTGCCTTGGCAACCAACTACTCAGACTTTCCAGAAAACTGTCACACCACTAATCACGATAACCCGACCTACTTTCTCACTTGATATTTCTCTACTTTTATTTACTTTCTCATTTATTTTATTTATTCACACTCCTAATATTACCAATTGATTTCTTTTTATAGCGCAAAAGTTAGAATACAAAGTTTCACCAATCCATGTGGAGACGATATCTTTTCCATATTATATCTTACGACGTGTACACTTGCATCAATTGCGAAGCAATTAAATCACACAACATTAGTAATAAAATCCCTCTTTATCTTTTAATACAAGGTCCAAAAATCTATGCCAATCTTCAACTTCTAATTACTGGCTACCACAATTAACCTTGTAAAGTACCAATATCCAAAACATCAAGGATTCCATCAATGCATACATATATCATTTAGTCTTATAACATTTTTAATAGTACGAGCGATTATAAGTTAGTACCAACTTTTTTTATTTATTGACAACGTATATACATCATGTAGACACAGTTACTCGAACCTAAGACTTCTAGGGATTACAACCTTTCTTTTTAATGAAATATAAACTCAAATAAATTATAAATTTAAAGAAGTTATGATTTAGTTTCACTAATATAATTTCACTAGCTTTGGAATAAATAGGGATAACAACCTTTCTTTTTAATAAAATCTAAACTCAATATTCACGGACATAGCCAAGATTGAATTATAAGTGGGCCAAGTTGTTTAGCTTTGAAATAAATAATAAATTTAAAGAAATTATGATTTAATTTCACTAATTTTAAAACTGAAGGGTCTTGAAGAGTATTAAACCATAAAAATTAAAAATCCAAAATTTATTTTAAAATTTAACGGGATCTAAAATATAATTAAGTCGGTAAATTTTAAGAGAGACAATAACTTAATTATAATAATTTTAAAAATATTAGTGATCTAAAACCATCAAATTCGAGGGAGAATTACCCCTCCCACCTCCCATGTAGATTCGTCCTTGCCAATATCTATTATGTCAAATTATTAAGAATAAAATATAATATTAGATTTACGAAAACGTATCTAAATTCATTGATGGCGATTGCCTAGAAAGTGGGTGTGATCTTTCAAGAAGATATGTTTAAACTTTCTGATAAAGATAAGAATAATACAAATTAACTTAGTTCTTAACAACCACTTTCTATATATATAAATTGAATATTAAATTAGATTACAAGTATTTATAATTATCACTCCCATTAGATTATAAATACAACTTACATTATCTACACTTTTATTTCCTTGACACTTTAATACTTATGACATATTTAATATAACTAATCGTTTAATTGTGTATCATACTTAATGGTAACATCGTACATCAACATTTTTCAATTTGTTTCATATACACTAAATATATCAAAAATATTATATTATAAGTAAAATTTATCAATATAAAAAATAACCTACACTTTTAGAACAGGTGTGAATCACGCTACTTTTCCTTTGCATAATTTTCTTTGTGAATTGTGATTACATTGCAATTTAACAAAAATTCCAAAAGATAATTTTAACATTATAAAAAATTGGGTAAAATACATTATTCCTTGATAAACTTTACTCTTTCTCCCATTTCATTTACTGTTAACTTTTTGAATTACTCTTGTTTTGATCACTTTATATTATTTTTTATTATTTTTGGTATGACATGATATTTTTATTATTATTTTAATATTTATTTTAAATTATTTTTATACTAAATCATAATAAAAAAATGTCACTTCATACCAAAATAATAATAAAATAATATAGAGTGATCAAAATGAGTAATTCGAAAGTTCAGTGAGTAAATTAGAAAAATTTAAAAGTTAAGTGAGAAATGATATAATTGACCCTAAAAAATAAACAAATTTAGTCCTTTTGCATAATTTCACATGTGATTATATTCATGATGACATTTCCGTAATGCAATTGTTTTAAGTTTTGGCTTTTTTGACTTGCCTCCATTTCCATGTCGCGACTTGAGCACGTTTTTTTAAAGCCTTTATGATTATCTTATAATTTATTAAAGGTTATTTACAAGTCATGGATAACAGGCTTGTTTAACCAACATTTATGATTATTTTATAATTTATCAAAGCTTATTTAAATATAAAGTTTACATAAAATTGTTAATTTTATTCTATTATTAATATAATATTATACAAGTCTAATTACTATAAATTAAAATATAAAGTGGTTGAATAGAAGGACCAAAATTGATTTCAGTATTATTGGGGAAAAAAGGTGGGGTTGACAGTTCACCATCAAATCTCTCGCTCATCACTACTAGTCCCACTCCCCAATCTCATTGATAGATATTATTTTATATATTAAAAAATTATTTTTATTAGCTTGGGTGGTTATAAAATAGTATTTATTTAAAAAATTCATAATTATTTGACAATGAATTCTTAAATACCCATTATAAAGGCCATGCTCGAACTTGAAATCTTCAAAAATAACAAACATCTCTTAACTAATGAGGTCGTTTGATTCGTACACTTATAACTTATATCGAATGAATACTTTACACATGGGTTTATACACGCCAATGTGTTCCACATTGCTACTTAGCCTCAAACTTTTGACTATCAGCATGCATTGGACCAGAGCCCTTAAATAACTTATCGTCCAAAGCCCAATGGAGTATGCTATCAGGTAAATGTGGCTGTGACCATTTGAAGAAATTAAAACCCAAGGATAGTATTTATATAGGAAAAATACCGAGAGGATGAAAGAAGACGTAATTTCACAGGCATTTTTTTGGCCCAATAGGGCTTTTAGATTAAAAATTTAGGGGGTGTTTGGAGGGGAATGTGTGATTCCCATGGGAATGGAATTCACATTACCCCGTTTGGTTAGGTCGGGAATCCCATTTCCGGTAATGAAAGATTACCAATAGTGGATGTTTTGGGGTATATTACCGGGAATGTCATTACCTCCATTTCCTTAGGTATTGTTGGATTACCGACGTTTTGGATTAAAATGCCCTTAATTTTTTAAAAAAATATTCTTCTTTTGTCATTGAATGATAAAAATTCTACGAAGGTTAAATTACAAATTTATCCTTAAATTATTTTAGATTTTAAAAAAATCTATAATTAAAATTTTATATGAAGTTCAGGGATTAAAATAAAAATTTACCCTTTCATTAAACTTTTTTTATATTTTAATTTTGTAAAAAATTATATAACCTGCTAAGCCAACCAAACACAAAATACAACATTCCCAATAATCTTATTCCCTGATAATCTTACATTCCCACTTGTAATCTTACATTCTGTGAACCAAACGTACCCTTAGGGTTTTATTCATCCTCAAATTTTAATTAGTGATCTACGGTATTTGTTACAGTGTCGAGCTGACTCGTCATCTCTAAGTAATGAGTTCCTTGAAATATTATTTTCGAATGGACCTGAATGAGTGGGTCACACATGGGCTATTAGTTTATTATTTTTAAGCGGACTCGACACGTTGAGGTGACAAGTCCATTAAAAATTATTCTTTATTGAAAATTTTTAAAATTAAAAATGAAAAAAAAGAGGTGAACTAGTGATGAGTTCCTTCGAATTCAAAAAACTAGTCGTTTTGTAGTCATTGGCCAACGGGCAGTTGCGAAATGGTTACAATAGAACTCGTGACGTCGAGGTGACGAGTTCGCCCGAGTTAAATTAAAAAAATAATTAATTAAAAAATAATAATTTTATTAAAACAACATTGCTTACAAACTAATAATATTTATTTATATTTTCTAAGATCTTGACAATAGCGAGGAGTGGTCGAATGATAATGGCAGGGGTTTATCGAGTATGTCAGGGTCGTTGTCATTGTCGTCGTCGTCGTCTTCATCTTGCCAAGGAGGTGTACTTAACACACTCTAAGATCCACCTTCAAAATACAGTGATGGGCTTATGGTATTTGACGCCATCATTGCCATTACAGAATCGACTTGGCAGCTATGTTGTTGACCATATATATTATGATCCCATTCACCTTCACCCGTATGTTCTGTCGAAGATGTTTGATTGTGTTGCATTGCATCACATGAACCTCCAACCCAAGTTGGTTGAGTCTCGTTTGAAGTATTATATGAAGGATAGAAACCGAAACTAGCCTGAGATACATAATAGTAATATTCAGCTGCAAATGTTGAAGCAAAATAAGAAGACGCCGATGATTTCTTCTTGGACTTTAGGAATCTGACCGGATGTTTTTCCTATTCTCCCCTCTGTTGTAGTGTCGTGAGATATGGTTTCCCATTTTCTTCGAAATTTCAGAGATAAAGAGAATGGTTGAAATCTAGGTCCAGCGGTATAATCTCTCATCACGCGGGGGGGGCATAGGTGTCACTGATTTCATAGCTCGATGAAGTAAGCATGTTTCACCAACCAATTTTTGGTATGTTTCTCATGCTTATCAATTCTATGGAGCGCGTTCATCTCAACGATTTACGTAGGAATTAGTTGACGCGACACATACTATCGTAGTACTCTATCAGCGGTTTGCCACTTAACAATCACAAAATGTAATAACGACATCACGACATACCATAAATCGGGCCCTTTAAAAAATTACGGTGGTAATAATCGGTAGATCTCGTCACCATACGAAAGCCAAAAAACCTGTAAATATTAAATATCAAAGTTAATATATATAAAGTTTAAAAAATTTAAAAATAATAATAAAAGAACAAATGTATACCATATATCGATCAGCGATGTTGATCCTCATCCGTATATCTTTGCAGTGGTAACCCGACAACTTCGTGTCGATTATTTTATAGCGCCATCTAACATATTTATATTAGAAAAAGATTAAAAATAGATAAAAAAAAATTAATTAAGTTAATCAAATTTAAAAACAAAGTTAAAAAATTACCTTTCAGCAAGAGGAAACTCGACCAAGGCTGTAGTAATAGGCGTCAAAAATGAGAATCGATACCAAGCCCACGATTGTAGCAATATTAGACAGCTTGCTACATCGCTTTTCGATCCCGCTCCACAATTACAGTCTTACAAAGCTCCCAGTACAGAAAGGTTAAAATTGTCGAGTCCAAAATGGTATTGCGACACTCAACAAAATCATTTAATATTTGAAGATTCTAAGTGTTTGCCAAATTACCATATTTATCCAATAATAATACCATTCCGATCAATTGGAGAATATATGTTCGGGATGAAAAAATAACCTCATCCTCGGTAGAGTAGGATGTTACTTAGAATTCAGACACTAACCATGCCATCCGTACCCGATATCCATCGTAACTCGAACAGTGGCACCTATCCCAAAACTTCGTAGACTAACGTCCTAAGGTTGTAATTGTTATGCCTCTCCACAGGGGCTCTATTCACAGGAACATCGAGTTGGGAAGCAACGTCTTCCAAAGTAATTGTCGCTTCACCACTCGAGAAATGGAAAATGTGCATCTCGGGCCGCCAACGTTCAATTAGAGCCTCAATCAATGTCGTGTACACCTTGAAGCCACGTAAAAATATGGCTGTAAAAAGATCAGATTGCTGAAGATATATCAACATCCGCGGATGCGTATCTCTCGAAGTCATCCCGCACTAACGATTACTCCGTTCTTCTTCCGGTCGGAGTTCTATCGACGAAATATGGATGTTGTCGAGGCGCAACATATCTGCCTGGGAAGTAATTTTCTGGGATTTTCATAGAAAGTTGGATTTTTTGCTTTTTTTATTTAGGGTTTGATTAAAAATTAAAGGTCCAAACTCCTATTTATATCCCCAATTCCAACGGCTATAATGCAAAAATCCGGTTGAACTCATCACCTCAAGTGACCATTGCACAATTCCTCGTTGACTAATGGCTAGTTTTTTTAATTTGAAGGAACTCATCATCTCGAGGTGATGAGTTACCCTCTTTTTATTTAATTTTATTTTTATTTTTTTAAATAATAAAAAATATTTTTTAATGGACTCATCACGTGACGAGTCTTCTTAAAAACAATAAATTAATGGCCCACGTGAGGCCCACTCATTCGGGTCCATTAAAAAATAATATTTCAATGAACTCGTCACCTCAAGGTGATGAGTCTGCCTAATACTGTAGCAAATATCGTAGATCCCTAATTAAATTTGAGGATGGGTAAAACACTAAAATTTTCATCTAAAAGCCCTATTTGGCCCAAAAAACTAATTTCACATCAAATGCTACGCGATACCTGCTTAAGCCAACAGCCCATAGGAAAACCCAACGCCAAATTACGGCAATACTTTTTACATTTTAATTTGGTGTAATTTAATATTCCTATCGTTATTATTTTAGTAAATTGTACTATATTATTCACCAAATTATTATTATTTTTCTAATTTGGTCTCTAATTTATTTTTGAAAAAAAATCAGTAACGGTATCTTTTTTTATTTTGGTTTTATTAATTTTTGTATTTTTATTATTTATTGTTAAAAAATTAATGATGATGTTGTGATATTTTCAATTTCCCATGTCGATATTAGCATGTTTTACTTTTTAATAAACTAAGTTATCCAATAAAAAGACAATCCCTTGTCATCTTATTGGTAATTAAAATGAAAGCAAATAAATATTATGATGGGTAAAAAGATTCAACCTAAGGCCTCATGATCTGATACTTAACCGCTACACCAAGTTAAATACTTGTTACAAAATCGAAAACAATAATATCTAGTTACTGTGATTTAAATTAATTATAATTATTTTATAAAAATATAAATCAAAATATTATAAACATATATTCATAAATCCATATTAAAAGATAAAGGAGTGCCAAGTCTGAATTCTACAACTGATGCCATGAAATGCTTGCTATAAAGAGGACCAAAAGCATATACCCTTGAGATGTAGATCCATGCAATCCTTATGTGCATTCATCTTACCAAAATTGCAATCAATCCTCCTATTTTCAACTCATTGAAATGTTTTACAACTCAATAATTTCAAGCATCTGCAGCCACTCTCTCTCTATCAACGGCATTTAATTCTATATATTATACCGCATGACATGATAATAACTACCGACTGCCTTCCATATTTCCATCCCCTCGCATAAACATGGCAGGCACCGTTGTAACATTATAATCCTTTAAGCATCAGTTTCATAAACTTCAGCTAGCACCAGATGATTCTTTAGATTTCTCTGCCACTGCATCCTTCTCTGAGTTGCTTGCATCTCCAGTGTGAGCCTGACTGGAGGGACCTAGAAAAGGCAAATCCAGAGAAAAGTGGTCGTAATAAGGAAACAATGGGGCATTCATGGAGTATATGTTGAAAGTTTTCTCCGTCCAATCAAAAGAAATAATAATAATTCTTCATGTGAACCTAGGAAGTGATGTTCAGATATTCGGTTGGCTAGCATGAGCAACCAAAGGAGCTTTGAGTGCTGCTGTCCTATTCAGTGCATTTTCAAGCTGTGGAGGGGGTAGCTGAAAGACAATTATAATAATAAACTAATTGAGCTAAAAACATCAAGAACATGTTTTGCTCGTATTGGGAGATCAAAATTGGGTTCTCAAAATCAATTGACAAAAGAAACGTGCACCTGAAGCAGCACGCTGAAAGAATGAGGTTGTGTCAAGAGGGCACATTTCAAAAATCCCACCAACTTTGGATTTTTCCATATCTACAACAAAACAACGATTTAAAAATCATGAAGAGAGAGAAACGAGTGTCAATTTAATGTGATAAATATACTCACCTGCTTGCTTACAAGTCGAGAAAGACTCTCCATTATAAATTCCACCTACAAAATTAAGGTGAATCAATTCATCAACAAGTCATGAATATTTTTTCTAATTATGTTAAATTATTTAAGATAAAGTCCAGCCACTGGAAGACACCCTTTCGATAAGAAAGCAGAAATAAAAAGAAATGAACTATAAATCATGACCATTTTCACGATTGCTATGCTAGCAAAAAAAACATAAATTACTTAGAGAGCCTTATTCTTTTTCAGCAAAAAAAGAACTACAACAATATATAATATCACTGAAGAAAGAAAGCTAAAGTATAATTTCTTACCAGTGCAGGAAAAGCACCAATGGCTTGTAACACCGTTCGCATAAACAACAAAGGAAGAGGTATCTGCTCAACCTATGGGAAAGAATATTCATCATCAGTATTCTGCCAGACAGTACCAAATTTGGTGAACAAAAAAAAAAGTGGTATAGTACATACCAATTGATTTAAGACCTTTGCAAGAACCTGCTGGGTGAATATATTCCGTTGCTCAAAACAAGCATTACATGCATCAATGACCTGATTGAAGCATGAAATAACAGTGAATTATGAATTCCCATGTTTTAATATGTTTAGAAAAAAGAGACAGACAACAGTCGGGGAGAGATTCTAGATTAAGGAACCACAAAGAAACCTTCTTCAAGGGAATTCCATCTCTTTCAGGATCAATGCCATGGATAGCGATTAACACTTCAGCTGGAGAGAGCACAGGACCAGAATGAGATGACCCCTAGGTACAGAGTCCGATTAGCAATGAAGCAGAAAATGGCAGCTAAAATTGAAAGCAGGTTGTTACCCAAAGAAATATTTTCAATTAAAATATAATACTGAAAATGGCCATAAAATATAAATTATTAATATGTTCCATGTGAAATTTTACACGTTAGTGACTTCAAAAGGCAACAAAAGAAAAGCGAAGCTGTAGTAGGCAAGCAACCATAACTTATGATCTCTAGAAACAATAAAGAAATTTAACTTTTGGGTTGGAGGGAAAGGGGAAGAAGTGTACCTGTAGCAAACGGGTAAGTGCAACTTGGAACTTATCCAAAGGTAGATTTACAAGATAGGGAAAAATCAGCAAAGCCTAGAGTGATGGATACAAAATAGCATCAACAAGTGTTTGCCTCTTTACCCAATGTCAAACATATAAGACAATGTAACTGAAGCTTTTTTTTTTTTTTTGATAGAAATGTAACTGAAGCTTTTAATCACATATATTGAACAGACATGACAGAATCAATGTTGCTAATTCCACTAACAACTGCTACTTGCCACATTGATGATATTAACCTGACCTGCCAATTTCTCATAGATATCTTGCATCAAATACTAAATCACATCTTTGAAGATGATTCTGAATTTAATGAAAGGAAACAGGTAAATGACAACCAAAATGAAGGTTAAGAATTGTTCATTATATCAATAATCTGTGAGGTAACTTCTTGACATGAATTCTTCTAGAAAGGACATCCCTTAAGCCCATACTTCAATCTTTGTTTAGTAATACCGCTCAGCCTTTCATTTTAGTAAAAATAAGAATCACATTGTGATCCCAAACTTTCTTGAATAATTAAATGCTTCTTCGTCTTCCAATCAAACATAACCAATGGTCCACAAACACACGAATGACAGGATATCCTTTCATGAAGGACTTGAAACTTCTAGGGCATTATCCAGTCTTGTCTAGACATGAATCACATTCCTGAGTTCTGACAGATATAATCCAATTACACAAGCCAATTGAAAGCATTCCAATTACACAAGCCAATTGAAAACATTCTTAAGTGCAAAATAGTCATGGTAGATACAAAAGAAAAGGAAATTATTCAGAGAATGGAGAAAAACCTCATCTCCTGGTAGGAATGGCAATACTGGAACTAGAATTTCAATATCCTGTTACCGATCCAAACCAAACACACCTTAACTGATATTCTCAAAGCAATCTGGCTCAAAGAGAAGGAGCAAACCTACTCATACCTTTAGTTTTGAATCAAATAACTTTTTGATGGTAAATATCAATTCTGCAGAAGGTACCTTCCCTTCTGTCAATGTCTGCAAAACCTGGCATTGAGGCCGGGTGGACAAAAGAAAAGGGCAAATTGGTTAGAAAACTTGAAAATATTAGCTAGGGGATTGGGGAAATTATTGAGTTTAAACTATCCCAACCTGCACCAGAAGATTCTCGCTTTCACTAGGAGGATCTGAAATAATTTCAAGAAGATCAAATGACAAGCCTATAGTACGAACCAGTATTGGAATTTGATGATGGATTGCCTGCATTGTGCAACTAATAAGAGGAAAAAGCAAAAAAAACCTAGAAATTTGATAATTTCTAAAATAAGATTCCAATAGGGATTAATCATACCTGCTTAACTGCCTTTGATGCACTAACATAGATAATAAATATTTGGCCAAAAAGAGAGTGCTTCTGTCAAACGAATATAACAGCAAAGTATTAATCCCTTCTGAGGACTATGAAGAAACAAGTACTCAAAATTTATTCTTAAGAACCAAGCAATCAAAATAGAAGTAGCACCTTTGTACAAAGAGCAAAATACAGAGACATGCACCGCTGTGCCTCAGAGACAGAAGGGAATGAGCCACTCTGAGATGTTTCTGACCGGTGAACATCAGCAGAGATGTCTTTACCAGTGGTACTCGTCGACTGATGCTCCTTCAATGGCTTTTCCAACTCAGAAACCTGTTAAAAATGACATTCCTAATTTAATTAAGGAATGCAACAAATAGATCTAACACTACGTATAACTAAAGTCACTACATAGCCATCAACAGGTAACAAAAGTTTCATATTAAATTACACAATTTCCGGTTAATTTTGAATAATTTCTTTGCCAACCTGTCAAGTATTTAAGCATTTGTTTCAATGAAGGAAACAGAAGAAATAAATTATGTATACCCTGGTTTGACATAACCCCACCCGCCATCTTTTTCAAGAAAATAAAATGGTCAAAGAAGATAGTTAATGTTTCATGTACTGAACAAAATTCACCTCACCTAGCTTGCTGTGTCCCAAACCCACCAAAAAAGAAGGTAAAGAAAAAGAGAGTACAATATGCACACATTAACTGAGGAAATTCAAAGACAACTAATAGCTGAAGGCTTTTTTTGTACCTGGTAATTGTTTCATACTACACACACCATACAAGAACACCTGTAAATGTGTAGATGCAGGCATGTATATATGTACGAGCAGTCATATGCATATATGTTCATCTCAATGAACATATGCTTATTTGATACTCTATCCGGCAGAAAGTGATTAAAAGAATATATCTAGCTATTCTAAATTGAACCAGATATAGAAGTTTTGGAAGTGATGGTTACCTTATGTGATTCAGTGATTAATCCTTCAGCATCTGTTCTTTCTGCAGCATCAACATTTACTGCAGAGAGCAGCATCTCCTTTGCAAAATCTTCTATTTGTTGAGAAATATATGGTAGAGGGTAAAGCTTATTTGCTACCTGCAAATGAAACAATCCTCCAAAATAAGATAGATTAGTGCAGGTAGCCATCTAATTTCTTCAATAGCATCATGAACACTTACCAGGCGTATTGCTTTCCTTCGGACTTCCTCCAAGTGATGAACTGCACTCTTTGAAAGGTAACAAGAAAATAAAAGTCAAACAAACGAAATGGAAAAGAGAACTTCAATTCAGAGGTATATCCAAGATAAATCAAAACCTGCAAAGCAATTTTCAAGCACACATCTCGACTTGGAGGTCTCAATAGAATTAGGCTCCATACTGTGCTGAGGCCTTGAGTAACTCTATCTCCACTTTGTGACTCTTCAGCTTTCTCTGAAATCCCAGGTGAACACAAACACTCTAATAAATTCAAAACCGACTTTGGCAGCTGAGGAGCTTCACCAAGTAGTTTACTTAAAGATTTGTCTGAAGGTGGAAAAGAGTCCCTAAGAATTTCAGCCTGCATTGAAGAGATTTCCTCAAAAAGATGGGATATGACAGGAAGAAAAAGATAGGAATAACAAGAAAAAAGTACATACAACAGCCAGAAGGAATGTTTCATATGCAGAAGCCGCAGTTGTACATGAGAAGAAATCGCTTTCCGCTTCTGCCTCTCCAAATAACCTGTAGAGGACACGCAATGTCAACTCATGCCCCTGAAGCCATCCAATAACTATCGTTAGCTAGCTTGAAGTTTAGATGATTTTAATGAACAATATAGCAGTTGTTTGAAAAATCAGTGACAACAAAAAAAAGCAAGTAAAAGGCAGAGCTGACATTAGAATATATAAAAATGTAGTTTATGTCAAGTCAGCAACTTGAAGCACATCTAAATGTGAAAAGAAAATGGAAATCCAGTTACCTCGTGATTGATATAATCTAACAAGATGTGTTCTCTTAGAAGTCCCTGTAGGTCTAACTCGGATGGTAACTGAGAAAAGAAAAATCAAAAACATGTTTAGTACAGAATGCCAAAACAAGGCATTCACTAATAATAAATATATCACAAATAGATGCTCTCAGTAGAAAGATAAAGACATTCTTGAGAAATCAGAATTACTACCTCGACTCCCAGGTAAGCAAGCAGAGAAGAATGAACTTGTGAACCTCCAGCTACTGATATTTGCTTATATGCCTCAATAATGCGTATATAAGCCAACTTTTGCGCATCGTCCTTCTGATCATCAGAAAGATTGACAACAGGTGCTGATATCTTGGGCAAGACAACAGAACGTGAAGAAACAACAGAAGTTTCTGTTGAGGAAACGACACTGCTGGAATCATTAATAGTAGTTTTTGGACTAAGCTCCTCAGACCCCTCTACTGAAATTGATGGAAGCACATGCAGAGGTGACTTTCCACCAAAACTTCTACCTTGTTCTTGACTAGCGTCTTCTAGATCAGTAGAGACCAATGAGGTAGCCACTTGGGCATCTGATAATCCATCATCGTGGAAAGAAGAATCCAAACCCGGTAAGTCACTTTCAAGATTACCCACATCATGGATGTCAGGTGGAGTAAGTACATCAATCTTCTCCATTCCAGGAAAAAGAGCATTTTCAGCTTCATGAGCCATGCCAGCATATGCAACAGAACTATTAGGGCCAGCCATAGCGTCATCTTCATCCGCTTCTGTTTTCTGTATCTTCAACAAAATAGACATGTTGGATCAAAACCAAACAACAATGCAAACATGATAAAGTCAAATTAAAGAGGAAAAAAATGTCCCAATCAAATCACTGGCCCCACAAAAATTTAGTCAAGCATTTGTTTATTGGCCCATCTTTGATATGGTCAAAAAAGTGTAAGCCTCCAAATCCATCAAAAGTAAACAGGCATTAACTGAACACCTAGTTGGAGCATTATAAAATGTTTTTGTGACATAAGTTGTATGCATTAATTGCTTCACGTGCAAAACAACTGCTGGAGGAAAAAAATCATACCACTATTTCATTGGGAACTGGTTGCTGGGAGTTTAGCAGTGAGGCTAGTGGCGGGAAAGTACTCGATAGTGAAACAACATCAACTAAAAATGATTGTGGATACTTGGCTTGAGTGTCACTTCCAACTATGCACATGTCCTCCAGCAATTCATCGTCCGCGACAGTGTGAAGATGAGTGGGAGGAAGGTTACGCATGTTAGCCATCACTACCTCAGCCAGCAAATCAGCAGATATGCTTGAAATAAGAATCCCCAAAGATCCCACAGCTTTTTCTCCTTGAGCAACCAAGGCACCAAACATGGCAACAAGTTGCTGGACAGGTCCAGTATCAACGTCAACTTTTCTTTTGGTAGATTGAATTGAAGAAATATCGCCCTGAGACACAGAGGTGTTCCTGCTTAACTCTTTTGTTGATTCTTCAGATACACTAGGTGAGGACTTGACACGTTTTCCAGACACACCATCATTTTCAGCCAAATCATTACTGTCCTCAGTTCCAGATCTTTTCCTCCCCACATTGCTAACAACAGCATCACACGCTTTGGTCATGGGTTTTTCTTCCTGTAAGTTCTTAAACATAGTTAAAAGTTCAATATACATACTTCCAAGTGCATACAAAAGATGCACATGCCAGCACCCCATGCAAATCATAAAATACATGAAACAACATTGTAGATACCATAATAACTGAAGAATAATCTTTACTATCTTCCACAGTTCCATTAATTTTATGAACTTGGTTGAGAGCTAGCTCCGCCAGTCCTCCAGCTTTCATCTCTTTCAAGGCACCGAGTAAACGATCCCGCCACTGTATAAACCAAACAAAAAGTACATAAAAAAAGTGGGTAAGGTACTCAACTTTGATGCTTGATGGATGCCAAGTAATGAAAGTACAGTTATAATGGTACTATAGATACTGGTAAATAAACCAGTAAAAATAAGTAATGGTGCCATATTAGAAAACACACCTGAGTGGTAAAAAGCAGTATAAAAGACCAGCCATTCATCTCTCATGGTTACCAAAAGTAGTAAGCAACTTATTTGAAAGTACATAAAAAACAAGTATCTTCACGCATGAAGTAAAATGTAAAAGAAACACCAAAGTAGAAAGGGAGATTCAACTTTATTAATGGATAAGAGTCTAAAAGAGAATGTTTAGTATAAAACAAATACCAGTGTGGCACTTGGGTGTGCACAAGTAAAATGTAAACAAAATACCGAAGTAGAAGAGAGATGCAACCTTAGTAATTGATAACAGTCTGAAAAAAAAAATTCAGTATAAAATGGATACCGGTGCAGCACTAGGATGAGTACATTTCAAGCATGATAGCAAGGCATTTTTCAAAGTATGATGTGCTCCATAGACATGAACCCCTTTGATTACAAAGCTTGGGGGATCCAAACTGAGTAAAACTGGTAGAATGCGTCCATAATATGCTGGCCGCTTATTTGCAATTGCTGAAAGACTGATATCAAAGACAAAACAATGGAAACCCAATAAATTAAAAACTGAAATATAATCAAAAGTGAACCAAAATTTGCACTTTCTTCAATTACTTAAATTAAGCACGGAATGAGAAAGTGGACATTTAAAGGTTCATATTCAAGGATAATAGCACGCCAGTAATAAATTTTCCTCTCAGGACTTCTGGTGGAAAATTTTGATATAAACTACAATTTTCAGTTCTCACCTTTATACCAGAATTGAAAATTAGAACTATTTTACATAGATATCATTTCCTGGTTATTCACAATTCATATCAGTGTTAAAGATAGAGATTTCATGTATCATGAAGAACAGAATGCCAAAAAAAAAGTCAGTTGCAATAAGCTGAATGGAAACCATACCTGTTAATAAGCACAACAATCACAGATGTTGTTAGAGACTTTACTGTTGGAAATCTAAGCAGATCAAGCAACAAAACCAAACGTTGGCTAGCTTCAACTGACAAATCCCCAACATTGAGAAAAGGATGGCGCCCATGAAGCCAAGTTATGTTAAACTCTATGGGGGTTCCTACAAAGTAAATTTAGGACAAACAAAATTTCTTAAGTGCTAGTCAATAACGTACTAAAATGACAATATGAAAATCTTTTTCTTCAAGCACTCTAACCTTGATGGGACAACTATCTAAAGCAAATTACCTTCATCAGGAGGGGGCTCTGCAGAGCCATTAGGATTAGGAGTATAAAGAAGAATTACTGCTTCAACAAACTTCAGTGCCAACAATCTTATCCCACCACTTCCTGGCTGATTAAATTTTAAAATGAATCAAGTAATGAATAAATTTTGAATCATCGTGAAACAGAAAGAATCAGAAGCTACCTGGAAAGCTATAGAATATATCTTCTCCTTTAACTTTAACAACCACGACCATGATGATTAAAGATCACTGGCCAATTCACTGGACTGAAATCCCTGAAACAAACACAAACACCATGTGAATTTGTAGAAGGTGCAACTTAAAGTTAGCAAGCTGCAAATAGACTACTGCCTAATGTAAAGCTTAAATGATGTCAAATCATCAATCACCTTCTAGACACTGACATAAAATACAATGCAACAGTAAGTGAAGACAAAACTAAACGCTTTTCCTTGTCAATAATTGATTCCATGAAAAGCTAGTATTCACAAATTAATATTCTACAAAATAAGATTATGGAAACAAACCTGAATTGTAATCTTTTCGAGATTATGACGAAACAAATCAATGCTGCAAGAAATAGACTGTCGGGCAACAGCAGGTGTAGCATCTTCCAAAACAGTTATCAGAAAGGGTGCAATTTCAGGTACAAATTCGAGGTACTTCCCTCCAATTTCACCAATAATCCTACATTTAATTTATATATATATATATATATTATAAGCAATAAAAAACAGATAAGACGTAGCCGATTGAAGTAGGGATTTCAAAGGAGGCGTACTGGGTAGCAAGTTTGCGGACCGGACCGGATGGGTCCGAGTAAAGGTCGAAGATACGAGGAAGGAGCTCGGTCAAAGCAGCAGCGTCTTCCTCCAACAAATCATGCTTCAATTGACGACAAAACTCTAGTTTTGGACCTAAGTCACCAGCAAAATTCACTGAGTTGGATAAACTCTCGAGCTTTTCTCTCGAAGCTGGATTCATGATCCCTACCATTGCATAGTAAATCAGAAAAACCGTAAACTCTTTTCTTTTATTTCAACAACGGTTTCCCCGCTTCCAATTTCTGTTTCTTGGAAGGAATGGGGATCGGAGAAGTGTAGTTTAGGCGTTTAGGGTTCAGTTCATGTACTTTTCTTCTTGTAATTTATTTCTAACAGTATTTTTTTATTTTCTCCTCTAAATCTAAAATATCACTCAATTTTTTTTCTGTTTTAAGTATCAAATAAGGTAAATTTATGAAAATTATTATTATTTAAAATATAATTGAGAAATCAATATAGTCTTGTAGACCCCAAGATCAGGGATGTCGGGTCGAGTCAAAACGTCGGTCAATTTTATCTGCCTCGAAAATAAATATTTTCTATTTAAAATCTAACTCACCTTTTTTTAGGTGACTTCATGTGATTCGAGCTCCTCTCATTTTTTTTTTAGATAAAATCCAAATTCAATTTGACATAATCAGAAATAAATATATTTATAAAAAGAATATTATTTTTATATAATAAGAATATGAATCTTATTGAAAATAATTATATATAAAGGATTATTATTATAATTACTCTTAAGTATATAAGATAAATTTATATTATTTTCTAGATCAGGTCTGATCGGATATTTTTCACCCTAAATTTGAACTTAACCCGACTCGAATATATTTTCTAAAAACAACCCGATCTGAACACAAATTTAAAATAAAATTACCCGATGAGATCAAATCGGGTAGAAACCATCGAATTTGAGTATCGTGCCTATCTCTATCTAAAATACACAAAATTATTAACATAATACTAAAAAAATATTTAATTATTAAAATAAAACTTAAAAAATTTTGTTTTTTTAGAAAAACTCATTTTGACACGGGACTGTCACACATACATGACAATGCTTTTCAAAATGTTCCTTTTACTCAAGAAAGCACATTTGCTTATGTGGTACAACACATTTGAATTTAAAAATTAATCAATTCATTATTAAAAGTTTCGATCTATTGTAGTTTTATTTTATAATTTAAATTTTATATAAATTTTTAAATTAAATTAAATTTGATAATATTAAATTAAATAAAAAATTAATTTTCAAAGTAAATTAAAATTTGTTCACCTCTATTTCACTATCGACAACGGTTTGAGATTCCGCGAAAGAGATTATACTTTAGGCTTTGATTTTGAATGATTAATTGGATCATAGAGATCCAGCCGTATAATATCAAAGTTTAAAATCAGAAACCGATATTCAAAGCCACGTGTACAAGGTCATCCCTTCTTTAAGGTTTCAAGAACATAAAAAACAAGGCTCAAAATTAAAAATGCCTAAATTATATATATTGTTTTAAGCCCCTAAATTATTGTTTTTAAATTAATCTAATATAGGATAACAATAAACATTCAAATATCCTAAGATAAACTAAGCAATATATATATATATATATATATATATATATATAGTTTAGAGATTTATTTTGACAAACAAATAATATAAATATTTAAAATAATTATATTTTATAATTTAAATATTTATTTTGACAAAAAAATATGGGCTTAAACAAAATATTATGGCTTATATTAGACCAACTAAAATTTTATTTAGGGATTTACGATAAATATCCAAAAAAATATTTTTAAATGGTCTCAAGTAAGTGGCTCTCGTAGGGTCTAATATTATAATATATTTCTCATAACTCATTACATCGACGTGATGAGTCTAATAATATTTTTAAAATTTAAATAATTACTTTTATAATCATAATAAATTAAAAAATATGTAGATATCGTCATGTCAAGGTGACAAATTCCTTTTGGTTTTAAAATCAACTAGTTATTATAGTCGTTGACAAAAAATTTTAAAATAATATAGACATTGAAACTCGTCACATCGATGTGAGTAGTTAAATTTATTTTTAAAATATTTTTTAAAATAATTTATTACAAACTAATTTATTACAAAATAATAATAAAAGTTCTTTAAACTAATACAACGACTAAAAAATATTTACTTATTTCCGTAATTTTTTATTACGTCGAAGAGTGGTCGAATGATAATGGCGTGGGGCTCATCATTTTCGTCGTGGTCGTCTGTCTTGATTGTATTCATATTCATTTGCTTCTTCTTCAACAAGAGGTGTACTGAACATCACTTCACTTTGAGTTTCACCTTCGAAATACGATGATGGAGTATTTAAGGTATTTGATGTCGTTATTGATGTCATTGGCTCGAATTGTCCATCGAAATTAATACCTTGTTGACCATATATAATATGATCCCATTCACCCATAAGTTCTGTTAAGATGGTTGAGTGCCTTGCATTGCATCCCATTAATCTCCAACCTAATTTGACCGACTCTTCATTGAAGTATGATATGGAGGATAAACCATAACTAGTTTGAGATGCACAATATTCTGCAGAAGCATAACCTGAAGTCGAAGATGTTGTTGTTGATGATTTCTTACCCATTGCATATTTGACCTTCGTTTCTTCTCATTCGGCCCTATCTTCTGATGTTGTTAAATATGGTTTCCCATTTACTTCAAATTCCCACTTACAAAGTTCTCGGTATAAAAGTTAGGGGTGAGCAAAACTCGACTCGAAAATTTGTTTTTCCCCCTAATTTTGAGTTATTCAAGTTGAGTTATTCGACTCAACTCGAATTATCAATTCAATTTTTGAGTTTGAGTCAAGATGAATTTTGAAATTTCGAGTTACTCGAAAAATAAAAAATTTAACTAAATATTTTGATAGTTTTATGATTTGATCCATGATTTCATTATTCCTTCAATTTCTCATTCATTTTAAGTCTATTTTTACCAAATTTGAACCATGTGCTCGTAAACCATCGTAGAATACACATGTACTTTCATTTCGTCTTTTTGATAACATATTTTTTATTTTCAATTTAGTTCCTCAATTTTTCATTATTTCTTTATTTCTTCTTATTTTGAGTTTTTTTTACCAAATTTGAATCACATGCTCATACATCATAATATAATACCTCTGTAACTTTAATTCTTACTTTTTTACTAAAGATGTACTATCTCTTTTTTATTTGGTCTCTTAACTTTGCATTTTACTTAATTTGGTCTTTTGACTACAATTGTTTGCAAATTATTTATTTTCGTCAATTCCTTGACTCCTTTGTACTCTCATCAATATTTTACCCTCAAAACACTTTCTTTAAAATATAATATTATGAATATATTTTATAATTTTAGATTGTATTCGTTATATTAAATAACATTATAATGTGAAAAATATAATATATATATATATATCTTATATGGCAGAGAAAGTCGGAAAATTGGAAGAAATCCTTGCCATAATATTATGAATAATTACTATAAAAAGTTGAAAAAGTCATAAATTAGTATAGAAACTCGAATAACTTAACTTGAATTTCTTAAACTTGACTAAAAAAAATCAAGTTAAGTTCAAGTTGTAAAATGCAACTCACCAATTTGAATAACTCGGAATTTTTTGACTTGACTCGATCAAATGCTCACCCTTAATAAAAATGCCAAAATAGCTTAACCCCAAGTAGTGTTACGACACTCAGTGAAATTATTCAATATCGAAAAATACTTAGTGTGCGCCAAATTCCCGAATTTATCCGGTAACAATATCCCTACAATCAATTGAAGAAGATACGATCGGGCTATATATTTGACCTCATCCTTAGTAGAGTCTTCATTAACTCCTTAGTAGAGTCTTCATTGACTTGAAATTTGGAGTTCAACCAAGTTATTCGTATATGCATCCCTTCTAAACTTCTGCTGGTGACCTCTTTCCCAAAACTTCATCAACAATTTCGAATATATTGTAATTGTTGTGCCTCACTAGTGTCGCACTGTTGAATTATGTTTCGATATAACAAATTTAAAGGCAAAATGTATTTGGACTTGAATTGAATTTATTCAAAGTTTTAAAAAGGTTTCAAAAATAATTCTGTAACATCCTCCATGCCGGGTTAGTGATTAATTTGCAAAATTTCAACATTTGGTGATTTAAGTAAAATGATGGAAGAGTGTAATGATCTATTTGAGTTATTTGGTGTAGGATTTAATTATAAAGAAGGGGAATTAAGAGGGTAAAAGAGTAATTGAGTAAATGAAATAATTAAATATTCCTTGGGGATTATATTAGAACCCACGTGGGTATTAGGTTTCCAGAATCCTCTCATTTCTTCTTCCTTCTTTCTTATCTTCTTCTCTTCCTTCTCCAAACGTGGAGCTTGCAAGTAAAGGTAAGAAGCTGAACCTTGGTAGTTTCTTTGATTTTTAAGATTGAAAATGAAAGTTTGGATGTTATATAAGCTAAAGGAAAGCTTATATGACATTAAAACTACAAGATAAGTGTTTTAGAGATAGATTTGGAAAATGAGTTTTTAGATGAAATTTTGATATGGATGAGTTTTTGATGTTTGAATAAGATTTTTGACTTGTCAATAAGCTAATTAAGAAGTATGAAGTAATAGAATTGAAATTAGAACAAGTTGGAATTGGAGTAAGATTCTTGAATTCTATATGGATGAGTAGTTTTCTTAGTTTTAGAGGTATTGAATGGATAATAATTAGTTTAAGTAAGTGTATGAGAGCTAAGAGTATTAAAGGGATTGAAATATGTATGTTTGAGCTGAAATGAGATGATTTCGAGCTCAAAATAGGATTTCTGGGTTAGGGGAATCGGTACCCATTCAAGGGGAACCGATACCCCCTCAACGAATATGAATTTCCAGAATGCTAGAGGGGAATCGATACCCCCAGGGGGGAACCGATACCCCCTCAACGAATATGAAATTCCAGAATGCTAGGGGGGAATCGATACCCCCAGGGGGGGAACCAATTCCCCCATGAGAAAAAAAAAGAGAAAGAAAAGAAAGAAAGACTAAGCTATAAATTCCTTAAATTAGTAAGCTATTAAAGCTTAATTTCAAGACATAGACATCTGATGATCATCTTGAAAATTATGTTTATGTAGATACCGAGCCTACTCGAGTTCGGGAACAATCTACAAGTAGGATCGATCGAGGAAAAGGCAAAGAAGTATAGGTGAGTGCATATGCATAGCATGATTATAGAAATATCCTGCATTCTAGACTTGTGATAAGTCTAGATTTTATATCTTGATACATGAGCATATTTTGTATTATGAGACATGACATGAGTTCATATAAAATGCATTATATGACATGAATATGTGGGAAAAATTATGAGCTATGTGAAAAGGTAAGAAATTACATGTCTACGCGATATAGACTACGTGAAATGTAAAAGCCCATGTTATGTAGATGAGAACTATAGGTATAGTTGGCATGCCAATGGTAGAGGGTCTACGCGGTTCTTTGGGACATATGTATATTCTTTGGAACATGTGTGAAGTCTTGAAAGACACATACTTGATCCCTAGTATATGTATATGATTCTTAAGGAATTCTATGTGGTCCTTATGGACATTATTATATGGCACTACGGTGCAATTCTACGCAGTTCTTTGGGACATATGTATATTCTTTGGAACATGTGTGAAGTCTTGAAAGACACATACTTGATCCATAGTATATGTATATGATTCTTAAGGAATTCTATGTGGTCCTTATGGACATCATTATATGGCACTACGGTGCAATTCTACGGGGCACTTCGGTGCATTTATACGAGCTGTGGTGACAGCATAGTGCACAACCTCACATTACTCCGATACCTTAGGTTCTCAATATGCTATCATGGGCCAATAAACTTATTAATACAGATTCATGAATGTTACAGTCATACGCTTACAGGTATGGATATTGATGATGTATACTACATTGATTAAGTACATGTTTGCATCTCATCTCATATGATCATGACATTTTCATTACATTACATTGCCTTGTTATTATTATTGCCTCACTAAGTCGATGACTTAGCGTGTGAGTGTTTCACACGTAGGATCCGAGGAAATAGACGAGACAGGTGAAGCAGCTTGACAGCATTACTCCTGCAACCACCAGATCAGAAGCAACTTAATCAGTAGGTCATTTTGTTATGTAAATGGCAGTTGGCATGTAATTAAAGGGTTAAGTTGTGTATGCTCTGAATATTTTGATAAATTTATATTACAATATGTATATTATCGTATTTTCTTAATATAAGTCGAAATATTTTGCTATTTTTTTTTGTTAAGAGTTGTGTTTCAAAGTCAATGTAGTATCTCTGACTCATATCCGGGTCGGGTATGGGTTGGGGTGTTACAAATTCAAAGTCCATTAAATTCGGATTTGAGCAAAAATGCTAAAGGGTGTCAAAGTGCATCCATGCACATGCCACTAGTGCATCGATGCACCATGTAGTGCATCCATGCACTCTATTTCGAATGCAATTACTGCATCGATGCACCCTGTTGTGCATCCATGCACCAAGGCTGCAACGACTAGTTTATTTGAATTTAATGAAGGGGTATCGATGCACCTTGATAGTGCACCGATGCACCATGTTATGGGCAACCTTTTTGAGTATAAAAATCATCCCCAAACGGCTCCAAAACATCTCCAACGGTTATATACGACATCAAACACATTCCAAGCTATAAATACAAGCTAAGGACACTTGAAAAAGTAAGAGAACAACTACCCAAGCAATCAAACATAAGAGAAGAGTTTTTCATTCTTATTTCATCTTTCTCTTGTAAATATTTTGTTCTTGTGAGCTTAATTCTTGTAAACACCTACTTTAGAAAAGTTTTCTTGTTTACATTTCTTATCCTTTTGTAAAGGGGAAAGGTTATAGTTTAGCCCGGAAAACTAGGGAGTTGTAAGGTTATCTCTTTGTCCTCAAAAGAAAGAACAAATTAGTGAATTTGTTGGAAAATCCTTGGTGAGGAGCTAAGATAGTGGACGTAGACTTTGGTTAAGAAAGTCGAACCATTATAAATCGTTGTACAATTCTCTATCTTTCAATCTCCTTACTCCCTAAACATAAAACTATTCCGACCCCTCTTTACAAACCGTTCCGGTTGTCGATTTGAGCTTACGAAAATCCCAACAATTGGCATCAGAGCCTAACTCGTTAAGAAGGTTTAACCACCTTGAGACGATTCTCGAAGAAGCTCTACCAATTTCCAACGCAACCGAAAAAGAAATGACTTTTTCCTCCGGTGCTTATTATCTTGAAGAATATCCTATTATGGATTCACAACCGGTCAACAAGCCACCATTCTTCAATGGAGCAAATTATGCACATTGGAAGAATAAGATCATGTATTTTATTCAATCCTACAATCTAGGAGCTTGGAACTCAATCATGGACGGTTACTCCTCTCCACCCGGTAAGTACAACGATTAGAGTAGAGAATAGCAAAAAACTTTTCAGCTTAATTCTAAGGCTGTACATATTCTATTATGTGCTTTAGGCCCAAATGAATATGGAATAATCTCATCTTGTTCCAGTGCCAAAGAGATTTGGGATAATCTCCAAGTCACTCATGAAGGAACCGATGAAGTGATGGAATCAAAGAAAAGTCTTCTCAACCATAGCTATGCGAACTTCAAGATGAAACCTGATGAAGACATCAAAGCTATGACGGATAGATTTTCCGTGATTGTCAACGGTCTCAAGGGATATGGAGAAGTAATCTCAAATGAGAAGCTTGTGAGGAATATGATCTACTCTCTTCCAAAGGAGTGACAATCAAAGAAGTCGTCCATTATCGAAACAAGAAACCTAAAGTCTCTCACTCTCGACGAGCTAATTGGTTCCCTTCTTACTCATGAGATAATGGTGAAGGAATATGAAGAAAGAGAAGAGAAAGAAAAATAAGAAGAATAAGAAGAAGAAGGTAGGCATTGCCTTCAAATCCACCAATGAAACCTATCAAGATTCAAGTGATCAGGTGGATGAAGACGAAGATGAACAAGAAGAAAAGATGGCCAAGCTCTTGAAGGAACTCAAGAGATTCATGATTTCTAAGGAAGTGAAACATGAATCAACCAAGAATAAGAGTCCCCCAGTATGTTCAATTGTCAAAGAAAGGGGCATGTCAAGTAAGAATGTCCTCTTCTAAATAAAAAGGGGAAGAAGGCATTTGTTGCATCTTGGAGTGATGAAGATGATTCCAACGATGAAGATGAAGTAGTAAACATATGCCTAATGACCACTCAAGAAGAATTCGAGGTATCTTCTAACTCAAATTAATTTAATTCATTTACTTTTGATGAGTTACAAGATGCTTATAATAGGTTGTATTTGGGATTTGAGACCATGAATTCCAAATATACGAAATTAATTTCAAAACTCAAAATTAAAGATAATTTGATTTTGAAATCAAAAGCTTATTTTGAAAATCAAAATGAAATTTTGAAAAATAATTTATAGCTTTCAAAAATCAAAATAAATGATTTAGAAAAAGAAAATTTTGAGTTAGTAGTTAAGCTTGAAAGCTTAATAAAAGAAAAAGAGTTAATTTCTAAAAACAACCTATTATGTTTAAATATGGCAAAATGCTCACATTGACATTATCATGGTCATATGGAACATACTTGTCCTTTGAAGAAAGGAAAACGTTTTAAAATTAGACAAGTATGGGTTCCGAAAGGAACAAGGGGCATTGAAACTAACGTTCAATGATCCAAAGCAATTTGGATACCAAAATCTACTTAAATGTCTCTTGTAGGTGTGTGGGAGCAATGGTGATGAAAATGATGATATTCAAGATGTTCTAGCCACAAATGAAAAGGAATGGGTAACCTCTAAGCTTAATGTTTTAATTTTAGTTATTTGGTTGCTCATAGGATTTATGCATGCATGAGTTTTGATTTTAAATGATTATGCATTGTTTTTAATCTCATGTATGTTAAAAAATGGTTATGATGAACATTTTTAATTTTTAATGATTTTTTTTTATTTTTAGTTCATCATAATAAAATTTTGGTCAAAATTGGTTTTAATGCAAATGATATCTCTTTAACAATTGATATCAATTTTTCAAAAACCTTGATTTTATAAATTTTAAATTTTTGACCTAAATTTAAATGTTTATGCATGTGATTTAAATGAAAATGATATCTCTATAACAATTTATATCAAAATTTTCAAATGCATAACATTTTTGGAAAACTTTATGCATATGCACTTAATTTCAATAATTAATATTGCATAAAGTATTTTAGACTTGGATATATTGAATTTCATGTACTACTAACATGTTTGTTATTCTTTGTTGAAATTTAATTTTGTTTAAGTGTCAAGTTCTTAAAGCTAAATTTTGTTTGGAAAGCATTTATTGAGGGGGAGCTTTGATTTTTCTAATAAGTTTTAAAATGTCAAATTTACTACTTACTCTCCAAAGTTATTTTGAACTTCAAAGATTGAATTATTTTTTATATAACAAAAAGGGGGAGAATTTTGGTTTGAAAAATTCATTTTCTTAATGAAAAAGGGGGAGCTTAACATTTTCATATATTTTCAAACAATTGGTAACAATTGATATCATTTTGTTAACAATTGGTATCTTTTTCATTAAACATTTTATTAAGGGGGAGTTTTGCCAAAAACAATTTTTCAAATGTTTTGTTATATCAAAAAGGGGGAGATTGTTGAATTATGTTTCAATATAACAAATTTAAAGGCAAAATGTTTTTGGACTTGAATTGAATTTATTCAAAGTTTTAAAAAGGTTTTAAAAATAATTCAAAGTCCATTAAATTCGGATTTGAGCAAAAATGCTAAAGGGTGTCAAACTGCATCCATGCACCCCTGCCACTAGTGCATCGATGCACTATGTAGTGCATCTGATAACTCCGTAAAAAGACCATTTTAAGGCCTTTTCACTAAATTTATTGTTTGTTCAAGGGTACATATAGGTCATTTTATTTGTATGTAGCTGCATATAATTGCATTTTTGGTGGTTGTGTTACTTTATTTTATTAAGGTGTATATGAAGAGAAAGGTATGGTTTTTAGTGATGTGCATGAAATAACAAGCAAAATAGGCGAACTGGGAAGTAATGTTGTGGCATCACACGTTGCTGAAGCAGATTGAAATGTCTTGGCATTTTTTGCGTAAAAATCGACAAAAAGATACAGCTGTACGAGGACAGCCGGCTCTGCACGTGAAATGATGGTTGTAATAGCCTGCTATGGGACTACTGCCACCTGGAGGATAAGGTTCACACACAATGTGTATTCTAGGGGTATGAGGGGTATTTTGCACCCAACAACCTCATCATTACCCTTAGATATTTTTATTATATATTACACCTCACAAGAGGGAGAGAGTGTGAAAGAAAGGAGACGGATAGAGTAGAGCAGAAAAATCTCATTTTTATTTTCCCTTTTCCTTTCTTATTCATTGGGTTTTCCTCCATTGATAAAGCTTCAAGGAGTGGCTAGCTAGGTGCCAAAAGGATCTAGTGAGCTAAGGTGGTTTGTGGTGGCCGAGGAGACCTCCAGTGGCGTGCATCAAAGGCTACTTCTCACTTCCCTTTTTGCTACTATTTTTCTATTTATTTGTAGGATTGTTGGAACGAATATTTGCATGACTTTGTGTTTGGATATTTCGAACCCCACAATGAACTAACTTATTTGGTGGTGGTTGGTTTAATGAATGTTTAGACTTTATTTTAATGGTATATTTAAGTTTATTTTGATTTTTTATTTTCTTTGCTTATGAATGCTTCACCATCTAGGCTTGTAAGAGGCATGGAAATGTCCATTTCTTAGATGAAGTTTAGGTATTCGAGAGAAACCTAAGCTAAAAATACTTGTAAGTATTCGAGAGAACCGCAAGACAGGATCCTCATAAGCAATGGGTTATAGTATTTTCAAGGGCCTTTGAATCGGCCTAGGGATATTATAACCTAATCCCTTAGATCTCGAGAGAGACTAGGATATGATTTCAACGACTAAAAAGGGTGTCTTTATCAATAGGGTAGGCTGGCCAACATCGTTGAGTGAGAGCAGATGCCTTGGCATCCTATTCTATTAGGTTCCTTTGAGAATATTTTAGGAAACCCTGTCGAGCAAGTAAGGATTAGATAGCTTAAATATGCATGAGGAATAAGTTTAGCATCCTTAAATCAATCCCTATCATTCATTCCATTGGAAGCTTGTCACGTGAGGATTATCTACTTTTCATTTCATTTTTTTATTTATTTACTGTTTTTACCATTTTCATTGCCTTGACATTTCACCATACTCAGCATTAAACATCTGTTCTTGCCACTGCATTTCCATTTACTACACCATCAGCCCATTTATTCATATCCACCATCATACATTTTTCATTTGCCGTGACATTTAATATATATCAAGACTAACTATACTTAGATAGAATAGTGCATAAACTTCACTCAATATCCTTCCAATCCCTTTGGAGACGATACTCACTCATCATTTTATTACTTTTGCGATTGTGTATACTTGCACATTATTTGCGTATAATTTTATAGTACTCACAATACGCAACAGCATCCATGCACTCCATTTCGAATGCAATTAGTGCATCAATGCACCCTGTTGTGCATCTATGCACCAAGGCTACAACGGCTAGTTTATTTGAATTTAATGAAGGGGTATTGACGCACCTTGATAGTGCGCCGATGCACCATGTTATGGCCAACCTTTTTTAGTAGAAAAATCATCCCCAAACAGCTCCAAAACATCCCCAACGGTTATATACGACATCAAACACATTCCAAGCTATAAATACAAGCTAAGGACACTTGAAGAAGTAAGAGAACAATTATCCAAGCAATCAAACACAAGAGAAGAGTTTTTCATTCTTATTTCATCTTTCTCTTGTAAATATTTTGTTCTTGTGAGCTTAATTCTTGTAAACACCTACCTTAGAGAGGTTTTCTTGTTTACATTTATTATCATTTTGTAAAGGGGAAAGGTTATAGTTTAGCCCGGAAAAACTAGGGAGTTATAAGGTTATCTCTTTGTCCTCAAAAGAAAGAACAAATTAGTGAATTTGTTGGAAAATCCTTGGTGAGGAGCTAAGGTAGTGGATGTAGACTTTGGTTGAGAAAGTCGAACAACTATAAATCACTGTGCAATTCTCTATCTTTCAATCTCCTTACTCCCTAAACACAAAACCGTTCTGATCCCTATTTGCAAACCATTCCGGTTGTCGATTCGAGCTTACGAAAATCCCAACACGTACCACTAATCGAAACACCGAGTTGGTAAGTGACGTCTTCCAATGTAATCGTCGCTTCACCACTCAAAAAATGAAAAGTATGCTTTTTGGGCATCCAACATTCAATCAACACCAAAATTAATATTGGTTTCACCTTAAAACCACGAAGAAATGTAACTAGATACAACCCGAATTGTTGTAGATATATAATAATCTACTCATGTGGATCTTTAAGTGTCATTCCTTGCTGACGGATGCCCTATTCTTCTTTCGGAGTGAGTTCACGTGAGGAAATATGGACAACATTAAGCGTAACATTTCATCTCGGATATACATTTTCATGAATTCTTAAAAAAAACAAAATTTTCTCCTTAACAATACCCAATAAAAATCCTACTCCCAAACCCCTATTTATAACCCCAAACCCAACGACTATAAACTATTATAATTTTCAAAAATCACATGGAACTCGTCACCTCGACATGACGAGTTCCAATATGACTGTTGCTTCTGTCCATTGCCCAACGATTATAATCAGTTAGTTGATTTTAAAATCCAAAGGAACATGTCACCTTGATGTGACGAGATTCACGATTTTTTTAATTTATTATAAATTTAAAATTAATTACTGATTTTTTTAAAAATTATTAGACTAGTCATATCGACTTGACGAGTTATGAGAAATATATTATAATATTAGACCCCACAAATTCCACTTATCTGAGACTATTTAAAAATAATTTTCGAGCAAATTCGTCAGTCGGCAGGACAGATTTACCCTACATAGTAACATTTGTTGTAGATCCCTAAAAAAATTCTGGTTGGCCTAATGGGCCAATTAAATAAAGCCCATGGTCTAATGGGCCAGTTTTGCCAAACATTACTAGTTTAAGGATTATTTTTAGTTTAAGCCAATAAATAAATAAATGAGGCACGATGACAATTAGCATCTTGGGTGGGGTGGGCCGACAGAGAACTGGACCGTACACCAAGGTACTTTGGTAATTTCGCGTAAACCTCATGACTATTAAAGCCAACACATGGGTTCTGAACTGCTATAAAAATACTGAAACCCAGCGAAAAATCAAAGAGGGAGAAAGGAAAATATATAGGGGGCGGGTAAAAGAGTTCAGTTTCAGGGATTCTTGTTAAAGCCTAAAATCCCTTGGCATTTGCTGTTTTAGCATCTCAAAAGCTTCCTTCCTTAATATCATCGAATCCGCTTTTGTTTTTTAATGAGTCGATTAGGGTTTAAATCCTTGGTGTATCATGGTGACTTCTGTTTGGGAGAACTCAACACTATTCCTGTTCCCCCCTCCAATTTCCAATTCCCGAATAACGAAATCCGAATCCACCACATCTCCCCTACCAGCGAACGATGCATTCCTCTTTCCGTTCTCCACACCATTTCCTCATTCCCCCTTCGTTGCAAGCTCGAATCCTCTTCTCCAGTCGAACAACCGCATTTGATTCATCTTCACGCCTCTTGCTTTTATGAATTCAAGGTTTCTTTCAATTCCCACCTTTTTTTTATTTACTTGATTACTAAGTTTTTTTAATCATGATCTTTTTCCTTGTTTTAGACGGCCGTGGTTTTGGTTGGAGATGAGGAGGTTCACTTAGTGGCAATGCCGAGTAAACAAAAGAAGTTTCCGTGCTTTTGGTGCTTTTCCGTTCCTACGGGACTGTACAATTCCTGCTTAGGGATGCTGAATTTAAGGTGTCTCGCAATTGTTTTCGATCTTGATGAAACGCTGATTGTTGCCAACACAATGAAGTCGTTTGAGGATAGGATCGAGGCTCTTAGGGGTTGGATGGCAAGGGAGAGTGATCCGATTCGTCTCTCGGGGATGTCGGCTGAATTAAGAAGGTATATGGATGATCGCTTTCTGTTGAAGCAGTACACGGACAGTGATTGTGTCGTTGATAATGGAAAAACATTTAAAGCTCAGATGGAAGAGATTCCACCTTCGTCTGATGGCCATGACAAAGTTGTTCGGCCTGTGATTAGGTTGCAAGACAGAAATCTTGTCCTTACTCGTATCAATCCTGAGGTTAGAGAAACAACTAGAGAAACAATGATTGGCATGACGCATTTTGTTGATCTAGTTGGTTATTATTGGTGGATTTGAAATCTACAAAGATTGTTCATCGAAACATAATGTCCATGTATGGATTCTATTGGTTGTTTTAGAAGTTAGATCAAAGAAGCTCATCTCTTATGTGACACTTTTAATGATATAACACGTTGAACTTAAGATTTAAGAGTGTCATGTGGAATTTACTGGACTGATAATCATTCCATGATACATACATTATGAATTTATGATAAGTGCTTAATGTAACAGGTTTATACTGACTTCGGACGAATGGTTAGGCTCTGTTTGGTTTGGACTATGAAGTTGTGTATGTTTTCTCATTTATGAATTGTTTCCTTTGTCCAGATACGTGATACTAGTGTGCTTGTGAGGTTGCGTCCTGCATGGGAGGATTTGAGAAGCTATTTGACTGCAAAAGGGCGAAAGCGATTTGAAGTATATGTCTGTACGATGGCTGAAAGGGATTATGCATTAGAGATGTGGAGGCTCCTTGATCCTGGGTCACACCTGATAGGTTCAAAACAACTACGGGAACGAGTTGTTTGTGTCAAATCTGGCAAGTCTATATAACAATTTTATATATCTTATTTTGTACTGTGGACTTCTTGAGATCATTTAAAAAATGAACATTTTGTAGTAGGTAGCCTCTCTTTCTTGCTGTTACTCCCACCTTGCAACTACTTTAGCAACTTTGTAAGCCCTTTTGGCTTTTAAATGATTTTTACAGGTTCTAGGAAATCTTTGCTAAATGTGTTCCGAGACGGAAAGTGCCATCCTCAGATGGCAATGGTAATTGATGATCGTTCAAAGGTCTGGGAGGATAAGGATCAACCTCGAGTTCATGTAGTTCCCCCGTTTGCTCCATATTATGCTCCTCAGGCAGAGGTGAATACTGTGCTTGTTTGCAGCTAACTTAATGAGAATTTGAGATATGGTTTTCTTTTTCTGATATTTTTGGTTAATCTTCTCCCTCTTTCTTAGACAGCAAATGCAGTTCCAGTTCTCTGTGTGGCAAGAAATGTTGCATGCAATGCCAGGGGTTTGTTTTTCAAGTAAGCCATTAATTTTGTCTGGTAGATGGCTATTCATCATTCTAATCCTCTTATGTTTGCTTTTTATTTTCTTATTTTGCTTTTGTCCAGAGAGTTTGATGAGAATGTATTGCGGAAATTATCTGAAGTTTTTTATGAAGATGAGGTGTTAAATCTGCCAAATGCCCCTGATGTGAGCAGCTATTTGATGTCAGAGGTACACAAATTGACAATAAATGATAATTAATTGAGAGAAACTCCGAATTTCCAAATGTACTTGAGGCATTTACTCACCAGAGATTTGCAGGAAGCTAGTTTGGCTCCAAATGGGAACAATGGTGCTCCTATCTGTGAAGGAATGGATGGAGTTGATGTTGAACGGAGAATGAACCAATCGGTAAGTCTTGATTAGTTACACGGTAAATGGATATCAATTTGTCATTGGTATGTGATAAAACTTGAAAAGTGTAAAACTGAGCTCGACTCAACTAAAAAACTAACGAGCTTAAAATTGTCAAGCTCGACTCAAAATCAAAAATTGAAGCTCGATTTGAGCTTGAAAAAACTTGAACTCAAAATATTCTCAGACTTAGCTCGATTGAAGCTCAAACTCGAGCTCGAACATGAACTTTAAGTACATGAAAGTCTTATATTGTATTTTTTTTAAAAATAACATATAAATGTTAATATCATCAATAATTTAATTCAAAAATAAAATTTCAATATATTATTTTTTTGAGTTGCTCGCGAGTTTTCGAGTCGGGTATCAAGTAGCTCAATTTGACTCTTTAAGAATTTGAATCGAGTTCATTTGATTTGAGAGTTGACTAAGTCGATCTCAAGTAGCTCGCGATTTGTCTTATAACATTTACAGCCCTAGTTCCAGTGAATGCCCCCCCCAATCCCCTTATTTTTTTCATAATTATAATATCTATAGTTTATTCAGGAGGAGAAACATATTATGGACTCTTCCACTCGGCCAGTTACAAATAACGCCGAGTTGAGAATGGAAACCTCTCAGCCATCTGTTACAGAAGTTGTTAGCCCTGCATCCTCAATGGCACCATTGCCTTCCCAGAGTAGGATTTCTATTAATGTTATTTTATTTTGAATGCATGATTTACTGGATTGGATTGTATTTGAGCTTATTTTTTGCTCTTATCTGCACCTTAGAACCTAGTTTACTTGGAGCTCCTTTTCTGCTTTCAAATCCTATGCCACTTGGAGCTTCTGTGAGACGAGATAACAACAGTAGTGATAGTGATTATGACATGAAGAGAAGAGCCCTTGGCACAAGACAGAATTTGGACTTGAGGAATCAGAGCTCAGTCCAACCTCCACTCCTACTGAAAGTTCCAGTACAAACATCATCATCAGTTGTCTCACAGGGAGGTTGGTTGACTGACGAAGACAGCAATGAAGCACATCTAAATGATCAACCGTCAGGTAATGCACAAGAATCTGATGCAATGAAATCTAATAAATTGCGAGCTTATCAGAATCCATTTTCTCATACTGCACCAGGATCCGTATCTACTGGTTTACCATTACATGCATCCCAAGTGAAGGTGGAAGAGGTTTGGTCAAAATTCCTTCTGATTTATCTTATATAACCTGCGTGCATCCTAATTTTTATCTTCTATACTTCAGGCACGTACCAGACTTGATACACCAAAACAGAATGTTCTGCGTACTGTTCATGTATTAGGTTTGTAAAGCTATTACTCTTCTCTTTGTGTCAGCCAGTTGTTGCATGGTATTGATATGCTGTTTAAAGAAGGCTTTGTAGTCTTGCAAGTCTATACATGGTAGAATAGTTTGAATATGGAATAATGAGAGCTGCTATGAGTGGTGGATAAGTTTTAGAGTATCAATATTGAAGGTAAATGTGCTTGTTAAAGTGTACTTGATAAATAGACGTACGAGTAAAAAGGGAAAGGAAGAACTGTATAGGAAGGGAAGATGCTGTAGAAGAGTTGAACATTGAATGAAAGAGTTGAATAGCCTTCTCAAGATAATTGCATTAATTTAGATATTGTGGGAGAAGAACAAGGTTCTGAGGTTTCTAATGCTATTGCTCATGCATTTAGAAGACTTGATCATAATTTCAGTGGATGATTGTTTGAATTCTCTTGCAGAGACAGGTGGAACTCAGAATCCTGTGCCCTCTATTAATAGAGAATTGCAATCTGAAGGAAAAATGAATCTTCTACCCTCCCATTTGTCAATAAGTGTTCTACAAGAAATTGGACGAAGATGTGGTTCAAAGGTACCGCTACTTTCAGGATTAGGATCCTGTCCATTATTTTTCTACCTTGCTATATCCAATTATATTTAATCACCATTCATAAGTATTATTGTCACGGTATGCATAAGGCTCCTGAACATTTGAACGGTGCTGACAAGTGTATTATGAAGTAATGGACAAAAAAATAATAGAAGGGAAACCAGCTCTTCCCTTACATGGCATATTTATATTTAAGCTTGACTGCCTTGCTTAATCAATTTTTGTCTTCCATATTTGTACTCTACAGGTCGAGTTCAGGTCTGTTGTTAGCACCAGTAAGGATTTGCAGTTTTCTGTTGAGGTCGGTGAAACCTATATTTCCTTGCTAATAAACAGATTTATTATGGATAGATCTGAGTTTTCAATTGTGTTTGTCTCGTAATACTGCGAAAATGCTTTGTTTTGGGGTTTTGACATGTATTTCTCCTTGAAACCAGCTTCACTAATGCTCTTTGTTCTCTCATTTCCCTTTCCCTATGATTGTAGTTTGCACCTTGGTTTTGACTTTTCAGAAAGCTGCTCACTTTTCTGGCTTATTTTTTTTAGGTTTTATTCACTGGCGAGAAGATTGGTGTTGGAATGGGCAAGACAAGGAGGGATGCTCAGCAGCAAGCTGCTGAGCTTGCCTTGCATAATTTAGCTGGTGAGTTTATTATTATATGCTATTTTTCTTGCTGTACTTATTATAGGAGTTATTTTATTTGTTCCAAGACTGGAACCATGCACCTTGGTTTTGATAGGATTGATTCAGACATGAATAATTGCCATGGGGCTATAATTTCTTAACTTTTCCAAAGGTCCCATGAATCATATCTCCATTATATTTGACTTCTCTTTAGATGCAATGGAAGGATTTTAAACTTTTTAGTGCTTTTTTGGAGCCTTATAGGGGCTACACGGACATATTTTCATGCATCATACTTGGTAAACAATATGATATTGGTATAATATGAGTGCATTTTTGGATTATAAATATTGTCTTCTTTAGTTTTGTGTTTTTCTCAGCCATGCTTCAAGAAAAAGTGCTGGAAGGAACTGAGTTTTTTTTATACATGGTATCTCAGAAAAATATGTAGCATTTATAGCACCTCGTTCGGGAGCTGTGGATAGTGATTTCAATAGTCTCACTCTTGGAACTGAAAATGGATTTCTATGGGACACGAGCCCTGCATCAAATGAAGCAATAAAAGAGGACGGGTTACCTAAAGATAATACTTCTGAGGTGGGCATTCCTGACAATGCTTTCACTACTTGATTTGATTTCTTTGTTTAAAAAAAAAAAGAAATAAAGTGACCCTTGGATAAAGGGTATCTGGGCAAAAAGTTTCCAGACATGAGGTTGTGGTTATCTGGAGAGAAACCACTCCTCTTTGGAATGCACCAATATGTAAGAGCTGAAACTCTGAAAGTAGAGTGGGCTGGCTTCATGTCTGCCACTGTTGCCTTAACTGGCTATCTTTAAAGAGGTATGGGCTTGGTGTCAGTCTTTCATGTTATATCAGTAACATGAAGGACATAGGAAGGAGGACAAGAGCACCTCTGAATTTTATTACCCTGAAACATAACGTACAACCAATTCCTAGTCATAGACAGCTTGACATAAAACTTAAAAACATAAAACAACCTGCAGCAGTAAGACCAGAACCTAAAAAACTGGACAAACAGAAGAACACAGAAACCTCAACAGAATACCACTTGATCAACCAATACCAGCCTTTGCTAACTCATCCGCTTCCCAATTGGCGGCTCTCAATATGTCTTGAAATGATGCCCTGTCCTTCCACCTTAGAAGCTAAACCTCTAACCAAGTTCTGAAATAGTGGGGTACAGAGGTCAGGATTTTTAATCCACTTCAGAGCTGTGGTGGAGTCCGCTTCCAAAATAATCCTCCGACTTGGAGAGAAACCTACTTCTTCGATGAGAGTCAAGCCTCTTTTGATCGCCATTAGTTCTGCAAGAATTGGAGGACCACCTCCAATATTTTCTGAGAATGAACCCAGTAATAAACCCCTGTCATCTCTAATCAAACCACCTATTCCACCTTTGTCCCAACCCTTAGCCATTGCTCCATCAACATTGAGTTTAAGGAAGCCTTGTGGAGGAGGTACCCACTTTGAAGGAGTAGAACACCCTTTTTTCTGATTACCATTCGAATCTGCCAATTTTAGATTCCCAACTAGGGAATCGAAAGGAATATAAACATCCTTAAAATTCACCCCGAACCAAGTAGCAGTTCTGTATCTAGCAAGAAAGAACAGCATAGCAGAATCCACCTTTTTTTTGAAAAACAATCTCATTTCTGCATTTCCAAACTAACCACAGCACCGCCTTAGGAATGAATTTCCAAATATTCGATCTCGGAACTAAATCATCCCACAAAATAAAAAAATCCGTCATATTCTTAGGAACCACAAATGAAATGTTCCAGTCCCTCAAAAATCTGGACCACAGAAACCAAATCACCTCACAATGCAGAAACAGATGTGAAATTGATTCCTCACACTTCCCACAAATCGGACATAAAGGATGATCAATCCCAACGACACCTCTCTTCAACAGCTCCTCTTTAACTGCTACTCTTTGATGTGCAACTTGCCAAACAAAAGCTTCTACACGAGGAGGTGCAACCCCTGTCCAAAAGTGGCTGTACCAAAAACCCTCTTCTCCATTAATGCCCTCCTTATCGAAAAAATTTGTGATGCAGGATTTAGCTGAAAAACAGCCCTCTCCATTACCTAGCCATATCCAACAATCTTCCTCGAGTAATGAAGGAGATGAGGTGTTTAACAAGGAAATAAGCTGCAACCATTGCTCAACCTCCCAATCCACCAAATTCCTTCTCAATTGTATATCCCAAACCCAACCGGATATACTGTGCAACCTGAATTCTGCCACCTTTCCCATTTTATTTTTTGATAAAGCAAAAAGTCTCGAAAACATCTCCTTCAGAGGAACCGTACCCAGCCATATATCATTCCAAAACTCCACTGATTCCCCATTACCAGCTCTTAAACACATGTTATTCCTTAAGCAATCCCCAAAATCGTCAGAAGAAAAGAAATTATTAACCACACCTTTCCATATCCAAGAAGCTCTGGCTGAGCAATTGTTCCCAATCATCGTAGAATTCGGGTTCAAATTATTCACACTGCACATTACTATCTTCCACCATGTTCTCTTCTCCGAAGCAAATTTCCAAACCCATTTCCCCAATAAAGCCCTGTTCAAAATCAGCAAATTCGGAATCCCTAAACCTCCCAATTTCTTTGGCTTACACACCAACTTCCAATTCAACCAATGAATGTTATTTTTTCCTGCCGAGTTTCCCCATAAAAAAGCTGCCATGATCGAGTTTGGCTTGTTGAAAACACTTATTGGTATCCGAAAAATAGATGAGAAGTAAATGGGGAGAGAGCACAAAACTGATTTCACCAAAACAACCCTTCCCGCCAACGATAGGGATTAACCCACTTTTTCCTGAATGAAAGATCTGGAATCATTGCAATTAGTGATTGAAACTGGTATGGGTTAACCCACTTTTTCTTTTATGACTAAATCTCAGGCTGCCGATGTGGAACCTGGGAGTAATTTGTCAAGTATAGCAACTCAACCAGTTGAAAAGCGTGCCAATTCACCAAGGTATGTTTTCCTTAGTTTGCTTTTGGTGGATCTTCAGAGGTCATATCCCCATATGCATATATGAGACAAATGTTAGACACGAATATTTCAGACAAAATGAAGAGTCCGAGCAACATAGCATCGCAGTCTGTGACTTGGTAATATTGTGAAAAGTTTCTTTGTTTCTCGCCTATCAATCTCCAACTTGGATTCACATTTGAAAGGAATGTTTTGAAATTAGAAAGTTCAGTCTTTTCATAACATTGGAGGATGAAAATTTGTGTTGGAGCTTTCATTCGTAAAGGAGTGAATGTTTTAACCCCTCACCTTCCTATCTCAATGTGCAGATTGTCTGAATCAATGCCAAGCAAACGATCAAAGGAAGGAGTCCTGCGTCGATTAGGAAGTCTATCGTCATCACGGCAACCGAAAAATGAACCATGAGAAGGTTTTGAGTTGACATGAATTTAGCATAACAGGCGTGGAGAGATTACAACCGACCTTTGATTTTTTGATATCGTCTGAGGTGAATAGACCTGTCTCTCTCATCAGGAAATATGGAGGAGATGTTCAATCTTTTTTTCCGTCTCATCATTTTGCCCCGTCATTTCCTGCAAGGTGTCGTGTATGATCATAAGGCTCAGCTTATTCTCAGGTCTGATAGTCGACTTTATGTTAACATCAGTGTTTCAATGATCAACGAGTTCAATTTTTTTTCTTAAGATGGAAGTTTCAAACAGAGAGCAGAAGTGAAAATCTTAGCCTGGTACTGACCCATAGATGAAAATGAATAAAAAGGATGGAGTAAAACTCGACCTTCAAATTCCAACTGGAAGATATGACGCTAAAAAAAGATTTCAGAAACCTTCTCTTTCACAAACATCTGAAAAACAACATTCTAATGCAACTTGGTTCAAAACCAATTTGATTTTAAAATCTCACGCGTATGAAATCAAGAGGAATTCAAAGCCTACCAATCAAGATAGATTACAAAAGCATTGATCGAGTCGAGATCTCGAGCTGGTACGGGTTCAAATTTCAGGAAAGGGACTTGTGATGAAATTTATGGGATTCATCTTGACCATTTTCAACAGAGAAAATATAACCAAATTATTTAACTTGGGTTGGAAAGAACAACATAGAGAGGATCATCCTTGGCTTTAAGAACCGAGAGCTTTTCATTGTTGGACTAAACTATAAAGAATTGATCGAATTATAATTAAAATATTAGATTTATGAAATTCACGAATTTGATGGACACAAGATTCATAAAAAGGTGTAATCAGGAAACTATCTAGGTAATGACGGTTAGATTGATAATCAATCTTCAGGACACGATGATTCCTTTTGATTGAACGTAAAGCTCATCAATTCAAGGTAAAAACACACAACAAAACAAATGAACCTTTCATTCATGAACTGGTAGAAGCGTTAAGCTTTTACTGCACAGTTCTAAGATATTCGAGAGATATGCAACAAAAAAATTAACAATCTTCATGTCACAATTATGGCATGGGCATAAGAAGATTATCTAGACCAAATTTTCTTTCTCCAATATTGATCTTTAACATGCTAATATTTATTCTCCAACCTCATCTTATCAGCACGTGTCGTTGTCATTCTAATCCATTTTATTTCTAATCCTAGTAAGTTCTCTGCTCGTATCACTATTGAGATCACTGTAATAATATCATTCTCTATAATACTCAAAATTGTATTAGTAGTGATTTTCGATAGGTTTAGTTTTAAAAGATTGTGTTTTCACTAATAAAGCTACCTCGGTGGTAAAATGAATGATTGTTATTCTTAAATGTCATGGGTTCGAGCACTAACGACTGTATGATATTTAAGTATTCATTATCCTACATTAGGAGGAAACATCCCTTGTGAAGGGTATTTAAAGAGACTTATCTTCTCTCCTAGTTGAATGTGGATATGATATTCCCTCGTGTGTTTTTGTTTGGTTGGGTCATGATTGTGTTTTTTTAAAGAAAATACATTTTTTTGAAATTAAAACTAAAATGAGAATTTTTAAAACCTAGACATAGCAAAAAATAAATAAATTCAAACAAGTCAAATTAATTGCTGGACATTATTTGTTTGATTGCTGGAAATTCGAAAATTAATTTGTTGTCCTTCTAACAGTTGTGTTAGTTGTTAATTCTGATTTTGATTTCACAGACTGAACCTAGATGATTTTGGGGATAAGTTTAAATCATTATGACAAGGAAAAAATATAAGTTTCAGGGCTTGATTTCAACAGTCTGTCTATTGATTTAAAAGTTGTTTCAACATCTATTTTTGTGAATGAACCTAAATAGTTTTGAGGTTAGATTCAGCCAGCTATTACAAAATATTTACATCATTTAATTTTTGAAATTAAATTAGTGATTTATTAAATTTATTTTTACGTTTTTAACCCTTGTTTAAGCTTATAAATATAGAACTTTTCCTCTCATTTTCATCATCCAACAAGTTACAAATACTTCTCTCTTTTAAAAAATCATCTCAAAAAGGTTTCTACATCTTTTTGACGAGAAGTGCAATTCCACATTTTCCATTATGAAAATTCGGGTGTACGAATTTTTTAGAGAGTCGTGCTATCCTCGGGGGACGACCGCCTATAGTAGCGATTACACACATCGAGGCGAAATTCGTTTCTAAGGTTGGTTTATACTACGACACAGTTGTTCGAATTTACTGTTTAATTATTTTATTAATTTCCAGACAATGCTAACGATTTCATTTTGCAGTTTCTATTTTCCTACATCTAGAACAAATACTACCACTTGTAATCACCCTAGATTAAGTATGAGGGGTGAGATGGTAATTTTTCTTAAATTAAGTTTCAAGTTAGAATTTTTGTAAAATAGGTCAGGAAATGATGATATGATATGATTTTGAAGGTTTTAAAGTGCTATTGGAACTTTAATATTTCCATGAAACTTCTAATATCTTATGACTTTATAATATAATTGGTCACTTAATTTATGCCATATTTTATGATAACAATATACATTATAAATATGTGCCTATAATTATGGATTTTAATCCAACAATCTCCCACTTAGGTAACATATGTTTCCTGATAAATATATAAAATTTGTTATCTTACAACATGTATTCTATAACAATCTCGTCCATCAACTATATCCATATTGGATCAAAGCGGTCTTTTTCATATCAATCATGACTAGATCTATCAATGATCATATATACAAATACAATCAAATGAAAAATCAATCATGGAGTGTAGCATGAAAATTACATGCAATGTGAATCACACATGTATATTTCCAATTGGTCATCTTTAACTATTAGTGAGATCAAATTTTACCAAAACCAGAGTATATAAACCTAAATAAACTTATTTATGCAGAAAATAACTTTACATAAATATCCTTAAACTGAAATAACTAAAATTGTGTCTATAAAAAAAGAGCATTAAAATTATAGATTTCTGCTAAAACCGAATATCCTTAAATGATATTACACCCACATGAGTAACGTGCTCATGAAAGACCTTGGGTGACAATTCCTTAGTAAGCGCGCAATTATGAGTTTGTACCGATATGCTCTATAAACACATAAACACTCTAAATTTTCTTTAAAAACATAGACATAATGTCTATGTGCTTAGACTTAAGGTGTTTCTATTATATATGAAATAAAAGTGTGCAACTTAGTTGTTATAAAATAATTCAAGTGATCTTTCTTATTAATCTATAATTAGTAGTTTATTTGATAAAATTTTACATCTATATTCCAATAAATTGGAGTCCATAAACATGATGATCTTTTACTTACTAAACCTCGGATATGTTTGGCTGCTATCCAACAATTCATGCATAAATTGCTTAATATCCTAAAATTATTCGCTATGTCTGAATGCGTATAAACTTGAGTATACATTAAATCCTTTATTTATTTTGAAGCATAAGGAATCTTTTGAATTTCTTAGTTTCAAAATCATTCTCAGGGCGCTGATCAAGACTAAACTTGTTTCTTTTAGAAATAAGGGATATTATTAGTTTACTTCCATTGAACTTATAGTATATATAATTTTCAACCAAATTCATCTCAAAATCAAACGAGATAATCACTTGGTGAAATTTGTTATACAATTAACAAGAGTCATACTTAAACACATAAATGGATTTCCCTAATTTGCATATCATTAATTTTGTATCATCAGCCACAATTTTCTAATTGTACCTTATAAAACATCTCATCAATGTTACCATTTGAAATCCAACTTATGTAACTCAAGATTAAATTTTAGCAGCAAGTATCATGATTATCTTAAAAGAGTCTTTCAATTAAACCAAAGAGAAAATCTTTACAAAATCAATGCCTTCTTTATGAGTATATTCTTTAGATACAAGACACGCCTTATACCTATCAACATCACCATTTACATCCATTTTGGTTTTAAATATCCATTTGCAACCAATTAGTTTTACACCTTTAGGTAATAAGACAAGTTCTTAAACTTTATTATCTTATATAAAACTTATACTCTTATTTCATGACATTAATCCACTTATGAGAGTCATAACTTTTATAACATGACGAAATTTAACTATATTACCCTTCATCAATTCCAATGTGATCCTTATTTCTTGGAGAAATACAATAATCTAAAATATTATTTCTCTCAGCTCGTGGATCTTCCTAATGACACTTGTTGTTTGAAGTTGTTGAATTTGTTCTTTTGTAACAATTTCTCATCTTAATGGATAATTGTTCAAAATATCTTATTGAGATTCTAAATTCACTTCTTGATTAACAGCATATATGAACACATAGGTATCAGAAGTGGTGATAAGAATTGAGTTATAATCTAATTCCTCCTCAAAATCAATTCCTTAAACCTTATTTCTCCCTCCAAACTCAACATCCTCAAAAATAATGTTATAGATCTCACCCTAAATTATTCTTAATTATGAGATCATAAAACTTATAACCCCTAAATTGCTCAGAATAACCAAAGTAATTACTAATTGTTGTAGAATTTAATTTCTCCTCATATGTCCTAATTTATCTCAAGAGAGAACAACCATTTCTAACATATTGTTAACTCTTTTAAGCTGGACCCTTAACAACTACATTCTGATTTTATTTTGTCCTTATCTTTATATTCAATTTTCAAATGAGTACTTTAAAACATATTATGCTTCAACCTTTCTTCCTCTTGTACACAATGAAAAATGAGCTCATTTAGAATTCATTTCTCCCTTTGAGTAATTAAGCTCTATAAGAAGCGACGCTGAATTAATAAGAACAAGTAATTCTTTAGAAAAACTCGATCTTAAGTGCCTTAAGTCTTGAAGCAATATGTAACATATCCATAATATACTCCATCACATTTCCTCGACCTTTATACTTTATAGACATCAAAGAAGTCAAAAGTGATGTCATTTAAACCTTAATATTTTTGGGAAAATATTTCTCAATTTATTCATGGAAACCATTAGCCTTAGTAAGCTTTTTAGATTATGTGCCCCTAAAGACTTCTAAAATGTTGTGTTTCATGAGTACTAGACTCATGCCATTTGATCAAATTTCATCTCTCAAAATCTCTTATACCAATTAATGATTTTGTCCCCCATGAGAGTAAGAAATTGTTCTTTCCTTAATACAAAGTGTATGTTCATACAACCAACACCGTATGTAAGTGCATTTTCTCATATCCTAAGACTCGTTTTATTAAGCATGAGTAGAAAAAGTATAATAGCAGATAATGTGATAGAAATAAATTAATAATTAGCTTAGTATAGAACAAAACATAAATAAGTTGAAGCTTACATCTTAAGTAAACAAATAAATTCAAAAATAATGGCTAATTATGATCTCAAGATACCAAATACTACATCAATATCAAGTCTTTAGACTATAATATTAAGAGTAAATGGTAATTTTTCTATAGTAATCAAACATTGACAATTAGTTATGTCGAAAAATAGACTAATCTTTGGACTAATGTAATGCTCACATAAAGTACATTATAATTGTCACATATTATTACCACATGTGTCGCTAGAATTATGACCAAATCTTAACTTTCCTTTGGCCAATTAATAAACACATGAATCACAACAAACATATAATATTCTTGATATTTCAAATAAATCGATCTACACAAAAGAGGTCATTTTGGCGGTATTTTGTTTCAACAAATCTATTAAATATCAGACTTAGCCAAAATATGAATTAATTTGTTTAATATATATATATGGCTTAAATGCCCCATTGCCCCCTAAACTATATCATTTGTATCGAGTTACCCCTTAAAGTTTTTCAGGACGTTTTGCCCCTCAATTATAAATTGTTATCCCTTTTGCCCCAAATCATTAACACCATTAAAAATATATTCGAACCAATCAAAACACGCCACATCACCTCTTAATATATTATTATTATTATTATTATTATTATTATTATTATCATCATCATCATCATCTAAATAAATAAAAATAAATAATAAAATAAAATAAGTACACTACCAAAATTACCCATCTTTTATATCTTCTCCTTCCCCTACATTCTTCAGCTCCAAAAACACCGGCCATATTCATCACCCGTGGCAGGCGTCTGTGTACATTAGGTTGACCGAGGAAATTACCAAACGCTAGATCTAAGAGATTGGTATATGATCTTGATATCATCTTTAACCCTCCTTTTATGTAACACCCCAACCCGTACCTGACCCGAATACGAGTCTGAAGTGTCACATTGACTTTTCAAATTTTGACACTTAAAGAAAAATAGGGAAATTTTAAACTTTCATTAAAACAAAATACGTTAATTTATATAAAAGAGACCACAAAATACAAAATTGATCAGAGCATTTGTAATTAACAAATTATTACATGCCAACACTCTATACACAACCAAAATACATACTTTGTCAATTACTTCTGATATGACCTTTTAGTAGTGATGTTGTCCTTGCCACTTCTATTATTGCTCTTCTTGTTTCTTGGTACCTACGTGTAAATCACTTACACTCTAAGTCATAGACTTAGTGAGGCATAACATAAATATATGTATACACATGTATAACAATGAATTTATGAACATGCATTCTTATCATTGATCAGGACATTTCAACTTTCATGTATCTATTACACTATAACATATATGATGATAACATGTACATATAGCACATACATTCTCATGCTAATTTAACTTTAATTTATCTTTGGATTGTCCATGTACATTATTGAGAACAGAAGGTACGCGAGTACACTGAGGTTGTGCACAATGCTGTCACCACAGCTCGAATAAAATCCCACTAGGGGCACTGAATATTTTTCCAGAAGGACCACTATGTCCTGAAGGACCATTGATAATCCCTCGACTCTTGGCATGCCAATTATACCTACAACTCTTATATTAAATAACATGGGTTTAATTATAATTACATTTCTCATTTCATATATCTTTCATCACTGTCCATGTAAACACATGAGTCACTTCATATGATCATTTCCATTATTTCACATACCTGGAAGGATTCTCTGATAATGACATTCATTCATATAATATCATGTTAAATCATGAATGAAAATGCATGGAATTACTATAACGTTAACACATATAAATATGTATGCATGTGCATGAATATGGAATCATAAATTCAATGATAAGAGATAGACTTATCGCAAGTCTTATCTCAATTCTATTTCATCTAGGATATGCACTCACCTTAGCCTTGCTTTGGCTCGATTCTAATCCTTCGATTGTTCGAAATGAGATTACGTTATAAATCTACATAGTAATACATTGATACATATCATTATACTAATTGATATATTCTAAACTATCACTCCTTAGGCTAAAAGAAAGCTATTTTTATCTTTTAATGAAGGTATGCATCGATGCACTACACCATGTATCGATGCATCCCTTGACGGGTGCATACATAAATCCCATTTGATGTTTGTATTTAAGCAGGTGCATCGATGCACTACTTGTGCATCGATACACTGATGGCATTCGATGTTTTTATTTAAAGGAGTGCATCGATACACTTCATGTGCATCGATACAACTTGAACAATTTCTGGGATTTTACCCTTGATGCATCGGTACACATTGAATGTGCATCGATGCACATAGCCCAAAAATGTTATTTTAGCACGAAAATCTCTTCATAATCTTCTCAACACTTTATATTTCCCCTCTTTTTATATCCTTAACTTGCATACACCTACTTAAACTAATTAATACCCATTGAATACCTCTTAAACTTAAAAATCCAATCCTCCACATAGATTTCAAGAATCTCCCTCAATTTCCAACATGTTCTAAATCTAATTCTAACACTTCGTATGTCTTAATTAAGTCGATAACTAGTCAAATTCAACCTCCGATTTCAAATATAAACTCTATTTCAATAATCCATTCAAGAACTCCTAATCTTTAATTCTTCCTACACCCTTCATCTTGTTGCTTTAAAGTAAATTAAGCTTTCCTTAAGCTTAATTAGCATCTAAGGAGAAAAACCAAACTTAAATTTCAGCAAACAATTAGCTCATAAGAAATCTCACATTTGTTTTGACCTCTTCACGTGTGGAGAAAGAAGAAAAGAAGAGAACTCTGGAACCTTGTGTTTTGCTTCCTTCTTTTCCACGTGTAGCTAATATATATATCTATTCTTTAATTATTTCCTTGCAAATGATCATTCTATCCTTCAATTCCATCTTCCTTACAATTTAACCTATACCAAATTACAATACTATTCAATTATTCTGTTTTAATTACCAAATTATGAAGTTTTACAATTTAGTCCCTAACCCGGTATTGAGGCTGTTACAAATCTCCCCCTTAAGAAAATTCGTCCTCGAATTTTCATTATATGAAGAGATGAGGGTATTGAATCCTCATATCCTCTTCACGTTCCCATATTGCTTCCTCTATTTTTTGATTCCTCCATAATACTTTAACTAATGAAATAGTATTGTTTCTTAGTTGCTTAATCTCGTGAGTTAAGATTTTAACTGGTTACTCTTCATAAGTCAAATCCGGTTGAACCTCAACCTCTTCTAGAGTCACGCTGTGGGAGGGATCAGATCGATACTTCCGAAGCATTGAGACATGAAAGACATTGTGAATTTTCTCCATTTCAAGTGGTAACGCCAGCTGATATGCCACTGGTCCAACTCTCTTTACGATCTCATACGGTTCGATGAATCTAAAACTAAGTTTTCCCTTACATCCAAACCTCAAAACTTTCTTTCATGGAGACACTTTAAGAAACACTTTATCTCCAACTTGATATTCTATCTATTTTCTCTTTAAATCTGCGTATGATTTCTGTCTATCAGTTATTGCTTTGAGATTACTTTGAATTACTTGGACCTTTTCTTCCACTTCCTGTATCAACTCAGGACCAAGAATTTCTTTATCTTTAAGCTCGAACCAATTTAGGGGCGTACGACATCTTCTTCCATAAAGAGCTTCATAAGGTGCCATTTTGATGCTTGATTGATAACTATTGTTGTACGCGAATTCAGCAAGAGGCAAATACCTTTCCCATGATCATTTGAACTCGATAACACAAGCTCTCAACATATCCTCAAAAAATTGGATTGTTCTCTCGGATTGCCCATCGGTTTGAGGATGAAATGTTGTACTAAAGTTCAACCAAGTTCCCAATGCTTTATGTAATGATTTCCAAAATCGTGAAGTAAATCTAGGATCTCGATTCCAAAACAATAGAAACAGGTACTCCATGTAGAAGTATAATCTCCCTGATATACAACTCGACATACTTGTCCATTGTAAAGTCAACTCATACCGGAATAAAATGAGCTGACTTAGTCAATCTATCTACAATCACCCTGATGGAATCTCTTTTTATTCGGAGTCAAAGGTAACCCCGTTACAAAATCCATTGTTACATTCTCCCATTTCCACTGAGGAATAGACATTGGTTGCAATAATCCTGACGGAACTTGATGCTCAGCTTTAACTTGCTGACACGTTAAACATTTGGATACGAATTCCGTAATATCTCTCTTCATTCTAGGCCACCAATATCAACTTTTGAGATCCATATACATTTTGTTTCCTCCAGGATGCATGATCAATAGACTACAATGAGCTTCCGTTAACAAGTCTTTCTTTAACTCATCATCATCTGGAATCACTAGCCTCCCTTGATAATATAGGTTCCCATCAGCTTTCATTTCATAATCCGTAACCTCTTCATTCCTTATCGGTTGTAGCTTCTTTGAACACTTTTCATCTCTAGCTTGCAATTCTTTAATTCGATCTAGCCATGATGGCTTGAGAGTTAACTTTGCACATATTGCACTGTCTCCGCTTAACGATAGTTTGGCCTCCATAGCTCGTAAGGCTGCAAACGACTTCCGACTTAAGGCATCTGCTACCACATTTTCTTTTCCTGGATGGGAATCAATCACTACATCATAATCTTTTAAGAATTCCACCCATCTCCTTTGTCTTAAATTCAACTCTTTCTGAGCCATCAAGTACTTTAAACTCTTGTGATCTGTATACAAGTAGCACTTTTCACCATACAAATAGTGATGTCAGATCTTAAGTGCAAACACTACTGCAACCATCTTTAGATCATACGTTGGATAATTCTTTTCGTGCGGTTTTAATTGTCTTGATGCATACGCTACCACTTTTCCCTCTTGCATTAACACGCATCCCAAATCGTTATGAGACGCATCACTGTACACTACATAGTTCTTGCCAGATTCGAGTTGAATCAACACTGGTTTGTTAAAATCCTCTTTAGCTTTTCAAAACTCTCTTGGCACTCCGGAGTCCACACAAATTTTACCCCTTTCTTCAATAATTTAGTTAGGGGTAATGCTATTATCGAAAAGTTTTTAACAAACCTTCAGTAATAACCAGCTAACCCTAGAAAACTCCATACTTCTGACATATTCTTTGGAACCTCCCACTCTAAAATGGCTTTGATATTTTGAGGATCCACTCGAATTCCTTCTGCAGAAATTACATGTCCAAGGAGCGTCACTTCCTTCAACCAAAATTCACATTTAGAGAGTTTATCATAAAGATTCTTTTCTCTCAAAGTCTGTAAAACAATTTTTAAATTCCAACTATGCTCTTCTTCCGACTTTGAATACACTAAAATGTCATCGATAAACACCACTACAAATTGATCCAAATAAGGTTGAAATATTCAGTTCATTAAATCCATGAAAGCAGCTGGAACATTTTTAACTCCAAACGTCATTACAATAAACTCATAGTGACCATATCTCGTTCTAAATGCTGTCTTTGGAATATCTTTATCTTGAATCTTCAATTGATGATAATCAGAACATAAATCAATTTTCGAAAACACTGAAGCTCCCTTTAACTGATCAAATAAATCGTTAATTCGGGAGAGTGGATACTTGTTCTTGATGGTCACTTTATTGAGTTTCCTATAATCAATGCAAAGACGTATGGATACATCCTTCTTTTTGACGAACAAAACTGGAGCTCCCCACGGTGAGACACTTGGTCTGATAAACCCTTTGTCCAATAATTCTTGTAATTAGATCTTTAATTCTTGTAATTCTTTTGGGGCCATTCTGTATGGTGCCATGGCGATAGGTGCAGTTCCTGACATTACCTCAATCTGAAATTCTACCTCTATGTCTGGAGGCAAACCCGGTAACTCTACAGGAAAAACGTCAAGAAACTCTCTGCTATAGGAATTTCTTCAATCCCCTTCTCTTTAGCTCTCATATCCAGCACACTAGCAATAAACCCTTGACATATCTGCAACAATAACTTCTTTGCCGCCATCACTGATATTACATTAGCCAATGGTTTCATCATTCACTAAATACAATAACTTCTATACCTTCTGAACTTCTCAACGTTACTCTTTTCAGTCTACAGTCAACATTAGCATAATGATGATATAACCAGTCCATTCCCAGTTTCACCTCGAATTCATCAAAAGGTAATTCCATCAGATTAGCAGGGAATTCAATTCCCTGAATCCGTATGGGACACCCTCGACATACCATATTGACCCAAGCACTATGCCCTAACGGATTAGTCACTATCACCTCGTTGCTAGTAGCTTCTAACTGAATATTTAATTCTCTCACTAATTTACTATAAATGTAAGAATAAGTAGACCCTGAATCAATCAATACAAAAACATTCTTGTTGTACAGTTGAAAGGTACCTGCTATAATCTCTGGGTCATCTCTATCCTCGCTAGTCTTGAGATTATACACCCGAGCTGTGGAGCGTATCTCTTGTGGAGTCGAGGACTCTGACTGATTTCTTCCTTTACCTCTACCTCTTCCCCTCGGAATAACCGAGGCAGGCCTCTCTGGCTGTACCGATTCACCAGCTATCATAGGATAATCCTGAACAAAATGCCAGGTGTCCCCACATTTAAAACAGGCTCCAGAAATCAGAAATCATTCTACATATCCCCGAATGGTTCCCTCCACATTGTGGACATTGTCTGACTTGGCTCGGGTTAGATCTCCCAAATCCAGATCCCACTGACTATGTCTGTCGACCCCTCATCTGATTTGATTCCATTGCAGAAGATGTAACTGACTCTGATCTCGCTTGGGGTCGAGAACTTACATCTCTGCCCTTTTTTGATGGTGCAACACTCGATAATGCGCCCAATCTTTTCGAAGTCTGAGCTCGAGAATCTCTGAACCTCTCATTATGAGCTCTTTCCAGAGCTTTAACACGATTCACCACTTCTTGAAATGAAGATAAGTTCAACACAATAAGCATCTCTTTCAAACGATGATGTAATCCCTCTACAAACCACTTGCAAGCATCATTCTCTGTAGGAATTAACTCAGCAGCGAAGCATATCAACTTGTTGAATTCACATTCGTACTCATACAATGTACGATTCCATTGCTTCAAGTTCATAAACACTTGCTTCATTTGTCGGATGAACTGATCTATGATATATTTATGTTTGAACTCCTCTAAGAACAAGGACCAAGTTACTTGATCATCAGACATTCTCAATGTAACGTTGGTCCACCAAATCCTTGCTTGCTCTCTCAGCAAGGAAACCACTCCATCAAGCTTATCATCATCGGAACAATGAAGTCCCTCTAGCATGATTTTCACGTCATTAAGCCAAAGGTCCGCAACAACAAGACCTTCTTCAGCTTCACCTCTAAACTCTGGTGCTCCTAAACCCTTCAACTCATTCACAACATTCATCCTCGGAGTTGATGTAACAGAAGGTTGGAAACGCGCCAATACCGCGTCCAGTGTTCTAAAGAAGATATCTTGATCACTTACAGGCATTCCAGAGGGTGACTAATCTTCACTTTTCCTAGCCCGGGCAAGTGAATTACTGCTTTCAGCGGGCCTATCGTCTTCCGCTTCACTCCTAGAGCTACCATGTCCAAAAATCTATAAAAACATATCCATATCATTCTTATTAGCAAACCAACATACTTACTATTCTATCAGATCAGAAGTTTTCACTATTTTGTTGGCATGTATACATTATACGACACTTTAGACTCTAGTTTATACCGAGAATCGACTAAACCATAGCTCTGATACCATTAAATGTAACACCCCCAACCCGTACTATACCCGGATACGAGTCTGAAGTGTCACATTGACTTTTAAAACTTTGACACTAAAAGAAAAATAGGGAAATTTTAAACTTTCATAAAAACAAAATACGTTAATTTACATAAAAGAGACCACAAAATACAAAATTGATCAGAGCATTCGTAATTAACAAATTATTACATGCCAACACTCTATACACAACCAAAATACCTACTTTGTCAATTCCTTCTGATCTGATCTTTTAGTAGGATGCTGTCCTTGCCACTTCTATTACTGCTCTTCTTATTTCTTGGTACCTACGTGTAAATCACTTATACGCTAAGTCATAGACTTAGTGAGGCATAACATAAATATATGTATACATATGTATAACAATGAATTTATGAACTTGCATTCTTATCATTGATCAGGACATTTCAACTTTCATGTATATATTACACTATAACATATATGATGATAACATGTACACATAACACATACATTCTCATGCTAATTTCACTTTAATTTATCTTTGGATTGTCCATGTACATTAATGAGAAAAGAAGGTACGCGAGTACACTGAGGTTGTGCACAATGTTATCACCACAGCTCGAATAAAATCCCACTAGGGCACTGAATATTTGTCCCGAATGACCACTATGTCCCGAAGGACCACTGATAATCCCTCGACTCTTGGCATGCCAATTATACCTACATCTCTCATATTAAATAACATGGGTTTAATTATAATTATATTTCTCATTTAATATCTCTTTCATCACTGTCCATGTAAACACATAAGTCACTTCATATGATCATTTCCATTATTTCACATACCTGGAAGGATTCTCTGATAATGACATTCATTCATATAATATCATGTTAAATCATGAATGAAAAATGCATGGAATCACTATAACGTTAACACACATATATATATGTATGCATGTACATGAATATGGAATCATAAATTCAATGATAAGAGATAGACTTATCACAAGTCTTTTCTCAATTATATTTCATCTAGGATATGCACTCACCTTAGCCTTGCTTTGTCTCGATTCTAATCCTTTGATTGTTCCGGAACGAGATTACGTTCTAAATCTACATAGTAATACATTGATACATATCAATATACTAATTGATATATTCTAAACTATCACTCCTTAGGCTAAAAGAAAGCTATTTACATCTTTTAATGAAGGTATGCATCGATGCTCTACACCATGTATCGATGCATCCCTTGACGGGTGCATCGATGCACTATCTATGCATCGGTACATAAATCCCATTCGATGTTTATATTTTAAGCGAGTGCATTGATGCACTACTTGTGCATCGATACACTGATGGCATTCAATGTTTTTATTTTAAAGGAGTGCATCGATACACTTCATGTGCATCGATACACCTTGAACAATTTCTGGGATTTTACCCTAGATGCATCGGTACACATTGAATGTGCATCGATGCACATAGCCCATAAATGTTATTTTAGCACGAAAATCTCTTCATAATCTTCTTAACACTTTATATTTCCCCTCTTTTTATATCCTTAACTTGCATACACCTACTTAAACTAATTAATACCCATTCAATACCTCTTAAACTTAAAAATCCAATCCTCCACATAGATTTCAAGAATCTCCCTCAATTTTCAACATGTTCTAAATCTAATTCTAACACTTCGTATGTCTTAATTAAGTCGATGACAAGTCAAATTCAACCTCTGATTTCAAATATGAACTCTATTTCAAAATTCCATTCAAGAACTCCTAATCTTTAATTCTTCCTACACCCTTCATCTTGTTGCTTTAAAGCAAATTAAGCTTTCCTTAAGCTTAATTAACATCTAAGGAGTATAACCAAGCTTAAATTTCAGCAAACAATTAGCTCATAAGAAATCTCACCTTTGTTTTAACCTCTTCACGTGTGGAGAAAGAAGAGAAGAAGATAACTCTGGAACCTTGTGTTTTGCTTCATTCTTTTCCACGTGTAGCTAATATATATATATATATCCATTTTTTAATTATTTCCTTGCAAATGACCATTCTATCCTTCAATTTCATCTTCCTTGCAATTTAACCCATACCAAATTACAATACTATTCAATTACCAAACTCTGAAGTTTTACAATTTAGTCACTAACCCGATATTGAGGCTGTTACATTTTAAGTTATCATCCACAACAAGAATCAATCACAAAGATCTCAAAAACCTATGAATATTATCAACAAAAAACATCATTTTAAAAGGGAATCACAAAAAAAAACCCCCATGAATAAATTCTATAAAAAATATAGAACAACCCAATTGAATATTATATCATAATTCAATCAAAACAAATCTAAAAGGACAATAGCTTTCTGAAGCTAAATCAATTCAAATTAATGGGAGCAAGCAGAGATTCAAATAGCGGACCGAAAATGCTATTGCGGGCGTTATTTAGCGAGAGCACCGCCGTCGAAACCTGAGATTGATGAAATTAGCGGTGGGTGGCAAATTCACGCATATAACGGCCTGTTGCGCCTGTAATTTAATGGATAACGATGAATAGCGTCGATAACTGGACACTATTATTGTTATCAACCGCTACAATGAAGCAAAAAAATAAAATTAAATAAAGAATAAATCAGTAAGAGAAGAAACGAATGACAAAAAGCATGCAACCTTTAAGAATCAAAATCCTAAAATTAAAATAAGGAAGAGAAAATTAAAGAATAAAAAGATACCTTAATTTTCACTCATACCCTAAAACCAAATTTGCAACAAGAAGAAAAAGAAGCACGGACAAAAACAAAATTAAAGATAAAAAATAGTGGAAAAAAGAGAAATTGAAGAAAACCAAATGCTTACATTATGTCCTTGCCATTTCTGGGTGATTAAAGCAATGAACAACTTATCCCAATAGTGGGGAGTTTTCATTTGGTGAAAAGACTAACATATGTGAAAAGAGGCTCGATTCGACGGTGAAAGATGGAGCTCGGAGGGCAAGAACGAAGATCCCAAAAGATTTGTGATTGATTTGGAAATTTTGAGATGTTTGTTGTTGATACCAAGGCTGTATTTGTACTTAGGAGGGCAAAGAGAATATGCTTTTGCATTTTAAATTTAGTATGGTGATAATAAATGTAACCCCCACAGACCGATAAGGGTAACCAGATCCGATCCGGGGTGTCACATTTGGGCCACCGGAGTGACCCACTGTAAAAATAGTGGAAAATTTAAAACTTTTTAAATTACATGTAAACTAATAAAATCAGTTGTCACTATTTAAAAATAAAACAGATTTCCAGACTCGTATATAAATCAAAATACAATTACATGCCCCCTAATCACATGTACCATACTTGTAACAACGCAAAAAACTCCCATACTGAAGTCGATAGATGCACTGGTACAATTCTTTTAACCTGAAAAGGTGAGTAATAGAGTGAGCTTTGAAAAGCTCAGTAATACAGAACTACCAGATAATGTTGAAGAACGTGCAGATACAGATAAACATACATATCCTTATTATTTCCGAACATTTATAGATTTTGAGCAGAGATTCTACTGATATTTCAGATGGTAACGGACAATGAGCTTTCAGTTCAGAAATATTTCGGATGAGTTCAGGAGATCAGAATAGGTTATCTAGTGTGTTCCCATAAAACCAGTAAAAAGATATATATATATATACACCCCATCCTTTCAATCTGTTTGTGTAGGTTCCCCGGAACCATACACCCGCACAACCAGTAACAGTAAGGCCCTGACACACAGCCGAGGAGCCTGCAATAATCTTCCTCCAACAATAAACCCTCCAGATAAAACATTTCTCCGTCGGTAAACGGAGATATCAGAAATCAAAACAGAATTCATATCAGATATCAGAACAGAATCCAGATCAGAATTCAGGTAACGTATCAGAACAGAATTCAATTCGGAAATCAGATAAAATATTTATATAATTAGGGAACACACCGAGTTTACAGGTATTATTTAGAGGTACTGTATCAGGCAGAGAAACACAGTTATTCAGTATGCCGATAGAATATCGAAATTCAGAATCACTATTGGAAGAGTTCAATAACTGACAAAATCATCAATTATTCAGAATATGACTTGAGCTGTAAGGAAGAAATGAAGATTCAGGACATTTACAATCTATGTCGATTGATCGGATTATCAAACAACTCTTAAATGAATAGCTCCCAAAATTAATGCTTGTCGATTGATCAATTCATTGTTCTTCCAGGGTATTTACTCTTTAATACCACAAACTCTTGTCCATAGATCATTTTCAGAATCATCACTGAATAGATCTTCCAATGTCTTTATTTTATTTTTACGCTTCCAATATATCATGAAATACTGACGTGCTTGATTTGTAGTTCATGATCTAGAAGAACAGTACATTGTGTATGTTCATTAACATTTCCAGACTCATTCACACATTACTTAATCCTTAGTGCTTGAGGTTGCTTAGTTCATTTAGCATTCAAGTTTATTCCAGTTACTTCGGGATTTTCCAGAGTAATTCCGTACGTTTCTGAATTTCAGATACATATTGTACTTCTGTTCAGTTCAGTTTGGTCTTCGTGGTTGATTTGTCGAACAAATATCCAATTCTTAGTACCAAATGCAATCTAGAGTTGAGCTGAGCTGAATACTTCCAAAATTATCATTGAGCTAAACTTGAGTAGACGAATATGCATTCAAGTATCTATGTCGTTCAGGTACTGACATATTATTAAGGTTGATCGGCTCACTTAAGTATGTTCCATAACTTTTAAAGGTAGTCCAATACCATGCTTATTTGGATTCCTTAATTAATCCAAGGTATTTACTTAGTTTAGGTCATAAGGTTATTTTGGTGTTTAGTTTTATTCCATTTATTTCAGAGCTCGAGGATATCCAATCATTCCTGAGCTTGGTGATATTCTTGGGTCATTTCCATTATAGGGGTATTTTGGTCATTTTACAGATCTACTGTATTTCAATTTTTTCTGCCATCCGGTCTTATTATTTAATTCAATCTTATCATTTACTTCAGTCCTTTTGAACAATTCTGACAGCAGAATACCCCCGATAAATTATTCTTCAAGTATTTACTCATTATTTGAATATTTACGGGTCAAGTGTCTTCTCAGATTTTACAAACGGAATATCAGGAATTTCCTGCACTAAGTCAGGATCTTAACAATTAAATCCGTACTTAATCGAGTTAAGTATGAATCCCCTAAGTATTTTCTCATTCAGAGTCAACTCAGACTATTCTACCTCTTAAGGGCATTTCCATAATTTCTTAACCAGATAATTTCGATATTAGCTCTTAACGAAAATAATATAATTTAGAGATCCTATGATTAATTGCTTTCTTGAATACTCTCTGATCTTGAAACGGTTCTCTTAACAAACTTCTAGTATTCTTCACAAACTCTCATAGGATTAAAAACCGGTTATCCATAATTTACAAATAAAACTAACATTTCTTATGCACATCAATATTTTATCAGATCAATATGTCTGTAAAATCCTCTTATCTAACTTCCATATTCAAATCTTGTCTTTTTATAACATAAGGGTATTTTTGTAATTTTACCCTACCAGAGTATTCTCATAATTTCTTATCCAAGTACCTTTAACATTTAACCTTTGATGAAATAAATTATAAGTTGCAGATACAGGGCTGATTTCTTTATCACTAATCACAAACTTGTAATTTAATCTAACAATTTCTCAATCTCTTATATTAGTCATTCGATCCGTAATCAGTTACAGAATTTCTACCACATCATATCAAGTGTATAAATTATTCAACTCCACCAAAGTGACCAACATTATCTTGTTCATGCATTATCAATATAAACATGTTCCATAAAGCATAAAGAGGTAGTAAAGTATTACCTCGATTTCTGTGCAATACTGATCGACCATAAAAATTCCATTCGAACACATTTGATCTTCAATTCAACTTCAATATTTCCTTGGATCCATATAAACAGAAATTACATAAAAAACGGAGCTTAATTCTGAAAAACGGATCGAATCGGATGATAAATCAGCCAAAAATAGCTTACCGGGTTCGAATTTGGAAAAACCGACTTCGGATTCGGATTCAGGACGTCGAAAGCATAAAATATGGCTTTTCGAAAATTTGGAATCTTCGGTCAAAATCAAAGTCAACGGGTTTGACCGGCAATTTCGAGGCTTTCGGGTTCAAATTTCGAGAAACAGACTGCGGAATCGGATTTGGAACGTCGAAAAATGTCAGGATAGGTATACTCGGTCAAAGTCAAAGGTCGTTTAATGCCCGGTCAAAGCCAGCCAAAGTTTTGGTCAATAGTTGTCAACGCCGGTCAACAGTCAACGGGTCAACGGGTGGGGTCAACGGGTCGGTCAACAGGTCGGGTCGGGTTGTGACCGGTCAAACGATCAAATGGGTACAAAACCGGTCAAACCGGTCATTTTTCCTTCCCCACGTAGTGGCGGCGCGTGGGGCGCGTGAACAGTGCACTGATATCGAAAATTCCCGAAAAATTCCTAAAAATTATTTTAATCGATTTCGAGATACTTACAAAGCTCGGTTCAATTTTTTGAACGGTGGAGAGCTCGATTTCAACGAATCGAAAACTTTGACCGCTTCACCTCCACACGCGCCGCCGCCGCCGGAGAAAAGGGAGGACACCGGTGGACTCGGAACGGCTCAAGGAACACGATGGTGCGGGAGGTGTCGTAAACGGATTACCCGATCGTCGTGAATCGATGAAAAACCAACTAAAACCGAGTTATTACCGACAATACTTCTGAATGAAATTCACGACGAACGGTGATGATTCACGACGAAATGTTTGAGGGGTTTGGTTCCTCGGTTGACAACGAACACGATGGTGGTTTCGACTCGTCGATCGGAGGTCGGACGACGAGTAGATCGGAGTTGGAAGGAGGGTTGACGGGAGAGGGAAAACTGGAAAAATTTCCAGAAACATACGGGAGATTGGGGGTATATATCATCTCATAATTAAAAATGGCTAAACCAAGAGTTTAGCCACTGAACTTCCTGCACTTCATAAAACGGTCTGCCAACTTTAAAATTTTGCAATTTAACACACTGTTTCTTTCAAAATACCAAATTAAATCCACCACTTTATAATTTCTTAAATTTATCCCCTAAATTGGGGTGTTACAATAAACGTCCAACATGGTGCTTGTTGTGATGGTTGGCGGTGAAATAATGGTTTATGAGATATTTTAGAGAATGAAGAGAGTTTTGAGAGAAAGAGAATAAAAAGAAATATAAGAAGATGTTATAATAATTATTGGGATAATTATAGATTTTGCCTTTTAGTTTTCCAAATATCTAATTTAGTCCCTAATTTTGATGTTTAGTTGTTTAGTTATATTTAATTTAGTCATTTTGTGTTCTTTAATTTTTTTTTAAAATTTCACCATTTTATTTTAATTATATTTAATTGTGTCTTAAAGAAAGTTGTGTCAAATTATTCTGTTTTAGAATAAGCTGTGTGAAATTTAAAAAAATTTATGATTGCGACACCCGCGGTGACCACAATATCATCCGTTATGTCATCAATCGCGATAAAAACAACACGGTTGAAAACGCGGCCGCGAACGCTATTGTAATCCATGGGAGCAAGTATTCAAATTTCAAACAATAAAATATGAAACTTTGAAACTAACATTTCCTTTCAAAGCACAATTTTATGCCTTTAATGGAAACTTTTGGATCCAAAAATGAAAAATTTGAGGGGAAAGTATGAAACTTTGAGATAATCGAACCAGAGAAAGTATGAAACTTTGAAATTGGGTTGAAATTTGACATGGAAAATTGGAGATTAGGGTTTATAAAATATGGGGAAATTTCCTTGTTCAACCTAATGAACATAAGCGACTGCTGTAGGCGATGACTGTGCCTGGTGTTATTTCGGAGCTGAAGAAGGGTGGGGGAAGGAGGATGATGATGATGGTGGAGATAGAAAAGAAGGGTAGTTTCGTTAGTTTACCTATTTTATTTTATTATTTAATTTTTATTTATTTAGATAAATAAAATAATAATTAAGAGGTGACTTGGTGTGTTCTGATTGGTTTAAATATTTTTTTAATGTTGTTAACAATTTGGGGTTTAGGGTTTTTGCTAACAATAAAGGAATTTGCTGATTTCTTCTTATATAACAGAATGATGCATATTCAGAAAGTAGATAATTCAAAATCTCTAAGGAATTAAGTAGAAATCAATGTTCAAGTTAAGTGTAGGGTTCCGATAGCAATGTGTAATGGTGGCACAGCTGCTATTTCGCAGTAGTGGCACCATCCATCATTGAAAAAGGCGTCAGTAGCAGTGTGAACAAATTTCACATCAATAGGAGTGGATCGTTGCCGCAAATAACAGTGTAACGGAAAAAAAATGTGCAATAGAGCAGAATAATGTCAAGGCAGAGAGTATATAACTCAAAATCTATCTCGTAAATCAAGTAAAAATCAATTTTCAAGTTATGCTTAGGGTTTCAAAAATTTACCTTATTTAATTTCCTAGTATGTCAGAAGCTTGGAGGAAAGAGCGGAGCTGAGTTGCACTATGGTGGAGGAGACGGATGAGATAGGCGGAAGAGAAAGCCGAGGCAGGGACAACGGCGGCGAGAAGCTTGTTGGTGGCTGTCAGAATTTCTAAAATAAGTTTTAGAAGAGGGGGCAAAACGTCCCGAAAAATATTTTAAGGGGTAACTCGGTACAAATGATATTGTTCAGGGGGCAATGGTGGCATTTAAGCATATATATATATCTTATTAACCATTAATCAAAACTGAAAAACTGAATTAAATATTTACATCTTACATTAACAATATAAATAAAACCATAGAAATATTATCAACCAATCAACTTCTCTTCATTTATCTTTTAATTAAATTAAAAGATAACTAAAAAATAATGATAAATTTGAATACAGTTGAACCTTATGTCAAGATATCAAATGCTCCATTAATATTTATATTTAGATAAAATATTCACCTTAACTGATATCTTGTGCGGTAATCAAACATTGATAATAAGAATATGTCAAGCAAAAATCTTCTTTTGGACTGATTTATTACTTACATATCAAACCAAATAATTATCACATGTTTATAATCAAAGTTGTACATGCGATTGTGTCAACTATTAATCTTCATTTGGGCCGATAAATACTTACATATCCTAAGTTACATGTACATAAACCTTTATATTTGAGAATAAAATAATTTTCATAACTTAGGTCACTTTAATGGCTTATTATTTCAATTAAACGATCTCATGTACATACTAGTGAATTAAAACTTTTCCAAAGATTAGAAAAAATAATTTCTTTTAATCAAACTGAACCGAATACATCAATGCCAAATATTATTCTATAATTCGTAACAGTAAAAAACCAAAACTGAGATTTCTAATCACGTCATGATTTCCGAAGTAACTCATAATAAAATTGTCTAGAAAACATTATTGAAAACCAAAAACATAAATCTTTGATCATTCCTCAAGAATTTCTTAACCATGAATTCATCTAATTAAATTAAAACAGAATACAATCCATTGAATTAAAACATAACATAAGAAATCCATAACTCATAGTATTAGCGTAAAATTAAAAATAAATACGCATCTATGAGATTTTCTTCAACAGAATAATCATGCTAAGTTCCAATATATGAGATCAATGTCCATTAATAAAATTTTCAAAAATAAGGAAACATAATTGTGGACACAATTTCCACACTAACTACATCAAGCAGTGAATAACATAATGTTAAAACTTTAGCAGATATCGTCGAAGCACCCAATAAAATAATATTTATGATTATAATTCTCCATAAAAACGGATTATGCGTATATTATTATAATCAGAAAGTGTCAAAAATACATAATATAAATACATAAGCGTGTGATTACCAAAGGGGAAAATTTTGGTTAATGGTGGGAACAATTTTCATGTAAATACCAAAGAAGAAAACATTAACAATTATGCACGGTAAGTTAATTCATTAGGAATCACAATTGAGAACCATTATCGCAAAGTTAACACAAAAATATGGCAAAGTGAAGGCATAATTATCGCACAAAAATGTACGAAAATTAAACCCAAAATACTTGAATGAATCAACCAAAAAATTAAATCAATAGGTTCTCAATTATTCAACATGACGAGACGATGATATCATTTGTTAAAATCAAATCATAATAAATATAAAAATAAACATGGATTAAATCATCAAGACTAAGAAATACTATATTTTGTGGAAATATATATACATGAATTAATTAATAGATTGAAATTATTGAATATTTATTTGTGATATTTCAAGAAAATATAATTCTCTTGAGTATCAACTCTATAAGGGGTTAAGAAAAAATACGAGATTGTCTATTTCTTGGGGACCATAAGCCTTTTATATAACTCTTCGGCCTTCATCGAATTATAAATACAACTTTAATAGAATCTACACTTTTATTTTTATGACACTTTAATACCTTTATGATATAATATTTTATAAATATTGTTTTCAATTGACATTAAGAAACTTAGAATTTCTAAAAAATACAATCCTAAATCGATCCCTACACCGAACCATGGTACAAAGTCTGGGTTAGGCAACAATTCAAATGGGTTCCGGTATCTTTTGGTCGAGTTTGGATTAGGGGAGGATGCACTTAAATCTTTAAGAGATGTAACCATTATTTTAAATAAATTTAAATATAATTTAATTTATTAAGAGTATGATAAAAATAAAATTAAAAATGGAATATCTATTATATTAGAAAAGTATTAAAAAAATTTACTGTCATTTTTAAATTTTTAGTTACGTCACTTCTTTATGTATAATTTTAAGGTAAACTACATCAATGATCATTAATTTTTAAGTAAGTTTTTATTTTTTCACTAAAATTTCAAAAGTAACAAAATGGTTAGTAACATTATCGATTTTTAACAAAATTGTCACTAACGTTATCGATTTATAAGAAAATTATCACTCCACTGTTATCTATGTTAAATTTATGATGTGGAAACGTTAATAAAAAGGTTAATATTTAGTTTTACCCCCTAAACTTTTGCTAAAACATCAAATAAGCCCTTAAACAATGATGTTATATCTAATTTATCTCAAAATCTTTCTAAATTATAGTTTTTTCCCAAACACCACACCACCACAACTATATTTTAACCATATTCCTTACAAAACGAAAACCGCACTGTATAGATAAATAGATTTGTTCCATTAAAGACAAATACATGAGTTTTTAAAGTCATATATTCAATTAATTTTAATGTGAAAAATAATGCTTTTGGGATGATTTTCGTTTTGTAAGGAAAGTGGTTAGAATATTTAAATACAAACTAGAGTTAATTTGTTTAAGTTTGATTTTCGTTTTGTAAAAAAAATAGTTAAAATGTAATTGATACGTTGGGGTGTTTAAAAAAAACTGGAAATCAGAAAGTTTTTGGAATAAATTAGATATAAAAGCATTGTTTAAGGACCTATGTTTTAGCAATAGTTTAGGGGTAAAATTAAACATTAATCTTTTCATTAATAGTGTCACATCATCAATTTAACATAGATAATGGTGGAGTGATCAGTTTGTTACAAATTGATAACATTAGTGACCATTTTGTTACAAACTAATAACATTAGTGACTATTTTGTTACTTTTGAAACTTTAGTGAGAAAAATTAAAATTTGCTCGAATATTAGTGACCATCTGTGTAGTTTACACGTAATTTTATTATATATATATGTCAAGAACGGGTGATGGTGCGATTGCTACAGAATCATTGTTGTCGTGTTCCATTTTCACAAGTTACCTAATTTGAGACACCAAATTGAAAACCTAAATTTTGAAATCTTCAAAAAAGAAACTGAATTTCTTCTAAGTGACCATAGGAGAAGAAGGTGCAGATAGAGAAAGAGATGAAGTTGTGAATTAGAAGAAAGATTGAGAGATGGAGCTGTGACACCATTGTTGTTTCTCAACAATTACTTCATCTTTCTGGATTTTATATGATATAAGTTGTGGCACGCCTTGTTGATGATGAAGACATCAACAAATCGATTGTTGGATCTAGGAAGGAAGCAAGGAACCTGCAATGCAAGATTGTAATGGTGATTAGGTGGGCTAGAAATATGAAAGTATAAAGAAAGAATGGAAGTATGGATGGGTTGTTTTTTATGATAATGATTGTGGTGAAGGAGAGAAAGAAATGGTGATGGTAGTATCTTAAAGAAGGCTTAAAGAAGAACATATGCTAAAGAGCATAGACCCATACTTTATATGATTTTTTAAGGGATGGTAGAACCGGACTTGGCCCATCTAGTTATATTACAAATAGGATGCACAAGTATCTATGGAAAGAAGAAGGGTGACACCACAAGCAAAGCTTGAGAAGTCGATAAAGTTCAATCAAGAACTTGAAGAGAGATAAACTCACAAAGGTTTGATTAATGTATGAAATGAGATTATTACAAATGCCAAATGACTTGGCTATATATAGGAAACCAAGGGGCATGGCCGAACCATCACATGTCTATTCGGCTAATACATGCACCCTTATCAAGATGCATGACTCTTTAAATGAAAATACATGATGAATTGAATTAAATAATGATGTCTTCTCATGTTGGCGCCAAATCCATGCTCTTGTGTGGACGAATGATTAGGTTGCTTGCCTCGTGTATCTTCATGATTTAGGCACCTTTTGGCCTAAATAACATCACCAATGCACATCCCCCTTCAATGGTGACCTTCCATGGCAGCACTTTTCACGAAAGATCATGATGTTTGGATGGCACCTCTTCATGAAAAGGTATGTTGCAAGGTGAGTGAGTTGATGAGGAGCTGGCAGTTAATGCCCATTGATGTGTTAATTCACTTGGTAGCTCCTCGTGAAAAGGCATGACCCGAAAATGCACCTATTCGCGAAAAGGCACGATTTGAGAAAAAGTGACCTTTCACAAAATTGATGTCCTTTGGGCATAGATTATGTATGTTCAAGTTCCAAGCTGAATTGAAGTCTTCTTCTAGCTCAAATCTTCAACTCAATCCAGCTATGAACTCACTTGGCAATGGTTGGCAATAGACAACTTTTCACCATTTGTTCTTCATGCTCTTCTGAGTAATCCTATGTAAGTTTTCCTAGCTCCTTGTCCTTAGTTAAGCTCAAATTCAACTTCCAAGTTGTTGTATACTTTGGAACCTGTAAGAAACATAAAAAACTCATATTAAAAGTTAACCTATGTACTTAAGAATATAATATAAAGATGTGGACTATATGTTATATGCATGAATATCATAAAACATGGTATTCATAATAAATGATAAATGGAAACATATAATATTAATATCCTAAGAAATGATATGTAGTCATAGCATATATTTGAATGATATGAAAGACATGATAAACTAAGCATAGGATGGTATGAATGATATGATAATTTATACTAACATGTGAATGCATGCTTATGATAGAATAGAATGTATAAATGATATAATATATGATAAGGTAAGGAATAACTCCCTTAGAAGCACCAATGAAAACATTCATGGAATAATCAAGTTATGGAGAAAGTTGGTTTTGATCGTGCGTGTATCATTATATGTTTCTCACAGTTCCAAAAAGTACCCATCATAAACATCAAACACGATGAATAATATTATTATTTTAAATATCATAATAATTTAGTCTATGTTATTAGTGATAAAAATATTATTAAATTATTTACATTGGTATAAGTTAGTTCCTTTTTTATTGAACATGTAAAAAACATATGGATATTCTCTTAATATTCCATTGAAGAAAAATATTTATCACGAAAGTGACACAAAAATAATTTATCAAAAATTTCGCATACGTAATTTAAAATACATGCAAAATAAATATCATAAATAAAAAATACAAAATAATAATTATAAACTAAAAACAACAATAGTAAAAGAATATAAATATATATTTTAATGCTGAAAATCAAGACTATGATCATCTGGATGCCGAGTAAGAATTTAAGATTCTGAATTGTTCGAAAGGAAAGACAGAATAGGGGATAAGTTATAAAATTTAGTGTAATTTGACAATACATCAGCAAAAATAAATAAAAAACATAACAATGAATTTAGTACAATTTAATTATGTCATCAAAATACAAGAATCATCTATAGAAATTATTACATAATAATAATTCTATCACACGTAAATTTTCTTAAGGATTAGATTAATAATTTTCTTAAAGATATAGAATAATTAAGGAAATTGTTAAAAAAAAAATAAGTCATGTGTAGTAATATTTTAAAACATTAAGGCTTTAGTTGGAATAAAAGAAATTGGTAGGAGAAAGTAGATTAATCGACATCCATATTCCGTTGCTTCACGCAATTCTAAAGCTTCGACAGTCGGGATGCTGATTGACAAAAATCTAATGGATTAGCAGGAATGGAAACAAGATTGCCGATAGGATGACAAAGCTAGCTTCACGACAACACTACAGCTTGGTTCATTTTGATTCCCTCCGGATGAGCTAGCAGACCTCCTAGCTTTAGACGCTGCTGTTGCGCAACAAACTGATGAGAATATACGCGCATAGCCTACTGTTTTAGGCTTCTTTCAATTCAAAAAAAAAATGCTAAGTGTCTTTATGAATCAATTTACTTATTCAGTGGCCTTAAGAATAAAATAGAGTGTTGTTTCTTTTATAGGTACCGAGTTCAAGTACTTATATCTGGAGAGTTTACGTATGCTGTTAATGACTAAAAAAAATTCTAAACACTCTAAACTATTCAAAAAAAGAATTATATAAACAATAAATATGTGCCAGTGAATGAATCCTAATGAAAATTTCATGTTTAAATCTAGGCATTGGATTGAGATATTATAATTAATTTTCAAAAAATAAAGGAATTATATTATTAGATTAACAAAAAGTGTTTATCTTCTTTCCCACTTAGACATTATTTTTATAAGATAGGGGTTCTCCTCTGTGGTTTTATTGAGCTGTAATTGAAGGGTGATTAAAGTTTTAAAATGATTAAAGAACAAGTATAAGTATAGGTTTAAATCAAGTAAAATTATTTTTATAATTATTTAAAACTTTAAAATTAAAATCAAATTGATATAATTTGTAAAATTTAAAATTATTTTTTAAAACTAAAATCAAATTAGTATTTTAATTATAATTTATAGATTATATTATATATTAATATTGTTTTTAATAAATTTATGACGTTAAATTTAAAATTTAAATAGGTTGATCGGCGCACGTTTAGAAAATGCTCTCGGCGTAAGATAGCAGGTCTATTTTTCGTTGAAAATTTTCTTGCCTCAGTCGTGATTTTCTCTTGTTTTCTTCAGTTTGCTTTGATTTATCTCTTGTTTCCTTGCTTCTGATCGATTTGAGGAAGTTGTTTGAGGGGAATCAGGAGCAATCGTTGGAGTTCTTTCCTCCGGAGATCAGTGAGGGTTCCATTAAAGTGCGACCGTCGGTTAAGGTTCTAAATGAAGGGATTTCTACTTGGAGGCACTCGCTGGTTGCTCAATTTCTTGGGCTTCCTCCCAATTTTGTGGTGCGAAAGGTAGCGAAAGGTTGAAATCCTTGTGGAGTAAAGTGGGTAAGATTGAAGTGAGCCTTACTGGGAAAATTTGTTCATTTTTCAGTTTGGGAATGCCTCGACAGTGGATTCGATGCTGGAGACTGGTCTATGGCATGCTCAAAATAACCCGATGACCTTAAGAAAGTAGAAGTCGAATCTGAGAACCTTGGAGTTTAAGATGGATCGTGTTCCTGTTTGGATTCATCATTCTCATGTTCTATTGGAGCTTTTAACAAAGAAGGGACTAAGTTTTATTGCGAGCGTTGTGGGAACTCCGTTTTATATGGATGGGATCACGACGTCGAGGCAACGTCTTTCTTATGAGAAGGTATGCATCGAAATTGGCGCTGATTTCAATTGTTCTCGGTAATGGTACTACTACGACAGTTAGTAGAAGTTCCATGGTTGCCCATTAGGTGTGTTAATTGTTGTACCTTTTCTCATTCGGAGAAGGATTGCTCTATTAAGGGTAAGACTGTTGAGCAAATTTGGCAAGTTAAGAAATCTGGGAAGAGTAATTATGCTAAGGTTGTGTGTAAGAACCTTGTGAAAACTATAGTTGAGGGAGTTGAACTGTTAACTAAGGTTGATAGTGAGAGTGCTGTTTTAGATCAGGATATTAGTGAGTGTATTGATGTTGATGCCTCTAGTAAAGCTGGCGATAAGTTTGGGAGTTCTAGTCTGTCTCGGTTTGTAAAATTGAAATCTAAAATAAGGATGTAGGGAGTAAAGAAGGTGGAAGGCAAGGGGTGGTTACTAAGAATAAATTTGCAGTTTCAGGGGATGATCAGGAGAATTCTTTCCCTATTGGTGTTGATTTGCATGCTCAAAAACCACGGGTTGCTGCCTTAGGGGTGACGAATCTGTTGAATGAGATGAAAGCTAAAAATAAAGATCAATTAGAGAGGGGAAAAAAGGTCTTGAGGGGGTTGGTGAGGGTGGATATTTGCCTTCCTTCTCATGAATTTTTATTTTTGGAATGTGCAAGGGCTTAATGCCCTGAATAAGCAAGCACTTATTGTGAAACGTCTTAATAGGTTTAAGATTGATGTTGCTTATCTGCTCAAGACTAGAGAAAAAGAGAAAAAAATGCTTGGGGTTGTTGCTGGTGCTTTTGTTAATTGGAATTGGGTTTCCAATTATAGTTGTGCGAGTAATGGTCGGATTTAGGTTCTCTAGAGGAATGACATGCAACTTAGGGATGTTTGTGTTTATGATCAATTTATTTCGTCGATAAGTAAGTTTAGGGGTATGGATATTGGTGTCACTGTAGTGTATGAAAGTAATGACGGTGTGATTCTAAGGGCTCTTTGGCAACAGTTAAAGGATGTTGGTGCTTCTATGGCTTCTGTCCCTTGGATTGTGGGGGACTTCAATGTCTGAAACCTTGGGTATGGATGCTTTTGAGCATCCTACTGCGGATATGTGTGCTTTTAGGGACTGAATGGAGGATCTGAATCTTACTGATCATCCTTTTAGTGGGCCTCTATTTACTTGGTCTAATAGTTAGGAAACTGTGTTTTTGGCTCGGAAGTTAGATCATTGTCCCGTTTTGGTTTGGATGGAGATGCCTTTGCCTATTCACAGGCCAAAGTCGTTTAAATTCTTTTATTTTTGGACTCTTTATCTAGGGTTTATGGAGGTAGTTTGGTGTTCTTGGTTGAAGCATGTTTAGGGGGATCCGATGTTGGTTTTATTCCGCAAGATGAAATGTATGAAAAGAGAGTTGAAGTTGTTTAATAAATTTTGTTATAGGGATCTCCCTGCTAGGGTGGCGTTAAAGAAGATTCAACTTGAGGACCAGTAAATTTGTAATCTTTCTGACAATGGGAATGCTGAGGGTATGAGATGTGAGAACCTTCTCCGAGCTGAACAAGAAGAGCTTGAGATGACAGAAAGACTTTACTACAGACAAAAAGCGAAAGTAAAGTGGTTGAATAAAGGTGATTTGGGCACTAAATTTTTAAATGCCTCAGTGGCGGTTAAGTAGAAACGAGACATGGTTCGTATGCTTTATAATGAGCAGGGGCAGCAGCTTGTGTCTTTTGATGATACGTCGGGGGAAGTTGTGCATTTCTTTCAAAGTTTGGTAGGAGCTGTGGACCCAGATATGGAGAGCTGCAATGTGAGTACTTTAAGTGAGATTGTTGGTTTTAAAATTTCTAGTGATGTTGGCAGGTTGTTAACTGGAGAAGTGTATAATATTGAGATTAAAGAGGTTTTTTTCACCATGGTGATGATAAAGCACCGGGACTGGATGAATATTCTCCCAAGTTCTTTAAAGTGGCTTCGGAGGTGTGGGTGCGAATATTATTGATGCAGTTTGTTCGTTCTTTAGCACTTCAAACCTCTTACTGGCTTTTAATGCTACAACATTGGTCCTGGTTCCAAAAGTGGTAAATGCTTGCAATATGAAGGATTTTAGGCCTTTATCTTGTTGTTCGGTTGTCTATAGGGCTATCACTAGAATTATGGTCCGTAGATTGGCTATTGTGTTTCTTGATATGGTAAGGCCTAACCAATCAGCGTTTGTTAAAGGGCAGGATATTGTGGATAATACTCTGCTTGCGCAAGAGAATGTGAGAGGGTATGGTAGGAAAACTTTGAATCCGAGGTGCACCATAAAAAGTGACTTATAGAAAGCGTTTGACAACATAAATTTGAATTTTATCCTTGATGTTCTTGAGGCAATGTGAATCCCTAATGAGTTTAGGGGCTGGATCCGCAGGTGTGTAATGACCCGATATTTTTCGATTGCCTTTAATGGTAGCTTAGCTAGCTATTTTAAGGGAGAGATGGGTGTTAGGAAAGGAGATCTTTTATCTCCCTACTGGTTTGTTTTGGCCTTGAATGTGCTATCTCGGTTGCTGGACTTGGCGGCTTTTAAGGGTTTTTTTCAGTTTCACCCTAAGTGCATGAGAGTCATGTTAGCGCACTTATGCTTTGCTGATGATTTGCTCATTTTTGCGAAGGGTAATTTGATTACATGGTGGGGCTCATTGTTTTGAGCAAATTTTACAAAATGTTGACATTAAGAATTAATGATGCAAAGTGTGAAATCTTTACTTCCGGTGTTTTGGAGGGTGAGTTGGAGAAGATTAGAGACACGTTGGGGGTTTAATATTGATAAGCTTCTGGTGCGTTATCTGAGAGTTCCGCTTGTTACTTGACATTTGTTGGAGAAGGACTGCTTTAGATTGTTTAACTCTATCAGTAGGAAGCTAGGGAAGTGGTCGAATTGTAGATTAAGCTACGCTGGTATGCTGCAATTGATTCAATCAGTTTTGTTTAGCATTTCTAATTTTGGTGTAGGCAACTGATTCTGCCTAGGTCTGTTTTGAAGAAGGTTGATCAACTGTGTATGAGATCTTTTTTTGGAGGGGTTCAGGTTCTATTGCTCTTGGTGCTAATGTGAGTTAGAGTCGGATTTGCACTCTGAAATCTAAAGGGGGGGTTAGGCATCAAGGATTTGGCTTGTTGGAATTGTGCGCGTCTCCTTTAGCTTCTTAGGAAAATTTTGGCGAATGATGGGTCCCTTTGGGTGGAGTGGTTGAAGACTTATGTTCTTAAGGGGACAAGCGTTTGGGGTTTCATTCTGGGCAGTTGGGTGAGTTGGGGTTTAAATAAAGTTTTCTCCCTTAAGGAGATTGTGTGGCCGTTATTCCATGCTGGGTGTTCAATGTCTGTTCGGATGAGGTGGATTTGACAAGAGATAAGAGTAAAGAATGATAAAGTTCCATGGCAGAAGTTGGTGTGGTTTCCTTTACATGTTCCTAGGCATGCTATTGTGTCTTGGTTGACTTTGCTTAATCGTCTAGCAACTAAGGACATCATTCGTAGAATGAGCATGGTTCTTGAGGGTATTTGTGTGCTTTGTTGGGAGGAAGAGGAAACCAGAAGTCATTTATTTTTTAGTTTTCCTTTCTGGGCTCGAGTTTGGAGAGCTGTTCTGTCCTGGAGTGATGTGTAGCGTGGGAACACTAGCTTGGAGGGTGAACTTCAATAGATGTTGTCTCTTTGGAGGGGTAAATCTATTTCAAGCATTTGGTTTACATTTTTTTGGAATGTTTATATATACTTTGTTTGGGAGGAAAGAAATAAAATAAATTTTAGGAACTTATATAGGAATGAGGAGGAAATTCTTGATTGTATTAAAGAAATTGTGCAGATAAAGCTTATTACGAGGAATAACACAGGAAATGTATAGTTTAGTTTTTAGATCTTGTTTGTAGGGTTTTACTTTTGACTGTTGCAGCTTTGATGTCTCTTTGGATTGAATATACACATTTTATCCAAAAATAAATAAATTTACGACGTTATTAATGTACCTTGAATTAATTATGAAAATTGATAATATTAGTGATCATAATATAATTTTCAAATATTGATGTTGAAATAAAATTCACTAAAACATTTATAGTTTACCCAACAAAAATATAAACAGAATTTAGGGATCATTTATCTAATCCACCCTCGTATAAGAAAGCTACGCATAATTTGGTTTCCGGTGGCTCAAGAAATACGTCTCTTGACAGAGGAAACGAAACAAAATCAAAAACTGGCAGAGAGAAATCAAAGAGTTGAATATGGTCTCTTGACAGAGGAAACGAAACAAAATCAAAAACTGGCAGAGAGAAATCAAAGAGTTGAATATGGATGTGATAAAAACTCAGCAAATATCGGCTCGACCCACTTGGTTCTTCCTTCAAAGGCTCCGTCGACGTTACCAACAGCTATGCAGGTTTCTCTTTTTCCTTCTTTTTGCTGTTTATTTTCTCTTTTATTTCATTTTTTTGAATTTCGTTCTAGATCTGAATCGTTCTGTTTGCTTTAATAAATACTGTTTAGGGAAATCTTATGTTTTTATCTTTTGCACGATTGCTGATTGAGATGTTGCTTGTGCTGAATTATAATTTATAATTATAGGTTTTTTAGAGTAATTTTTGGGTTTTGGGGTTTTAAATCAGATTGTTGGGTTTGAATTGAGACAGTTTGTTAATTGTGTATGTGTTGACCTAAAGAGTATTTGAAGAAATGCCTTGGTCCTCCATATGTTTTGATGATATAATTTCTTATTGTTGAGCTTGTGTTGACACTTGACTTGCATTAATTAGTATTATCGTGTTTGAAGAGTTTGAATATTGAATTTTCAGTTCCTTTTGAGGAAGACGAGAAAGACCCGAGTATATGGTTCCTTGACCACAACTACCATGAATCAATGTTTTCAGTGTTCAAGAGGATTAATGGTAACTAGTTTCTCAACTTTAGTAAAGATGGTGCTTCTTTTAGTTTATCTATTCTCTTCTTTCTCGTTTCATCTATTATTCTGTTAAGAATTAATGTTCTTTATCTCTGGATTTGATTTGATCATTGTTTTAGCCAAGGAGCAAGTTGTTAGTTGGTATAGTACGGGCCCAAAATTACGGGAAAATGATCTAGATATTCACAGATTATTCCACAAGTAAGATTTTATTGATTGTTATTTCTTATACTGTTCTTAACTTCACTTTCCAGTCCAATCTTTTAACCAGGTGCTTTTGTTGTTGCAGCTATGTCCCAAATCCTGTTTTGGTCATCATTATTGTTCAACCGAAGGAGTTGGGGATCCCCACCAAGGCCTACTATGATGTTGAAGAGGTTAAGGAGGTAAGAACAATTTTTGGATACTCTTCTATTCATCTGTTTTCTACCTAGTCCAAAAAAGATGAGTGAGAGATGGAAACGTAGAGAGAAAAATTGAAAGGGAAGTTTTCTTCCGGGAAAGTTTGGTCGGCGTTCATCGATAATCTAAGTAGAAGAGTGTCTCGACGAGAGTCAAGGGAGTTGTTCTCAACTCAGGGTCCGGTAGTCAGAGTGTTCATTCCTAAAGAAACAAGGAATCCGAAATACAAATTCTCCATATTTGCCTTTGTACATTTTGGTAACGAGGAAAGTCTAAAATGGGCTATTAACAAGCTGAATGGTTCATTGATTGATGGTTGGAGAATTACAGTTGGTTCTGCACGATACAAGGAAGCTCGTATGAGGTCAGCAGGGCAGAATAGTTCTTTGGAGATGACTTTAAAGCAGGTCTCAGTTGATACTTCAAGGTCAAAAGTGAAAGTTGATATTAATAGGAGTTTAAGGGATGAAAGATCTTACAAGGATGCCTTACTGTCTAATAGATTGAAGAGTAATGTATCAGACCAAAGGGAAATGACATTTGAAGGTTTCAACAGGAGGAAAGGCATAAAAAATATTTGGGAAATGCATATTCCTTCAGAGAGCTCCAGTTGGGTGAAGAGGTCATTAACGGGGATTATTAAACATTCTTTTGAGTTAGAATTAGTCCAGAAGTCTCTAGTTAATGAAGGCCTTGAAGTTCAGATTGCCAGATGGGGTTACGTTTGGAATTCATGTGTTGTAACCTTTAAGTCGGATGAAGAAATGTTGGATGCATGGTCGACGAAAAAAGATGAATTACTTTTCTGGTTCGATAGGTTGGCACCTTTATTGAATGATGATGGCATTCCAATGGCTTTTTGCCTCATAGAACTATCTGGGGTTCCATTATTATGCTGACAAAACACCTTCTTGGAACTTTTAGCAGGGAGGTGGGGAATGGTGGAAGATATCCATGAAGATATAAAAAACAGAGAAGACCTCTCCACGGTGAAGATTTTGATCAGGGTGGAGAGCCCTTATGATGTCCCTGAGGTGATAACACTTGGAGCTTATGGAAGATCTTATACAGTGAAGATTAAGCGGGGTTCGGTGCTCGAGTATAATTCAGATTTTTCTAGCAAATCGCCGGTGGGAGTTTCCGATGTAATTCAAATTGGTGAGAAGATTGCTGGAGAGGAAGCTGACAGGAGTGTGTCAGAAAGTATGGAAAGTGCTGAACATTTAGAAGAACACAGCAGACAAAATGTAGACTTATGGTTTGACAAAGGAGCTTATACGGGTTTGGTTGGAGTAGGTGGGGAAAATCATATCCCAATGCTTAACAGAGATGGGAAAAGCATTAATTGTGAGGTGTCAGACTGCCAGGATATTGGGAGAAACAATTTGGGTGATTATGCCGGTTTGGGATTCAGAGTTTTTAATTTTTCGGCTGATGGGTCTGAAGCCCAGTCAGTAGAAAGTGAGCAGCCTGGTTCTACAGATTTTAAAATAATTCCAACTGGGCCAATTATTAAATTGGATAGTTTTGGGAGAATGGACTAGAACCAATTTATAGTTCAATCTGTCAACATGGAGGAAGCAAATAATGGAGGTATATCTCATTCCAGTTTGATGCTGCGTAGTGGGGGAGTAGAGTTAACAGCAGCAACTAAGATGATTGACTCTAATGCACATGCTGGAAAAATGATTTCTAGGGGAAGATCGCTTCATCGATCTAATTCATCTTTAACTACTAGGAGTGAGCCGTTGGAAAGGAGAAGAATGTTTAGTTATAAAAGGGTGTATTCGAGATCAAGGGAGAGAAGACATTGGCCATTACCTACAGAAGAGGAATCCTTAGAAAAGCTAAAGGGTAAGGACTTGGTGCTAAATTCAGTTCTGCCAGTCAGTCCAGTAGCAGATTTTAATATGGATGGTTGTGTGGAGTCTACTGTGGAGAGGCATGTTGCTGATAGTAGTTTGGGTAATACGTGTGAAGAGTGGTTTTCAGAAGGTGATGATTTTGATTTCAATTCCATTAAATTTATTCGAAGAGCCAAAAGATTGTTGATAAGGGAGGCATTGGATCAGGCTAGCACTTCAACAGTTTCTTCTCCAGCTTTTTCAGTTCTATTGGAGGAAGCCTTAGCTACTTAGGAAGTCAATAAGCTTTTGGGGGTGTCTTTCAAGGAAGGGAAGTCAACTTTTTGGGAAAAAAAATTATAAAGTTGGAGGAAGATTTGGGGCTGGTTTGAGCTTCAGTTTTCTTGGCAGTTCTGGTTTTTAATTTTTTTGATGATTAACCAATTAGCAATTATTTCATGGAACGTTCGGGGATTGGGAAGAAAGGAAAAACAAAGATCTGTTCAAAATTTAGTTTTAAAGAAACACCCTATTTTTCTTTTGCTTCAAGAAACAAAAATGGAGAAGATTCAGAGGCATTTTTTGAGGAGTAGTGGTTTGAATACCCTTCAAGGGTTTACAGAATATCCAGCAGTGGGTTCTTCTGGAGGTTTATTGAGTTGTTGGAATGAGGGCATGTTTGAAGTGGAAAATCATGTTATAAACAGAAGGTTCATTGCTACTTTTGGGAAATTTCGAACTTCACAACTTAGGTGTGGTTTTATCAATGTTTACGGTCCTACTGTTGAAGAAGAAAAAGCTTGCTTTTTTGAAGAGTTAGCTGTTTTTATTTGTGGTCAGAGTATTCCTCTTTGTGTGGGAGGTGATTTTAATGTGTATCTTTCAGAAGAAGAGAAGATTGGAAGAGCCCAAAACAGAAATTCAATAAGAATTTTCAGTCATTTTATCCAACAGACATATTTAATTGATTTACCTTTGCATGGGGGTAGGTTCACATGGTGTAGCAATCAGGATATACCCACCTTTGTTAGACTGGACAGGTTCTTAGTTGATGTCCATTTTTTGGAAGCCTTTCTTGAAACTATACAGTATTTGTTACCTAAGGCTGTATCAGATCACAATGCCATTTTTCTTGAGAACGGTGGAGTTAGTTGGGGTAAAAAACCATTCATATTATTTAGTTATTTGATGGATGAAGAAGGTTTTCAGAATTTAGTTGGCTCTGCTGTACAAAACTGCAAGAGTAAACATAACAGAGTTGGAATTTTTTCTATCCTGAAATCTACCAAATTGGCGATCAAGGAATGGGCGGGGAATAGATATCAATACCCAGCTGTAGAAATTGCAGAATTAGAAAGGAATATACACTTAGCAGAGGAAAATTTCCAGCAAATGCAAGACTCTAATGGTTGTGAAAAAGCAGCAGAATTGAGGACTACGAGAACAGAATTATGGAAACTTTATAAAATTGAAGAACATATATGGTTTCAAAAATCGAGATCAAAATGGGTGAAAGAAGGGGATCGTAATACAAGATTTTTCCATGCATGTGCTTCAGTCAGGAGAAAGAGGAATTTTATGAGTGTCCTAAATATCAATGGTGAGATTATTCAAGATCCAGCTATCATCAAAGCTACTGTTAAGGACCATTTTTTTGGAATCTATAATTCTAAGTCTACCTTGGAAGTTGAAGATTTGAAGCTGATTTTTTCCAGAATTTATGTGGAGCAAAGTGTGGTTTTGGAAAAAGAATTTACAGAGGAAGAAATTTGGGAAACTCTTCAATCGTGTGATAGCAACAAAGCTCCCGGACCGGATGGATTAAATATGGGTTTTTTAAGAGATTTTAGTCTATTTTAAAGGTAGATATTCTGAAATTTTTTCATAATTTCTATATGGGGAAAGATTGGGAACATGGAGTCAATCATACTTTCATTACTCTTATTCCCGAGGTGTCTAATAATGGTGGATTAGATGATTTTAGACCCATAAGCCTTGTAGGAGGGTTGTACAAGATCCTTTCAAAATGTCTTTCAAGGAGATTAAGGAATTGTATTATTGGTTTGATCAGCCCAACGCAGTTTGCATTTATTCCAGGTCGTCAAATACTGGATTGCTCTCTTATAGCTAATGAAGGAGTTGACTTTTGGAAGAAAAAAGGGCTTAAAGGATGTGTGTTTAAAGTGGACTTCAGAAAGGCCTATGATACTGTGAATTGGTCTATTCTTTTTACAGTTATGGAGAAAATGAGATTTGGCTTCAAATGGAAGAGTTGGATAAGACAATGTGTATCAACAGCCTCAATTTCGGTTTTGATTAATGGGGTCCCTTCTCAGGAATTCCCTATGGTAAGGAGTCTCCGTCAGGGCTATTCTCTCTCTCCTATGCTTTTCAACTTGGTTGGGGAACTTCTAAACTTATTGCTTTTAAAAGCAGTATCTGAGGGACTGTTTTATGGACTGCAATTTGGAAGAAATGAGACGGCTTTTAATTTATCTCATCTGCAATTTGCAGATGACTTAATTATTTTTTGTGGAGCTTCGAAGAATCAGATTTTAAATGTTAAGAGGGTCTTAAGAGTGTTTGAACTCATTTCTGGCCTTCAATTGAATTTGAAAAAAAGCAGATTATTTGGTGTTAATACGGCTACGGAGGAGGTTGAGGAGTGGGCCTCGTCTATTGGTTGTGCAGTTGGGAAATTTCCCTCTGAATATCTAGGCTTGCCTCTCGGTGCATCTAGGAATTCTTCCTCTCTTTGGGATCCGGGGTTTTACAATTTAACAAGAAGCTTGCAGGTTGAAAATCTAATACTCTTTCATTGGCAGGGAGGTTAGTCTTGATTAAATCGGTTCTTTGTTTACTTCCAGCCTACTATTTATCTCTTTTTAAAATTCCTTCCTCGGTTAATTCCAAACTCAATTCCATAATGTCTAAATTCCTATGGGGAGGTGGAACTAATAAAAACAAGATTCATTGGGTCAGCTGGCCCAATGTGTGCAAATCTAAGGAGGAGGGAGGTTTGAGAGTGTTGAATATTATTAATATGAACAGAGCTTTACTGGGGAAATGGTCTTGGAGGTTTGCTAATGAAAGGAATGCTGTTTGGAGGAGGTTGATATGTTCAAAATACAATCTGGATCCCTACTCTTTACTGTTCAATAACAAGATACCAGCTCAATCCTCTTGGATTTGGAGTTCAGTGGTTAATTCTCATTTTAAAGAACTCATTTGGCTCAAAATTTCGAAGTATGTGCAGAATTCAAGTTGGTTGTAGTCAGTTTATTCGTTTTTGGCAGGACAAATGGGCAATGGATTGCCCTCTTAAGGTCTCTTTCCCAAGGTTGTTTGCTATGCCTTCAAATCAGAGTGGTAAATTGATTGATTTCGGCGAGTTTAGTTCTTTAGGTTGGATTTGGAATAATCGATTGAGGAGGAATTTGGCGGATTGGGAATTTGAACAGTGGACTAATCTGATGACAATCATTTCTAATTTTTGCTTGTCCAAAGATGCCAGCGATGCTCTGATTTGGAAAGTGAGAGGGGATGGTGTTTATTCTGTTAATTCATGTGTGAAGATTTGTTCCTCGGTTTCTCAGGCGAACTCTTTTTGGAAGAAAATTTTGTGGAAAGGATTGGTGCCACCAAGGATTGAGACTTTTATGTGGTAGGTGGTCCTTCAAAAACTGCCAGTTAGGATTGAACTGGCTAAAAGAGGGGTTTCGGATATTGTAGATCTTTCCTGTCCTTTATGTAATTTGGTGGATGAATCCTCTTCTCATTTATTTTTCTCTTGTTCTGTCGTGTGGTCTTTGTGGAATAAATTTTTGCAGTATTGGAGTATCAGTTCGGTCTTTCATGGAAATGCTCAAAACTTTCTTCTAGCTTGGGAAGATCTAAATTCCAGTTCTACTATTTGGAACTTTATTCCGGCTGTTGTTATGTGGACTGTTTGGAAAGTTAGAAATGACATCGTCTTCGAAAGAGGGAAGTTAGATCAAACTAATTTATTTTTCTTAGCTAGAGTAAGGCTTGCATCTTAGTTCCTAGCTAAGTTTGCAGATTCGGTCATTTCTTTGGATTCCCTTATCAGTGATCCTTCCCTTGGGGATTCATGTTTCCCTCCAAACAAATCAATTGTCTCTACCATCCCTTGTTCCCCCCCTCCTAAGGGCTTTGTCAAACTGAATGTGGATGCATCTACCAGTTCTGACTGGAAGAGCAGTGTAATTGCGGGTATTCTAAGAGATGAAGAAGGTCTACTTTTAGGTTCTTTTAAAACGGCTTCTGGTCCGGGTCCACCTATTCTGATGGAGTTAAAGGCTGTTAAGGAGGGTTTAAATTTCTTTCACTCAGTGAGAGGAGGTATTAAGGGTCGGTTGATTATAGAATCAGATTGTAAAATGGTAGTAGATTGGATTAAGGATGGATCTTGTTGTCCTGTTTTCTATTCCTCCATTGTTAGGGAGGTAGCTGTTAAACTCAAAGAAGTCGAGGGAGTTATTAGATGGGTGGCTAGGACAACCAATATTGAGGTTGATGGGTTGGCTAAGTCTGGTATTGGTTAATTTTACTTTGTTGTTGGGGTATTTTATTTTGGGTTTTTAGGTTGTTTGTAAGGGTTTTATCTTGTTATTGTAAATCTTATGTATCTTTATTAATAAAGTTTAAGGCACTCTTTTCCTTCTTCCTTTGATTAAGGAATTCAATATGAGTTCCTTAAATCATGAAGGGGTTTTTTTAATGAGGCCTCAATTCCTATAAAAAAAAAGAACAATTTTTGGATGATTTGTTTTTCATTTATGGGATGGAGAAAGAGCTTGTCTGTTGAGGCGGATAGGCAGTCCTGATGTTAAGTGGGACTGCAACTAGTAATGATATTTTGCTAGAAGCTGTCACTTTTGTATGTATTTGTTGGGCATTTGTAATATGATGGTAATGATGCAGAATGCCACTCAAAAGAGCCAAAAGATTTTTTTTTCATGTTCCTTCTGAAATTGCTGCTCACGAAGTTGAGGAGATTGGTATGTCAGTAGATGAAATTTTATATCTTCTCTGAAAGTTACCTTTTTTGTTTAATTCTAGTTTATTGGATTTTTGGACCATTCATTTTCTTACAATATAACTCCTTTTTCACCCACAAACAGGAGTGGAACACTTTCTAAGGGATGTTAAAGATACAACCATTAGTACACTTGCAACGGAGGTTTTTCCTTTCTTTCTTTCTTTATTTTTCTATTCCAGTTGGTAATAAAGCTTTTACTTTTGTGGAAAACTTTTAACAAACGGATTATATATATATACCTCGGCCTTAATGACAGGTAACTGGAAAGCTCACAGCTTTGAAGGGTTTGGATGCAAGGTTAGGAGAAATGGTCTTACCTTGATCTTGTTATTGACGAGAAGCTTCCGCTGAATCATGAAATACAGTACCACTTACAGGTGAACTATTTCTGCTGATAGTTGAAAGCAAAGTTTAAAAGAATTTGTAGTCATTAAATTTAAGTTTCAGTACTTGATTGCATAAATTCCCTTGAACTTATCTACTTGATTTATCCAGAATATTGACGACATTATATAGTTCTAAGCCTGTTTGGGTTGGTTATTGTCTACCCCACTAATGTTATTGTTTTTAATTACTTCTTTTTCTATTTAAAAGATTAATAAAATATTAGCCCCTTAGGCTTAAACGAAAGGAGTAAGAGGGATTAAATCAATCTTAATTAAATTGTGGATTGGCTAAATCGTTGCTATTTGTTATGGAACCGCTACATGATCCACAATTCCATGAGCTTGGGCTTCTGTTGCTGACATAAAAACATCTCTTTCCATGTCTTTGGATACAACCCATAGGGGCTTGCCCATTCTTTGTACATAAACCCTTGTGAGGCTTTCGCGAAGTTTCAGTAGTTCTTCCGCTTCCAGGATAAATTCTCCCGTTTGTGCCTCATAAAAAGAACTAGCAGGTTGCTGGATAATTACCCTGATGATATAACATGATAAAAGGTTTCCATGCTTAAACTGCAGGATGTGTTCAACTTGCTTGCAAATCTAAACGTAAATGAACTATTCAAGGCTTTTGCTGGTAATAAAAAATCAACCATACATATCTAAAAAAATCGCTGAACATGCTCATGTTCTTTCAGATTAAAATGATATGTATTAACATTTGAAATTCATTGATCCACATTTTCGACTTGTTGTGCAGTAAAAACAAATGATATGATGTTGGTGATAAATCTGTTGTCTCTCATCCGAAGTGTCATTGCACTCTATAACTTGATCAATTACAAGGTGATAAACCTGCTCCAATTTCCCTGCTATGTTTATACTATGCTGAAACTTGTAGATTGGGTTTTGACTGGCAATTTCATTTGGTTTTTCAGATGCTAAACAAAGAACATGAGAAAGCCATGGATGATAAGCCAGCAACCGTCCCGGCTTCCAGTTGAAGCTGAATATCATCTAATATTACTTGGGAGTTCTAATCGTGAAAAAATCTTGAGCACAGAGGAGTGGCTATTAACTGTCATAGGATCTTCATTCTTCAGATTTTGTATTCTTCATAGCTCAATCAGGGATAGAGGTGCACAAAAAATCCGAATATCCGATTTTGGGTAAAAAATATCCGAAACCGGATTTTGAAAAAACCGGTTTTTTTTAAACCGGATCGGATATTTAAAAACCGGATAGTATAACCGGTTTGAGAAAAATTAAACGACCGGTTTTTTTACCGGATTAACCGGTTTTTTTTTTTTTTCAAACCGGATAAAAAACCGGTTTTTATCCGGATAAAAAACCGGTTTTTTTTTTAAAAAAACCGGTTTTTAACCGAAAAAATCCGGTTTTTTTTTAAAAACCGGTTTTTTGCAAACCGAAACCGGTTACACCGGTTACACCATCCGACCCTCCAAACCGGTTAGGATCCGAACCGATTTTTTTAAAATCCGGTTTTTGGGTTGGGAGAAAAAACCGGATCGGTTTTTATCCGATCCGGATCGGATTGAAATCCGGATTCTGTGCATCTCTAATCAGGGATATCACTAGGCTCCAGAATTGAGAGTTTTAAATCTCGTTGTTTTTCGTACAACTATTGGACTTTAGTGATGAAGTGCATTTCCATTAGGATTAAAATCATGTTGAATCAATCATTTGAGTGCTAGATAATGCTTCCCCCCCCCCCCTCCCCACAAAGTGTTCTGGTTTGATATGAGAAGCCTTCATTTGTACTTTTATTCCATTGGTGAAATAGAACCTGACATCCATGAATTTATATCGAAATTGTTACTTCCTTTCACATTAATAGAAGACCCGTAGTGTCGACTGAGATAGTATCGATGATGTTGATCTTTGCAGGGTATTTTATGTACGTCATCTGAAAAAAGGTCCATTAGAATCGTAAATGAAACATCATTAACCTTGTGAAAGAAAAAAACAAAAGTATCTCGGAATATTCCACGATACCAAAAACAACGCTAAATAAATAAATTTTGAAGGAAAAAAATGTTCAGTCAGGCGCTTACAAGCCAGCTTCTGCGTTTAACAAGATGAGGTTGGTTGGTGTTGAAATACCTTTCTAAACCCTCAGATTCATTGTTGGTGTAATCTTCATGCATGCATCTCAATGGATGTCCAACGATAAGCATCGGTTGTTGGGCAAAGAAGTTCAAAACTTCCACCAAGTGTCCCCAAATTTTTGGTCCAACAACAATATAGGTTCTTTTTTTTATAATATAATTTAGGTTGTTATAAACATAAATAGTAAATGAATTAAACAAAATACCCAATGAAAAGTATGCAGCTCATTATCATACTGGTCATAGTTAACATATTCTCAATACTTAGATAAATACCAACTTATTAATGGGGAGACTAATTACTATTCCTGCTCTATTTTATTTCCAGTAAAAGAAGGTTGCAGGTTCTGCATCCTTAATTTCTAAACTGAATCAAGTTGGAGTAATGAATAGGAAGTGAATGTAATTAAGATGAACTCAATTGCCTTATGCATCCCATATGGGAAATCAAAACAATCAATGAATTGTATAGAAAACCTTTTGTTTTTTCCGCCCTTTCATTTACACATCTTCTCATGATCTATACTTCCTAGCAAGAGCATGTGGAAACCGAGTTTGATCTTGACAAAGATGAAGAAGAATTCAAGAACTCGATGCAATCTTCTATGGCTTCGGCGTGATGAGAGTCGATAGACTCGGCCAACGACCGTGACCTCGGAAGATTCGAAGAAGAAACCTTATGCGAAGACTTCCTTCTGATTGATACGAACCACAACGCTCTCGCAAGTTTTGCTCTGAAACGCCTCAACAATCTTGCAGGTGAAAATGAGCTCTTGACAAGCCTCAATCTAAACATCCCCATAACGACCCTTCTTTTTCTCCTTCTTCTGCCTCTTCTCCCATCCTTTAGACCGATAGTCGGCCTTTCGTCGGTGTCGGAACTGCAAAGCACTTGCTTGATTGTTGTTCTTGACATTCTGGACTTGGGAGAAAGGATCTAGAGCTTAGGGAAAAAATATACGCTTGTATGGAAGAAATTTTGATCTTTGAGTTTGAGAAACGGGGAAAGTGACAAAGGGAAGAAGAATCACTGGGTAAGGTTTTGGATGGTACTTAATGATTAAAGGAGTAAATAGAAGGATAATTAATTTGTAAGTTAAACTTTAAGCTTATTCATTGTAAAAAATGTTGACTGCTGGGGCCTAATTTATTAAATTTTGGCTAACTTTTTTCAACAGACCAATTCAATTTTCACATGCAACTATGTATACGTGCATGAAACATGCACCAAAGCGTATTGAATGTAATGTAGTTTGTATGAATCAAATGAATTCAGTGATTGTTATTATATTTTCATATTTCAGGTTCAAACACGATATTTGTAAGAATGTACAAGTATTTATTGTAAAATGATTGATAATCTTTCTAATAAAAATCAACTTATATTCACATTAGAAAAAATGTGAAGTAGCCTGTATGTTCATTGAACTCAAAACCGACCATCAAATACAAGAATTTTATTTTTTTATTCATGGATTCTGATTTCAAGATTTCACATATTGTAACTGTATCATATGTAGATCATCCCATATCTACTGCCTGTTGAGTGTTGATATTGGACAACAAAAGAAGAAAGGCCTAATTATGAATTTAGTTCCTCAAGCTCTACGATGATTAAATTTAGGACTTACTTATTTTACTTTAATTTGGCATAACTTGGTCTTATAATGTTGTTAGTAAATCTCTGTCGAAATAATTTTTTTTGTTTTGAAAATATATTTCTATAAAGTGTTTGTTATTTAAAAAATTTAGTCATCATCAATCATTTTGGGTCTACTTATATTTGTATGAAAAGTAATAATGAGAAGATGAGGTTAGGTCAGATTAGGTTAATTGCATATATATATATATATATATATACAAGATTTTGAAAGGAGAAGGGAAAGCATCAAAGCAACTTGGAAAAATGAAGGAGAGGATGGTCAAAAGGTAATAAAAGAGTTAACTAGCAGCAACTAAGCAAGGGGGACACGCGTTGCTTTTGAGGTATTTTTTTTTTCTTTTTTGCTATCACGTCCCTACTTCTTTTATTTTCATATTTTGTTATAAAAATATGGGATTGTTAACATAGTGGTCCACTTTGCAATCATATATGAAAAAGATAAAGAGGGAATCTATTTGAATATTTGTATGTATGGGAGGTTTGACCATCCTTTTTTTCATATATATTTTTTCAGTTGGATTTTGCAGTTTCACGAACATAAAAAGTTATAAAATTTCTTGTTAAGAAATTATATTAAAAATTAGAAAATATAAAATTAAATCATAAAAAAATTATTTTTTTAAAAAAGAATACAATTTTTTATCCATCCTGGCATATAGGATGTTTTTTTTTACTTGATGGGATAAATGAAAAATTGCACAAGTGCTGGTACGCTCGATTGGAGGAAGCTTTCTGGGGGTATTGCTGGGCAGGCTTTGGAGTTCTTTCCTCTGGTGGTTCGGGATGGGATTCCGATTGTTCAGCCTCCGCTTGAGGTGTTTGATGATGGTATTTCAGAATGGGAGCTGTATTTGGTGAGGCAATTCCTTGGGGCTGCACCGAATTTTGCTTCTATGCAGAGGATTGTGGACAATTTGTGGAAGAAGGCTTCTAAGGGTTCTCGTGTTCAGGTCAGGTTAGCGAGTACTAATCTTTACGTTTTTTGTTTGCTTCTGAGTCTACCCGTGGCTGGGTTTTGGAGAATGGATCGTGGCATATTTAGAATAAGCCATTGGTTTTAAGGAAGTGGGAGCCAAGCACAAAGCGTTTGGATTTCGATTTATCTAGAATTCATGTTTCAGTCCAACTTTATAACGTACCATTGGAGCTTTATTCATGAGCTGGGTTAAGTTACATAGCGAGTGCCTTAGGTGTTCCTCTCTCTATGGATTCTGTTATTGCATCTAAAACAAGATTGGAATATGCTAAGATTTTATTGAAATAGGGGTGAATGATTATATTACTAAATATGTGGCACAGGTTTGGAGGACGAAGGGTGATGTTTTGGCTGAGTATGCTGAAGCTACTGTTGTGGGAGGTGTTGAGGCACTGCATGAACATGTTTTTGATGGTGGTGAGGGGCTGGAGCCTTGGGTTAGTTCTCAGGTGGAGGAATTGGTTGTTAATTTGGTTGAGGAAACTAATGCTCTTTATGAGTCTAATACAATACTGGCTTCTGATAAGGGTGAGATGGATTTTCCGATTTTGCAAGCTTCTTTGCTGAAGAAGAAAGCCAAAGGAAGGGGTAAAGATAAAAAGTAAATTGATGGTTCTTCAAATTATTTTGAGGTGCTGGTGACAACTGCTGATATGGAGGGTGCTAGGAAGCCTAGAGCTACTTCCATGGATGTTGCTGCTCTTTTAAATGAAATGAAAATTAAGAAGAAGGATGTTGTGGATAAGGCTGTTGTGGATAAGGCTGTTGTGGGAGTTGCTGTAGGGGAGGAAGGCTCTATCATTGCTCAATGATAGTTTACTTTTGGAACATCAGGGATATTAATAATCCCTTGAAGTAATCTCGAGTTTTTCAAGGCTTGGTAAGTATAATGTGGATGTTGTTTGTCTTATGGAGACCCGGGTAAGGGCTATTAATGTTGATAGATAGATTGCTTTTTTTCTTTGGATTAGGAGTGTTATTCCAATCATGAGAGTATTGAGAATGGGAGGTTGTGGGTTTTTTTTTTTGGAGGAAATGTTTACTATTTATTGTTTTAAAAGTTTTTGATCAGTCTTTGTTTAATGTTGGTGAGGTTTGTGGGCATATGTGTGTTATAACTGTTGTTTATGGCTATAATAATGGGATTGATAGGCGAAATCTTTGGAGGCAGCTAGAGGAGTTGGAGATCATGGTTGGGTTGTCTTCTTGGTTGATTAGAGGAGATTTTAATGTCATTTAAAATGTAGAGGAAAGCTCTAATTAAGAGATAATAAGATCTTATGACTCTTCTGATATGGAAGCTTTTTGGGGCTGTATGAATTCTTTGGTTTTAATGGATCATCCATTGGTGGGGCCTTTGATTACTTGATCTAATAGGCAGGAGGTGAATTATTTGTCTCGAATCTTGATAGAGTGTTAATTAATTCTCGGTGGCTTGAAGATTTTCTTGATTCTTTTGTTAAGTTCAAGGCTTAGGGGGTGTCTAATCACTGTCATGCTCTGGTTTCATTTTTTAAAGAGAGTCAGACTGATAGGCCTAAGCCTTTTAAATTTTTTAATTGTTGGGCTACATATGGTGAGTTTAAGGATATTGTGAAGGAGTCTTGGAAGCTTGATGTGCATGGTAGTGTTATGCACCAGTTGTTTGTTAAATTGAAAAAGCTCAAGCCGCGACTTAAGGAGCTTAACAGGAGGTTTTTTTATGATATCTCTGGCTGATAAGCGGATTGTTCAAAGAGAGCTTCATGACTTGGAGGTGGCTGAAGCTTCGTTTTATAAGAAGAAAACTAAAGTTCACTAGATCCGGGAGGGTGATAGAAGCACTAATGTTTTTCACTCTATTGTGTTGGGGAAGAGAAAGAAAAATACTGTTAGATTGCTATTTACTGAAGATGATACTCAGTTAGATACTTTTGAGGTCATGTCTGATGAGATGGTGCGCTTTTATACTGAGCTTGGTGTTGAGGATGCAGCAGTCAAAGGTTGTTCCGTGTAGCTTCTTAAAGATTTGTTGGGTTATGAGTTACCTCGGGGGGCTGATGATGCTTTATTGAAAGAGGTTTTTATTGAGGAAATTAAGTCAACGTTGTTTAAGAAGGGGAGTGAGAAAAGCCCAGGGTCTGATGGGTACACTGCTTATTTTTCCAAGGTGGCTTGGGATATTGTGAAAGATGACTTTCTTGCTGCTATTAGGGAGTTTTTCCAGACTGGGTCTCTTATTCTTTCCATTAATTCTAAAACAATTATACTGGTTCCTAAGTCTCCTAATGTGAGTATGGCTAGGGATTTTGGCCCTATTTCTTGTTGCTCAGTAGTGTATACAACTATTACTGGTATTCTTGTGAATCACTTGGCTGTTTATTTTTTTGGATATGATTTTACCTAATCAGTATGCTTTTATTAAGGGGCGTAGTATTGTTGATAATACTTTATTAGCTCTGGAGATTATTAGGGGCTATTCTCGTAGTTCTCTTTCTCCTAGGTGTGCTATTAAAATTAATTTAAGGAAGGCTTTTGATTATATTAGTTGGGATTTTTTGATGAAAATGCTTGCTTCTTTGGGGTTGCCTGAGGTGTTCAGGGGTTGGATCAAAGCTTGTGTTATTGATTCTCGATTTTTTATTGCTTTTAATTCGAGTTTAGTGGGTTATTTTAAAGAGAGAAGGGGGATAAGGCAGGGTGACCCGTTGTCCCCTTACCTTTTTGTTATGGTCATGAACGTGCTTTCTCATTTGTTGAATGTTGTTGCTAGGGATGGTTTATTTCATTTTTATCATAACTGCAAGAGAGGTTCTCTTACACGTCTCAGTTTTACTGACGATTTGCTTATTTTTTGTTATGAGATAGAGGAATTGATTTTGGGGTTGTTGGGGTTCTTTTGTTGTTTTATGAAATATGTGGAATGCAGCTTAATGCGGGAAAGTCTGAGTTATTTGCTTGTGAGGTACAGGAGCATGTTTTGTGTAGAGTGCAGGCTGCCATTGGTTTTAAATTGGGAAAGCTTCTTGTTCGGTACCTTAGAGTGCCTTTAGTTACTAGGAAATTAATTGTAAATGACTGATTTCCTTTGATTGTCAAGATTAGAAGCAAGTTGGGGTTGGGGTCTAAAAGGAAGTTGAGTTATGGTGGTAGGTTGCAACTTATCCAGTTTGTTTTGTTTAGTATTTCAAGTTTTTGGTGTAGGTAGTTAGTTTTTCCAAAGGAGGTAATTCGGTAGGTTGAGTAGCTTTGTATGAGGATTTTTTGGAAGGGTGATGACTTGTCGGCTATGTGAGCTAGGGTTAATTGGCAGTAAATGTATTCGTTGAAGTCTGAGGGGGTTTAGGCTTGAGAAGCTTAGTTTGTTGGAATAAGGTTTGTTGTTTTCTTTTGATTAAGAATATTTTAGCTAATGTTGATTCCCTTTAGGTGGCATGGGTCAAGGAGTATGTCTTGAAAGGGGTTGGTTTTTGGGATGTTAGTTGCAAGCCTTAGCTTAGTTGGATATTGAGAAAGCTTCTTAAGCTTAGGAATAAGGCAACTGGTTTGTTTGCTAATGTGGAGGTTTGGGATGTAGTGAAAGGCAGTTGGGTTTGTGAGAGAATTAGATATAGGAATGAGAAAGGTTTGTGGGAAGGTCTTCTCTGGTTCCCTTTGCATATCCCAAAAATGTCAATTGTTGCTTGTATGGTTGTTTTGAAAGGTTGCCTACTAAAGACAGGCCCATTCACATGGGATTAGAGTCGGATGAGAGTTGTGGTCATTGTGATGATGGGTCGAAAAGTAGGGATCATTTGTTAAATGGCTGTGTTTTTGCTTGTGGAGTTTGGAGCAGAGTTATACATGCTTGTAGGTTGCCTTGCAGGTCACTGTGCTAAAACGATGTTTTGACTTGGTCAGTTGTTAATTTTAAAGGGAAATCTTTGCTTGTCTGTATCTTGAAGTTGGCTTGGACTTTTTTTTATGTATTTTGTTTGGGAATAACGTAATTTTAGGCTTTTTAGGGGATGCTCTCGGTTAGTTAAAGAGATTTTTGAATGCATTAGGATGATTGTTTGTGTTAAATTATAGGGTTGTTGTATTAACAAGCTTGATAGGGTTAATTTGCAGCTTTGTCTTGACTGGGGGATTTGTTGATTTTTTCTTTGCTGATGGGTTGATAGAGTTGTTGCTTTAGCTACTTAATTGTTGAGGAGTGTGGGTTCATGGGGAGAAGAGGTTCACTGGACAGTCTCTTATTCAGAGTTTGCTATTTGGTTTTCATTCTGTTAAAGGTTTTGTTATATTTAGTAGGATTGGATTACATGATTATTTGGGGTTGGCATGGAGTATAATTGTGTAGTTGTATAGAGGATATATTCTATATAGAGTTTTTTTTTCCAGGTTTTTGATTCTGAAAGAGCTTGGATTTTGGATTTGTTTGTTGCTTAGTTCGATGTTTAGCAGGGTTGTCTGCTTGGTGTTTTGTTTGTAGCAGGTGTTTATGCTTTCTTTGGATAATAAAATTTGAAATTATCAAAAAAAAAAAAAACTAAAATTGCACGAGTCCCCACTCTTGTCTTCTCAAAGTGATCAATAATTATGTTAAAAATGAAAAGGAGTTGTTTTATTACTTTTAAGTTCACACTATCACCCACACCATTTTATACATATTTTAAAATTGGACAAATATTTTTTTTGAATCCAAAATTGAACAAATATGTATGTATACTTGAGGGGTTACTTTACATATTCAGGTTGAGTCAAATTAAGAATAGTTTGTAGAATCCTCTAATGTGGGTTTCAAACACTTGACCAACATTTCAAAGCTCTAGTTTCGGTTAAATTATTCCAATCAAAATGCATTGATTTTAGAATTTATCTTTTCTTTTTTTTGACAAAAACATGGTTTCTGAAAATAATATTAATCATAAATGCCTTAATAAAATTAGTGCCTAAACCATGTCTCAAAAAACGTTTTAATGCTTAAAGGATATTTTGTTAAAAACAGGTGTCTAGTGTTTTCAACGTTACACTTTTAGGTGCTCGAGCGTTAACCATCGTTAAAAATCTCCATTAAGTGGCATGTGTCACGTTATTAGCAATCTTGAGAATTTATTTAAAAAAATTAAAAAACTAAAATTAATTTTATTAAAAAATAAATATAATTATTTTTTTAAAAAAATCCCCTCGTCCCTCTTCCCCGGTGCCATCACCACCAACCACTGGTGGCGTACACTGCCAACACCAACAGCTTCGCTGACGTCTCACGACCTCAACCTCGACCAACAATCACCATAATTGATCGTCTATCGTCACAAAACAATAAGAAATCATTTGTTGCCCATCATCGTCGAACCATTCTCCGGTCAGTCGTGACAGTCACCGTTTCCACCAGTGATAGCACCATCTCACATCGAGGAAAACCCAACCGTTCTCTCATCGAGTTGTGCCATCGTTTGCCGTGGAGGAAGCTTCGAAGCTCCAGTGAAAATCCAATCGAGGTTATTTTTAAAATTTTAGAAACTTTGATTTTTAATAAATAAATTAAGTTTTTTAATTTTTTTCTCATTTTCTTTAAAAAATAATATTTTTATTTATAAAAAATTAAAAAATTCAAAATATATAACGGAAGGTAACTAAAAATATAACTAAGAAAATGTTATACATGTATTTTTAACGAAAAATTATTTAAGCACTAATTTTTTTTTCAAGACACAATTTCAACACTTATTTTTTTATTAAGCCATCATAAATTTATAATTTGCGTTAGACAATTAAAATATATTATAAGTCTTTATATTCTTTATACATTTAGAATTTAGTTTTAGTTTTATTTTAAAAATTTAATTTCTCTTTTTTTAAATTAAAAAATTAATTGTAGGTTTAACATATTTTTTTTAACAAATAATAAACGAATAAAAAATAGAAAGATTGAATCTGAAATTTAAAAGGGTAAACTACACCAATGGTCACTAATTTTTGAGTAAGTTTCATTTCCCCATTAAAGTTTCATAAGTAACAATTTGGTCACTAAACATTATCAATTTGTAAGAAAATGGTCACATAATCTACGTTATGTTAATGAATTGTCAACATTAATAAAAAGTTTAATACTTAGTTTTACCCTTAAACTATTGCTAAAATATCAAATAAGTCCCTAAATAATAATTTTATATCAAATTTACCCTAAAATTTTCTAATTTGAAAAAAAGAAGATGTTCAAACTAGGGGAGAGCATTTGATCGAATTGAGTCAAATCAAGTAAAAATTTTGAGTTATTCGAGTTGAAGATTCATATTTTATGACTTGAACTTAACTTGATGTTTTTCCGAGTCAGGTCAAGTTTAGGATATTCAAGTTGAGTTATTCAAGTCGAGTTTTTATACAAATTTAATTGTAATTATTAGTATTATAGTACAAATTTATTCCATTTTTTTGAGTTTCTCTAACCATAATATATATATATTTCTTCATATTACTATATTATTTAATGTATCACATACAATCCAAAATTATAAAATATATTTACAACATTACATTTCAAATAATCTATTTTGAGGATAAAAGATTAATGGGAGTATAAAGGAGTCAAAGAATTGAAGTGAAGAAAGAATTTGTAAATAATTGTAATCAAAAGACTAAATTAAGTAAAATACAAAGTTAAAGGGATAAATTAGAAAATAGAGAGCATAATTTTAGTAAACAAAATAAGAATTAAAGTTATATAGGTATTTTATAGTGTTAGGGATCATGTTGTTTAAATTTGGTTAAAAAAACTTAAAATGAAGGATGGATTGAAGTAATATGGAAATCATACAAAATTAAGACACTAAATTGAAAATAGAAAATTTGTTATCAAAAATGAAATTGAAAGTGCATATGTATTATATGATGGTTTAGGAGCATGTGGTTCAAATTTGGTAAAAATTTAACTTAAAATGAAAGAGGAATTTAAGGAATAGGAAATCAGGCACCAAATCACAAATCTATCAAAATACTCTTCCAAATTTTTTATTTTTGAGTTGCTTGAAAATTTGAAATTTCAACTCAGCTCAAACTCGAGAACTAATTGATAATTCGAGCTGACTCAAATAATTCAAAATTGAAAAAAAATCAATTTTTCGAGTCAAGTTTTGCTCACACGTAGTTCAAACGATTGTCGATTTGGGATTAGCCAGTTTGTAAACTTTGAGAAAGGATACGAGACTGACGACGTTTCTTTGAAAGTTAACATTATTGACGAATAACCAAAAAATGGTGAGTTAGCTTTTACTTGAATCTTTGAATTTGGTCCACTAATAACAACGATCAAGAGAGGTATTTATTTTTTTTCATGATTTTTGTGTAACAATAGCTTTGCTTTCTCTATGCATGACTTATGCTTCAATAGGTGGTAATGAACCAAAGGGTACCAGAAAACATACAAATGTTCTCTTTATGCATTCTGAAGTTTTTTGCAATCAAGAAAATGAAGGTGTCACCATCCAAAGAAACAAAAGGATAACGTGAATTCCATGTTGACGTTGATATCTTGTGCAGACTTGGCCATCCGAACTAGGGAGAAGTGATAGAAACCTTATAGTAAAAAATTCAACTAACACTGAAACAATCAATTTATCCATGGTTTCCATCGTTTTACTAATTTCATGTTACCTAACTTCATTTCATTTTTTGATATCTCCATCAAAAGCTTTAGCTGACACAGAAATAAGCCATTTATTCCTCAACCATAAAATAATACAACGACCACTGTAATGTAGAAAAATATTCTTTCAATCTAACAGACTCTCAGATCTCTAGTTTTCATATGCTTTTACCATGCTTAGATATCACACTTAATTCTAATATATTGATTTGTAGAGTATTTGTGTCGCAAGGTCTGAAAAAATAAAAATTAATTTTAAGGGATTCATTTCGACTAAAATTGGGTTTTAAATTAAAAATGTGGTTCGAGTGAGTTGCCACCAGTCTTTGATAGGGTGTGATTGGATCACCCAAAAATGTTATCATTTTAATAAAATTTAATTTTAAAAATAACATTTTGGTATGTTTTCCATAAAAATAAGTTTGAGAGTCGATTACATGTGGGGAAGGATTATCACCCCCATAATGCCAAAAAATCGGTACCTAATCAATTAATTATTGTCATTGCAATGAAATTTACGAATTCAAATTTTAATTTTAATTAATGATCCTTTTTAGTTAAACAAATATAATGATATTTAACCAATTAAAATTTTAGAGAGAAAATTAGAAATTCGTGCATTTAACTAGAGAAAGTTAACAACCTAATATAAGTTAGATTGACATCCATCTCATTTCCAACTAAAGCGGTGAATAACCAATTTTCTTCTCAAAATTTTTTGTTGAACTTATATTTTGATATAACAAATATTTGTAAAATTGATTTTGGACTTAATCAAAATTTTCAAAAATAATTCAAAGTCCTTAATAACTTGAAAAATATGTGTTCTTAATTGCTTTATATATATGAAATAGTTTTGAGTTAATACATGGTTAAAGTGTTTAAAATGTGTTTAAATCTTTTTAAATATGAAAAACACTATTCAATTACCATTTGACACTGTTCATACACGAATATTGTTCATAGTTTGGAAACTTTGTAAGAGTTTGGAAACTCTTATTAAGAGTTTCGAAACTTTGCACCTAGAACTGTTTTAACGATCTGATTTTCTCCAACGGTCATATTTTTAAGTAAGAGTTTCGAAACTTTCGAAACTTTCGTCAAAGTTTCGAAACTTTCGTCAAAGTTTTGAAACTTTCAAGAACAGTGTGTTTAAAAGTTTTGATACTTTCACAAAATTTTGAAACTTTCTCAAAAGTTTCGAAACTACATGTGCAGGTGGCCTTTATTGCATATTCTTAAAGCTTCCCAACGGTTATAAATCATCCCCAACGGTCATAAATGGCTAGCAACTTATTCCACACAGTAAAAACACTCCAATAACACTTGAAGAAGGTTAGTACACCTATCTAAGCTTAAAGATCAAGAGAAAAGAGTTTTTCATTCTTATTTTTCATTTTCTCTTGCATATAGCGTATTGAGCCATATTGAATATCTTTGTATTCAATCTTTGTGAGCTTAAATATTTGTAAACACCTACCTAGTGAGGTATTATTGTTTACCCAAATCAAACCTTGTAAAATGGGAGTGGTTCTAGTTTAACCTTAGAAAAACTAGAGAGTTGTAAAGGTTATACCTTATCCTTGAAAAGTAAGAAAAAAATTAGTGAAATTATTAGAAAATCCTTAGTGTGGAGCTAAGGTTGTAATACCCCTAACCCATACCCGACTCGAATACGAGTTCGATGTGTCACATTAACATTTCAAATCATTGACTATTAACAAGTAAGGAAAAAATTTAAACTTTTCTTCGTATTAAGAAGGTGAAACCCTTGAATTAAAGTAAATACTAAAAACTTGCATTCACACTTAAATAAACCCTTAATAATTTACGTAAATACAAAAGTATAAGTTTACAAAATAGATCCGAGCATTTCAATTTAAACTTGTAGTACATGCCATCAGTTTACAAATTTACAAGAAATCTACATTTAAATTGTTCTGATTTGATCTTTGTGGGAGTATGCTGTCCTCACCTATCCTCAATCTTCTATTTTCTTCAAACCTATGTGTGAAACAATCACTGATAAGTGCTTAATTTAGTTAATATTTTGCTTTTAAATTACTCCTTAATCATTGGTTTTTGTGGCTTATTTGTTCATTTTCATTCATTTTCTGTACAGGACGTCAGATTCTGGAAATTACACTAAAAGGAAAGAATTCTATATTTTTTTTATTTTTGGAATCAAAGCTGGATTAGTGAGCATGAATTTGGGCATGAAACATCCGACGAGATGATGATGTCAGCAACTTCTAGAAGATCCAATCAGCATTTATATAAGAGCATGAATTATGAGACTGCTTTCACTATAAGTTTCTCTTCATCTCAATCTCTTTAAATTATTTATTTAATTATTTATTTTATTTAATTCTTATCTTTTATTTTAAAAACAACTTTTAAAACCCTCTTTTTTATTTTACTACTATTATTTATTATTTAATTATTTTCCTTTTTATTTATTATTATATATTTATTTTATTAAATCATTTCAACTTTACCTGGAATTCTATCTTCTCCTAAAATCAAGAATCAATTTTACTAAATCAGAAACACCACATTCCCTATGGATCAACCCTGTTTCTCTATACTACATTTTCCTTTCTATTTAAGAAGTCAGAATTATTTTGATAGCAAAACGACGGTTATCAAATTGGTGCTGTTGCTGGGCACTAACGACAAGTATTGATTTTTTTTTCTAGTTTTTGATTTATGACCAGAAGAAACCCAGGTGAATTAGTATATCTAGATCCAGAGATCGAAGCATGAGCACGAAGAATCCACGCACAAACGCTTTGAAAAAAGAGAAAAAGAAAAGAAAAACAAGAGCAGAGTTTATAAGTAGAATCAAATCCAGCGACAGACTCTGAAGCAGACGCATACAACATCTCGATGACAGAAGAAGAACAACAATCTGAGAGCTAGCCACATATCCTTTCACTCAAATGCCAGTATGCATCAATTTTCCTAGTGGCTGGACTCCGTTTCAATTAAATACGGGACTTATTCATCTTCTTCCCATCTTCTATGACTTTCCCACTGAAGATCTGCACAAACACTTGTTAGAATTCCACATGGTTTGCACTAGCATGAAACCATAGGGAGTTACCGAAGATCAAATTAAATTGAGAGATTTCCCTTTCTCTTTAGCCGACTTGGCTAAAGATTGGTTATTTTATTTACCTCCAAATTCAGTTAATTCATGGGTTGACATAAATTGAATTTTTCTTGACAGGGTTTTTTCAGTGGCTAAAGCAAGCGAGTTACGAAGGAGCATTATTTCCCTTCAACAAAAGACCGAAGAAAGTCTTTATAACTGTTGGGAACGATTTAAAAAACTTTACGCACGTTGTCTGCAACACAGATTAAGTAAGAAAATGTTACTTCAATACTTTTACGAAGGTCTTTTACCAATGGAAATGAAAATGGTAGATGCCGCCAGCGGAGGAGCATTAGTCAACATGACCCCAACAAAAGTGATAGAATTAATTTCAACCATGGCAGCTAACTCTCAACAGTTTTCAAGTGAACCCATCCGACGGGTTCACGAGATAAGTACTTTTTCCCTTGAGAATAAGTTAGACAAATTAACTGAAGTAGTTAATTCACTTGTTGCAGGAAAATCTGGAGTACCAAGAGCATGTGGGATATGCACAAAGCTAGACCATCTGACGGATTATTGTCCGCTGATACAAGAAAGAGGCAATGCAGAAATCAATACCATAGAAAACTTTCCAGGTCCTCCACAAAGATAATACAACCCATACAACAATACTTATTATCCAGGATGGCGAGACCACCCAAACTTCAGCTATGCGGCAAATCAAAGACCAACTTATCAACAAAGACCTCCTCTTCAACAACAAACACAAAAACCATTATTGGAGGAACTCATAGGAAAGTTAACAATTTCACAAGAAAAGTTAATTGCATCCTAGGTAAAATTACAAAGCCAAACCGGAACACATCTTCAAGAGTTAGATAACCAAGTAAGCCAACTAGCTCAAACTGTGGGAAAATTGGAATCACAAGAAAGACTACCTTCTCAAACGGAGTTAAATTCGATAGAGAATGTTATTGCCATCACACTTCAAAGTGGAACAATTATCTCACCCGAAGTTCCAGCAGAAAAAACTGCACATTAGAAAGAACAAGATGACACGCCTCCTTCAGAAACACAAGGTATGTCTGACTCACATCCTTCTCTTTCATCTCATGAAATCAGGCCACCATCCTTCCCATCAAGGCTGATAAAGCGTGATAAAAGAGCCAAAGAAAGGGAGATCTTAGAGGTGTTCCAAAAAGTTCAAGTTAACATACCTATTCTTGAAGTAATTCGACAAGTACCAAGGTATGCTCGATTTTTAAAAGAACTTTGCACTACAAAGAGAGAATCAATGGGGCACGAAAAGGTAAATTTGGGAGAACATGTCTCTGCAATTTTTGAATGAAAGCTCCCACTAAAGATGAAGGATCAAGGTATGTTCGCTATACCTTGTAAAATTGGTATTTTAAAATTAAACGTGCAATGTGTGACTTAGGAGCTTCAATCAATGTTATGCCATTTTCTATTTATAAAATGATTAGTAACGAGCCTTTAAAGGAAACAGAAATAACCATACAATTGGCTGATCGATCTGTGATCTATCCAGTGAAAGTAATGGAAAATGTCTTGGTAAAGGTCGATGTATTATTTTTTCTTGCAGATTTCTATGTCATTAACATGGAACATGATAGGTCAGATTCTTATTTCTAGGTACTCTTAGGTCGACCCTTCCTAAGCACAACACAAAGATCGATGTTAGAAGTGGTATACTAACAATAGAATTTGATGGTTAGATCATTGAATTTGATGTTTACAAAGGAATGAAATGCCCTAATCATGTTGAAAGAATTAATTATGTTGATGTTATAGATCCTTTAATTGATGAATATATTGAATCTAATTTTTCTTATGATCTTTTTAAGGAACCTGAACTTTGTCACGTAGAGGAAGAAAGAGAGTTTGAAAATATTAATTCAATCAATTATGATTTATATTTATCTTCCTCTAAAACTAAAATTTTACCTTCTATTTTGCAGGCACCTGAGGTAGAATTAAAGCAATTACCGAAACATTTGAAATATGCCTTTTCGGGCGAAAATGAAACCTTACCAGTGATCATCTTAAGTAAATTATCCAAAGAAGAAGAAGAAGCTTTGGTAGCAGTGTTGCGCTCTCACAAAGAAGCCATAGGATGGACCATTGTTGACATTAAAAGATTAAGTTCATCGACTTGCATGCACAAGATCAAAGTCAAAGAAGGAGCAAAGTCATCACAAGAAGGACAACGCCGAATAAATCCACCAATGATGAAAGTAGTAAAGAATGACATTCATAAACTCTTTGATGCTAATGTAATCTATCTGATATCGGATAGTAATTGGGTAAACCCGATTCATGTGATTCTCAAGAAAACAGGAGTTACAGTGGTCGAAAATCAAGAAGGGGGTTAGTGCCAACAAGAGTTCAAAATGGATGGCGAGTTTGTATTGATTACAGGAAGTTGAATGCTTTTACTCGAAAATATAATTTTCCTCTTTCTTTTATAGACCAAATGATTGAAAAATTAGCTGAGAAAACTCATTATTGTTTCCTTGATGGTTTTTAGGTTTTTTTCCTAATCCCAGTAACACCCGAGGATCAAGAAAAGATGACTTTTACTTCTCCCTTCAGTACATTTTCATATAGACGAATGCCCTTTGGACTTTATAACGCACCAGCCACCTTTAAAAGATGCATGTTAAGTATATTTTCCAACTATGTGGAGAAAGGCATCGAAGTCTTTATGGACGACTTCACAGTTTATGGTAATTCTTTTCGTGAATGTCTTGATAATCTAACTAGTGAGCTAAAAAGATGCTTAGAATATAACCTTGTTTTGAACTATGAAAAATGTTTTTTTGTGATTGATAAAGGGTTAATTTTAGGTTATATTGTTTCTTCAAAAGGGATTGCAGTTGATAAGGCTAAAATATATATTATACGCTCACTTCTTTACCTTAAAAATGTGATGGAAATTCGTTCTTTTCTTGGCCATGCAGGATTTTACCGCAGGTTTATTAAAGACTTTTCGAAGATAGCACAACCTTTATGCAATCTACTTCAAAAGGATCAAGACTTTGACTTTAATTCAAAATGCAAGGAGTCCTTCGATTCAGTAAAGGAAAATCTTATTTCAGCTCCAATTGTTCAGCCGCCAGATTGGAATTATCCTTTTGAACTTATGCGTGAGGCATCAGATACTAGCGTTGGAGCCGTTCTCGGCCAAAAAACAGGGAAATAACCATATGTTATAGCCTATGCATCCCGAACTTTGGACTCGGCTCAGAAAAGTTATTCAACTATGTAAAAAGAACTTTTTTCTATATTTTTTTCTTTAGAAAAATTTAGATCTTATTTGTTTGGCACAAAAATTACTGTTTTTTCTGATCATGCAACTATAAGGTATTTGATGAGAAAAAGGAAGGAAAATCGAGGCTTATCCGATGGATCCTTCTTTTACAAAAGTTTAACTTGGAAATCAAAGACAAAAAGGGATGCGAAAATCTCGTAGAAGATCGCTTGAGTCAAATTCCCCTTTCCACAACCGACTCACCACTTAGAGAAGAATTTCCTGAAGAAAAATTAATGATGGCGCAAAGCATAACTCCATGGTTTGCGGACATGGTTAATTATTTGGCCACAGCTAAGTTACCATTAGATTTTTTGAGAGTTGAAATCAATCAAATTAAGCAAGAGTCCTATACTATATTTGGGACGATCCTTATTTATGGAAGCACTGCTCAGATCAGGTAATTCAATGATGTATTACCGAAAGCGAGGTAAATTCAATTTTACAATTTTGTCATTCTTATTCTTGCGGTGGTCATTTTGGCCAAAACGTGCAACCCATAAAATTCTTGAATACGGTTTCTTTTGGCCTAACATCTTTCGCGACTCTTATCTATTTTGTAAAACTTGTGAAAGATGTCAACGTACAGGTAATTTAAGCCATAGGAATGAAATGACGCTTAATTCTATACAAGTTTGTGAGATTTTTGATGTTTGGGGAATCGATTATATAGGTTATTTTACTTCGTCATTTGGAAATACTTATATCATTTTAGCTGTAGATTATGTTTCTAAATGGGTGAAAGCAAAAGCTACTCGGTATAATGATGCTAAAACTATAGCTAATTTTTTTGAAAAATAAAATTTTTTAGGTTCGGCACGCTACGGGCTGTAATAAGCGACAGATGAACACATTTCATCAATTGAGTAATCGAGTCACTAATGAAAAAACTTGGAGTAACTCAAAGAATTGCTAGCGCTTACCATCCACAAACAAATGGACAGAAAAAAGTATCAAATCGGGAAATTAAAACAATCCTTGAGAAAATTGTTAAACTGGACTGAAAGGATTGAGTTTAAAATTAACGATGCACTTTGGGCATATCGAATCACTGATAAAGGTCCCACTGGGATGTCACCATATCAGCTTGTTTTCAGTAAACCATGCCATTTACCAGTTGAGTTAGAACATCAGGCTTTCTGGGCCGTTAAACAGTGTAACATGGTCATGGATGCAATTGGTGAAGCTCATAAATTACACATTCAAGAACTTGAAGAAATCTGAAGAAATGCTTATGATAGTGAAGACACTAGTTTTTTTTCATTTTGTTTTTTATTATTATTTTATTTGTTTATTATTATTATTATATTATTATTTTTTATATTATTAATTTATTATTATTACATATTACAGGCCCATTTTACAACCCAAACTCGATATTAACTTAATCTAAGCCAAAAATCGAGCCAGCCCACAGGAAACCCTAAACCCAACAAAGGTTTCATCATCTCAGCTACGAGCCACCTCAATCTCAGCCATTGGATATGGAAATATCCAACGGTCCAGAAGCCTCTAGAGGAAACCCTAGGGTATTATCACCCTAGGGCCACGTCACCGCCTCCCTTGCTGCCACCACCACGACTGACTCCTTTGGCCACGCCACCTCGCCGCCGTAGATTCCAGAACACCAGGTGGCAGCCCACGTCGAAGCCCTATGGTGAGTCACCACCATAGCTATGGTGACTTACCTAGGCAACCACCATTGGAACCGGTCCGAAGGGCGTACCTCATTGGCTATAAAAGCCATTGCACCTGCAAAATGAAAGGAGAAGAGCAAAAACAGAGAGCCACAACAGAAAACAGAGGAAGAATCAAGAGCATGCTAAACAATGGACATCAAGCAAAAATACGGCAACAACCAGCAGTAACGAAGGAAAACTCACAGCAACCAAATAAAGGAGAAGAGAGAAGGAGACTTACCACCGAGGACACTACACAGTCGCCAGAGCCTCCAATCAACGCTGAAAAACCAAAATATCGAAGGTAAATAACCTTAGATCTACGTCGATCTAAAGGGAATTAAGGAAAACAGAGGCCGTATTCGGCCTTAGGAGGTCAAAACCTACGTTTTGGGGTAATTTGGGAATTTCGGCCACCGTTGAAGGGAGAGAATTTTTTTTCTCTCTCAGTCAGAGAGAATGAAAAAAGGAAAATGAAACAATGGCCCTTAAGGCCGGTTTAAAAGGGTTTAAATACCCTCCCCGAATGGCGTCGTTTTGGGGAGGGGTATTTGTTTAAATTCCCGCATGGTCAAACCACACGCGCAGTCACTCTGACTTTGTAAATATCTATTTTGGTCACTGAAATCAATTCCTATACCTTATAATTCAGTCTTTTAATTTTATTTCTTTATAATTTAGTCATTGACCTAAATATATAGATTTTAGGTAAAATAACAAATTTAGACATTTTAATTTTAATAATTAATATGTTAATCTGAATAGCATGTTTTAATTTAATTTAATTTGATGTCCAAATTTTATATATATATGTTTTAGTCACTGAATTAATAATAAGATAAAATAGCATGTTTAGCCTTTCTAATTTTAAATAATTAATTATGAATTAGCTATTTAATTTTAATATGTTATAATTTAGTCACTAAGTTTAATACTTTCATTTATTTTACAAGCTTTATTATTTTTATATTTTAATACTATAAATTTAATTTTCTTTATTTTAGTCATTATTTAGTTATTATTTAATTTTATATGTTTATTTTTAATATATTTAATTATTATTATTATTATTATGTAGTCATATATTAAATAAAAATCCTATTTATAAATTTAATTTTATATAAATTACTTTTAAGAAAAATAATCATATTTTAGTATTTATTATTTTTAATATCAAGAAATGGGCTGTCTTAAAGCACCTAGAAATCATTTTCTGATATTTTTAAATAAATAAATATCCTATTTTCATAAATTATATATATTAATTTATTTTAATTATTTTTATAGAAATGTTTTATTAATATTTATTTATTTTTTAATATTAAGAAATGAAGCTGTCTTAAAGTACCTAGAAGTCATTTTCTGATATTTCTAAGTAAATAAATATCTTATTTATAAAATTATATATATATATATATTAATATATTTTATTAAAATTATATTAATAAATTTGAAATAACAGGATTATTAATTAAATATATTTTTGAATTTTTAAATTTTCAATAATAAAGACAATTTATAATTAATGAGTACCAATTTTGGGCGTTGTGGGGGTGCTAATCATTCCCCAAACGTAATCGACCACAAATCCCTTTTTATTATTAAAAAGAACAATTTTTTTGTTAAAATGCAGACCAATTTATCTTTTAACTGATGCTTTCTTAAAAACTCTTTTAAAAGATAATTTTTAGGTATTCGACCTACCTGACCCAAAAGGCCGATGGCGACTCCCAAAACATTTTAAAAACCATTTATTCACATCATTTTTCCCGCCAATTAAAAATTCGTACCCGGGCGAAAACTGGTTACGACAGCTTGGCAACTCTGCTGGGGACCTGGTCAAGCTTTAAAATCAATTATAAACTGTCTCTATTAATTAGAAATTAGAAATTCATATATTTAATTTATAATTCTTTCTTTTCAAAATTTTTATATATACTTATTATTTTCATAATATTTATATGTATATTATTTTTTTATTAATATTATTTTATTTTCAAGTATTAAATTTCATTATTTATTTGTTTGTGAGAGGTTTGAACATTTCTCCTCACACATTACACGTATACATTGCATAACATAAGCTTTATAATCAAGCTTGTCCCTTTTAAGTGAGAGTAAAAGCGACGTCTTTGTGAGAATTTATTCTCCGTGTCAGACCTAGCATGTAGCTTTCGGGGTTCATATGATCTATGTGTCTTCATGAGAATTTATTATTCGTGTCAGGAATAGAGAAATGTATCCCCTCGAATTGAACTCGATCCATTTAAGTTTGTAGTGGACTAGGATTGAGGGTTTGGCAGCCCAAGGGGGCACCAACAAGGACAGTTCGAGTACCTTTACTTCTAGAACTGAAACCCTGTATATAATAAAACCTAGAAATTCTCCTGATCTAAGATAATACTGAAACCCTGTCCGTAGGTATACACAAAGGAGAAATAAACTCTAGTTTTTAATATTTTATTTTCTTTTTTCCTGAATAAATACATGCGAACTAGAAATCATGCAGTTAGGTTAATTTTTCCCAACAAAGCATGGAACTAGAAAGCATGAGGTTAGGATTTATACCATAATAGATATATTTTTTTCTTTCCATTAGTTGGTACTAACCATTTTATTTTTTTCTTATTTTTTCCCATGCATGTTATTTTGCTCTAATTTTTTTTATATTGATTTCTTTTGCTTGCATTGCATGATCATGGCATAACCAAAATGTTTTGACTTGAAAGACTATTCATCAAATTGGAAAGAATTCATAAATGGACAAAAAGTTTTATGATCAAATAAAATATGACGCAGCCAAGGAAATACATCCTGAGGAAACTCTGAGGATAGAAGCAAGCTATGCACACAAAGATTCTGTTATATTAATACCAAAAGTATTCCAAAAAGATCTTGTTAGATTGATACCAAAAGCATTCTATGGTAAGAGTATCAGTCAGGGCATTCAGAATAAAAGAGGTTTTTATGAAGCTCAAGCATGTTATTTGAAGGATCAAAACAAGAAATTGAGCACAGAAATGGAAACCATGCATGAAGATTTCCAAAAGATCACTCAAGCCTTTCAAAATGCTGGCATAGGAAACACCCCAGAAGAGTGGATAACAGGGGTCACCATGTTGAAAAAGAACTACAACATATACGAATATCTTGTTCAAGAACTTCTTGAACACAAAGTTTCTCTTACAAGGGAAATTGAGCAACTCCAAGAATTGACACAGAAGATGAAGGAAAAAAAGAATGTCATGGAAGAAGCTGCAGTCCGGACAAGCAATATGGCCCACAAGCTGATAGACTAACTTGGCTTTAGAGAAGTTAAGAGGGAAAGTTATCCCCTATATGTAAAGTTTTGTTTGATGCACGAAAATGTTTGTGTTCAATGAAATCTGTTCTAAGATGATCACTCTTGTGTAACACCTTTTCATACATACATTTGCATTTTGCATCTTTGCATTCGTACTTTTATGTTTGTTTTTGTATTGTACAATTTGCATTCTTATTTTTGCATCGCTGTATTTGCATTTGCATCTTTGCATAGTTACATCTATAGTTTCAAACTTACATCATGCATTAAAACATTCATTCATTAAAATAAGGATTTCAACCAAAGTGATCTTAGCAAGAACGCTTAGCACGACACAAGAAAAATGTCTAAAGAAACTGAGGATAGGCTAGCCAAATTTGAGATAGAGAAAAAAAAGAGGCAGGAAGAATTGAGGAGAAAGTTGGCACAAATTGAAGCTAATATCACAAATTCTCATATCGATCTACTGAACAATATGAAAGAAATGATTGGGAAGAACCAGACCGTTGGAAAGAGTCTTGTTGAAAACCCCACAAATCCTTTGGGTGTTACACCTGTTCACATTCCTGAGCACACCTCTATACACCGGGAAATTCAATCACCAGTTCACTTCGCTGTTAAGAACTCACAATATCAAGCTGGAACATCGTTTCCCACTGACTACCCTACTATTTCTGGGTTGAAGCCAAATGAATTTTGTACTGATAATGAGATCTCTGACCCAAATGAATTAGTTGAGAGGAAAAAACTCATCAAACAACTGAAAAATGTAGAAGAGGTGATAAAATCTAGAGAGACGGTTGAGTCATTTTATGGGTTTGACGCCAAAGAGCTAAGTTTGGTCCCTGACTTAGTTCTCCCACCAAAGTTCAAAGTTCCAGATTTTGAGAAGTATAATGGAACCACATGCCCTTCATATCATATCAGTATGTACTGTTGTCGCATGACTGACTATGTGGAGAATGAAAAGTTGTTGATCCACTGTTTCTAAGACAATTTATCTGGGCATGCATCCAAATGGTATAATAAGCTAAAACATACTCAAATACGTTCTTGGAGGGACTTAGCTCAAGCCGTTTTGGGTCAATACAAGCACATAGTTGATATGGCCCCTAATCGAACAATGTTGCAAAACATGAATATGAATTGTAATGAAAGCTTTCAACAATATTCACAACGATGGAGGGACGTTGCTTCTCAAGTGCATCCACCATTGACTGAAAGGGAGTTCACTACTTTGTTCATCAGTATATTAAAATTTCCCTATATTAATCACATGATAAGGGTTGCCACTAATAATTTCTCTGACATCATCATGAGTGGAGAAATGGTCGAAATAGCTATCAATAATGGCAAGATAAGAGGCTCTGACAACACTGAAGTTGAGAAAGAAGTCGAGGTTAATACAGTGAGGTCTTATTCAGTTAAACATGGTGCTAAACCTTATAGAGTGATCAAGAAGAAAAAGAATATGCAGGGTTTTCAATTTCCTCCCTTCCACTGTTCAAGTGAAAAATTGCATCCAAAAATGCTCTCAGCTAGATTAACTACTCGACAATTTATTCAACCACAGTGGCCTCCAAATGAGAATTGGACCAATAAGGAGTTTCCTTGGATAAATCAGACTGGAATTCCAAATTGTTCAGCTAAGGTTCCTGGTAACCTTGAGGGAAATTTCCAAGATCCTTTAGAGCAAGCAATTCAAAAATACAAGGTAAAAGAAGGGGTTAAGGTTCAGTGCTCAGAAATCGTTGCTTTAATAGAGACTAATGTGACCAAATCCTGCGAAGAATATCGGGCGTAAGAAAATGGGAAAAAATCAAAAGGCTCCCATAGATGTAATTCGAGATTGGCCCATAGGTCTAAGAAAGAATGAGGCAGATATAACCCCCAGAAGACACCTCAGATACCTATATTAGATTTTTTGAAAACCAGTAGGGCAAGGGGAAACTTAAGGAGTCTGGTTAATACTACCCCATTTGTAGTTGCAATGAGCATCTAGAACTCCTACAATCACAAAAGAGCAATTACTCGTTCAGAACGATCATGGAAAGTGAAAATTTCTTGAGCAAAAAAAAACTCTGAAGGTGTTTCAAGAATTTATCTCAGATCTGTACCCTCATTTGGTTAAAGGTCAATACATTACACCAAGATTGGTGAAAGTGTCACCAAACCCTTATGCCCATTGCTATGATCAAAATAGTTTCTGTAATTTTCACTTGGGAGTATCTGGGCATTCAACAGGGAATTGTTGGTCATTGTTAAAAGAAATAGAGACGCTCGTTAACAAGGGAGTATTGACACAAGAAATGATGAAGAAATGGGGGGAAAATAAAGATGAGAATCCTGGGCCAAGTACATACCCAACATTTAAGGAATGATGAGGCATGATGCATAAACAAGTGGAAGTGTTATCTACCACTGTAGTACTTTCTATTTTCAGCATCTTGTTTGAACTTGTTTTTTGTTCCTTTCTCTGTCTTGTTGAAATAAATAAACTTGTGTTGCTTTTATGGTTATGAGCAAAGAATCAAATTTTAATCTTGAAATTTTTGAATATCAAGTAGATTAAATATTATTTTTCAAGAATTATAGATCTTTGGCAAGTGGTAAAATTATACCTTCCATAACCCATCCAATGCCAATTACTTGACCCTCACCAAAATCAAATCTTGACCATATATTCATCTGAGACTACAAAATAATGCCTCTACCTGTTTTTAAGACACCAAATCCAGATGTTTACCTTCTCAAGTAGAGTTGATTGGTTCATTACCTTCCACTATATACACGACTTCCAAAGTCACACCTTTGTCCTTCCATATACAAAACCATCATTTTTGTATATTGAAATCAAAAGACCTCAAAAGATCCAAACTTTCAAATTATCCGTGAATCTTCCTGCAAAAAGAGACGAAATGAGGCATCATGGATCAACTTATCGAAGATAATTTCGAGTGATTGGGGCATACTCAAAGCAAGAAGAAGAAAAAAGAATGATTTAGAAAAATATACCATGCATTAATTACATCATTTTCATGTAAATAAAATTAATCTTGAATATTTATCCCCTTGAGGATACCTCTTTTTATAAAAACTTCTGTGTATGAGATGACGAATGACATTATTTCATTTATCCTTGCAAATATATGTATATATATATATATGTATATATATCCCTTAATGTCCCCTTTTGAGCCTATAATATTTTCTTCTGATTCAACCTTAACCAAGAATCACCCTCCACATTGGGGGGCAAGAAGAAGGATATCTGCTCACAGGAATAAATATTGTCAATTACGAAGGCAAATCTTCATGAAATGAAGAGAGTTTTGAACTACAAGGTAGATCAAATGCAATGTGCTTGAAGATCAATCCATTCAAGAATAACAAAAGAATTTTCGAAATGCAAGAGGAAAAGAGGTTCTCAAAGCAATTGGAGTAATATACTCATTCATCAGAAAAAAAGGAAAAAGGAAAAAATTGAATCAAGATGAGTGACTTATTGAACCTCAAGTTAAAAGGTTGATCAAGTGCAATAAGTTCAAAGATTCATATTCAACAAGAAGCACAAGAAATGCTGAAGATGAATGAATCTTATGGAAAATCCCCATCAAAGCAGATCCAAGTCAAGCAAGGCAAGATTGAAGGCGTTAGAATGAATTGATCATTGGTTCAATTACCCTTAAACACTTGTTTGGGCCTTTTTATCCTTTTTTTTGGTAACCATGAGCCTTGGCCTACGTTACATACTTGAAAAGTCCATTCTAATCATACATGGATTTCTATGTGAAAGAGACTATCTTTAGATTTCATTCCGCCTCTCAGGATTGATTTTTATTTGCAAAAATTGGTTTTTTTAAATCTTTAATGCATGATATGAAAAATGATAAAAGGGGGGTTCAAGATGTAAATTTTTAAATAACATTTTGAAACCAAAGGAGGATTCGAGTTGAAAACCTAAAAGGGCGGCTCGAATATTGAATGGTGCAACAACGACATAAGAGACAATCTTAAGCTCTTGATGAAGCACCGCACATCCCAAAGACGTTCCTGAGATTTTGGAACTAAGAAGTATCTCTAGGAGATGATCATAACAACCATTCCTTCATGATATTGGAAGCTCAAAGAAGACATATATGCTGGATCAACCTGACAGACCTTACTTTACCAGAATCAACCTAAGCCCTAAATCAGTCAATAATTTTGACACTTGCCATAGGACTATGATTTTTTGATTTAAAAGTGTAATTGATTTATTTGATATTCATTAAATTCATGCTTACGATTTGATTCTATTGTGAATTTGTGATAGGCAACATTTTACAAAATTCTTTCATTCTTCGATAAAGAAAGGAGGAAAAATATTTTCAAACAGGACAGTCTCAAATGAGGAAGGTCCTTGAAGCAAGTTGTTGCCTATTCTACCTCTATTGAAGAAAAAGAATGAACGAGGCCAGAATGATGAAGCATTTCACTTTCTTGAAAGTAAGTGGTCCAAGAAGCCAGAAAGTCTGGAGAATTGAACTTGTAACGCTCTCTTGTGGTATCATTAGCAATCCATCAAGAAAGATTATCACTTATCTCATGCTGAGGGCGATAAGCATCACCATACAAATCACTTTCCCCAGCCACTAATCTATGTATTTTAGCATATCCTCCAATCACAGAGCCATAAGTTTCATTAGGTGTATTATGGGAATGAACAAGTCCACCACCTTCACTCTGGTTATACCGTGATGCTAGCTCAAGTTTTGTTACATCATTGCTTCCTCTTCCATGTCGATCATTTTCTTTGTCAGGATTATATCCATTATGTCTTTCAGAAGATTATTGAACTTAATTTTGACATCGGAACAGATTTTACACTTGTATGCCTTTCATATTAGGTAACATTGGTTATAGGATTCCAAAAATAGAGATAACCAAGTTTTGCTATCAACTAAACCTTTTCATGGTTTGGGAAGAGTGGGATATGTAGGTGTGTATCTTGAAGCAACAGAAGAGGCAGTCACTGTAACAGTCATTGCAAGAAAATGCACCAACAAAAATCTTCTAGTTCATCCCGATGATGTTTATTTCTTCCGATAAGGTTGTTACACGGAATTCCATCGATAACAAGGTCAAATTAAAAAAATCTACTCATCAATTGCTCCAACTGATCACCATTCAGTTCTTGCACATTTTCTTTTAAAAGTATGCTGAGCCGGTAAAGGACAACCTCTGTACCACCAATCCCAGAGAAAAGAGACATGACATTGATACAACCAGGGAACATGTCTCTAGTAGATCCTCCTCTTCGTGTATGGTTTTTAGGGAAACCTAGAAGCATTTTCACCTCATCAGATTCAAGTAGAACAACTTTATTGCTTCTAACCCATACTAGATTCCATTTTCGGCACTCATCAAGAATATACTTCTGGACACTCGAAGGTGGCTCATCGCCATAAGCTTCAAGAGCCTTACGGATTTTTTCTATCAATTTGGAACTTCTTGTACATATTTGTAAACAATTCAACTTTGTTCTTGGATCCCAGGAAGGCCACCTTTTTTTTGTCAATGGAAAAACATCATGTATGGTGCGTGGAGGAAGTATAATAAAAGAAAATATGTTCTCAATTGGCAGATTATGAATATAACCCCTTTTCCGTGCAACAACACAAAGATACTTCGAATCTACAAATTTTGGCTCTACATCATATAAGTACAGTGACATTTCGGTCCAAACACCAACTGGAGCAAGTGCCACGTTCTCGTAGTAGAAATAAGGAGGCCCAATAGCATCTTCTGGAAGTGTTCTTTGAGTTATCTGATCTGGTTCGGTAGGAACCCCAAAATAAATCATTAGATTTGGAAGATGAACTGCATGATCGTCTTCATTAAGAAGCTTCTTTTCAAGTTTCCTCTGTTTCTTCTTTTTTTAAAAAAATCATAGCCCGAGTTTCGTCTTTTCTTGTAATTGGGGTCATTGCATAATGGTTTCCTATATTCTACCTGAAGAAGTGTGTCAATAACCTTATCTATTTGAGCAACACATATAAAATCTGTCAACTCTACAATTGATAAATCCGAACTACATCTCTCCATGGCTATTGAAGCCTCAGCCTCTGAGTATCCCATTTTCGTCAAGTATAACAGTTTATTCTCCTCATCAAAATCAGAATTCAAGATTTCATCGGTATCAGAAGAACTATCAATATCTGTGAAATCATACTGAAAGATCGCTTCATAATCAGATGAGTAGTTATCAGAATCAACATGTTGCATGGAAAAGTATATTCCAAAAATAGCCTTCATTGAAAACAAGGTTCATTGTGTCGGCCTGGAATGAATTACCAAGCGATTTATACCACTTTGTCCGACTAGATCCCTCAAGATCCAAAAAATGGGCACCATATTCAGAAGAGGCACATATCTCAGACATTTTCGTCAGAATGATTGATTACTTCTTAAGTTTGTGACAACATGAAGAGAATTCCTCAAGTTACTTAACAACTGCTATTTAGTGACATCAGAATGAGAGTATTTAAGATAAACAGATTTGGGGCACGGATAAAGCCGTAAGTACCCACAACAGTACATTGTAAAAATTGGACCTCGTGGGGATCATGATATTAAAATCAAACAAACATTGGAAGTAATCCTTACAATTTAGAAGGTTGGGGGAATTTTGAAGGCCCAATTCAGACAAATCCATGCGGGACATCTTGAAAGCCCATTTCAACAAGAAATAGAATGGTGGGGCATTTTGAAGGCTTATAGTAATATGAATATTTGAGCATTCTTGGAGGCTCATCTCAGCAAGAAGTAATGTTGAACACACTTTTAACATTTGTATCAGCAAATGTTGGGGCATTTTAAAGGTTATTTCAGACAGATCCATGTGGGGAATTTTGAAGGCTCAGATTAACAAGAAGCAAATGATGGAGCATGCTGAAAGCCCATTTCAATCATAATCAGGAATATTGACACATTTTGAATGTTTGTATTAGCCAATGCTGGGGCATGCTGAAAACCCCTTTCAATCAGAATCAGGAATGTTGATGTATTTTGAATGTTTGTATTAGCCAATGTTGGGGCATGCTGAAGATCCATATTATCTTATAGAAAGATCATTGACTTGAGAAAATATTTCCAATGAGATAGAAAGGTTTGAAGAATGAAAATGGAGAAGTAGTGGCAGTCGAGCTGACTATACATAATTGCTTCGTTCATCATGTAATTGTATCAGGGTCTTGTTGTTGAACAAATATCTACTCAACAAGTAGGGTTTCAAATACCCAATCTTCTTAACCATGTGTCACATGACAACATGTTCTTTGTTAAGCTACATCACAGTTGCATGAATTTTTTATTATCTGTGTCGGTGATGATTGGAAATATTTCTTTAAGATTCCTGGCAGTTAATTTCAACCATACTGTTGGGGTTACGAAGTTGTTTTATACATCAATTTTTGTTTACTTGATGACATTGAATAAAGAGGCTCAACTTACGTATATTACCCTTATTCCCGTTGTTATTGGGGTTATCATTGCCAGCCAGGGTGAACTGATTTTTCATCTATTTGGTTTATCATGTGCGTTTCATTTACAACAACAAGAATGTGCGTTTCATTTACAACAACAAGAATTCCACGAACCTCCTTCTATACATGGATCCTATAGCTGATGTGTTTCTACTTCCTATAATGTTCATTACGGAAGAAAACTTGATCGATATCACATTTGACCTTACCTGAGATGATATCAAGATCAGTTGGTATCTCTTATTCAATTCGTCACTAGCATATTTCACGAATTCAACCATCTTTTTGGTCATACCAGCATCTCACTTGTATTCCCACTGAGTTTTGTTCTCAAATGGTCTTGTGACATTATACAAAAGTTTTGAACACTATGAAAAATCTTCACTAACAAGAAATCTGGGCAGAAGCCACAGGAAATGATGAATATGTTGTCAAATGTTTTATGAACATCTGAGCAGAAGCCACAAGAAATGATGAATGTGTTGTTAAGTGTTTTACGAACCAGTGATTATGATGCTGAACCAATGTTGTGATCATATGGTTTTCATTTATCAATGCAAGATATAACCTGTCTTCTTCAACCCCAAGGTTAGAAGTGAAATATGATGAATATTTCTTTTCACATAAGGGAAGCTGAAACTTTTAACAACAAGAAACTAGTGGAGTCAACTAAGGTTGAACGACAAGTTGTTGTTAAGCATCTCAACATGATATGGTCCAAGTTGCCTTGTTCGAGATCTGATTAGATGTGAAGACATGAAAGGAATTAGGATAAATCCTCCTTATGATGTTTTTCAAGAGTCAAATTAGAATAGACATTGCTCTCCTAATTAATCCTTGCTGAGTTTAGCATATCTACATCTACATTCTTCAAAGATGATAAATTCTCTTTTCAAAGATGATATATTCTCTTTTTATAGATGAAAGCCTTATTGGATTTTTACACAAGTTCAGATGAAGAAAGCCGATTTTATCAAAGACAAAATGGGGCATCAAGGTCATAGTTCTGACTACGACAAGAGTTCCATAAATGAAACATTTTTTCTGAGACTTTCATGAAACAAAGAAGACACAAAGATTGCTCTTCCAAATCAGAAATGCCAGCTTGAAAGAACATTTTGACCAAGTGAAGGAAGACCAAGTTTCCTACTTTGAAGTAAAAAGATGAACTTAACATTCATGCATCATATTTAGACATTTGCAAAATAGGGACATTTTCATTCATTTTATCCATGTTGAATATTTGACAGGAATTTCAAAGATTTTAGCAAAGATTCAAATCCATCACTCAATGGATCAACATTTCCAGAGAAGTTCATAATGAGAAGAACTTATTTGAAGAAGGAAGAAGAAGTTCATAATGAGAAGAACTTCTTCAACCTTTTGCTCGAATTCATCACTCGATGGATCAGCATAGCCAGGGTAGAGTTCATAATGAGAAGAACTCATCTGAAGAAGGAGAATAAGTTCATAATGAGAAGAACTTGTTCAACCTTTTGCTCGAATTCATCACTTGATGGATCAGCATTGCCAGGTAGAGTTCATAATGAGAAGAACTCATCTGAAGAAGGAAGAAGAAGTTCATAATGAGAAGAACTTGTTCAACCTTTTGCTCAAATTCATCACTCGATGGATCAAATTGCCAGGTAGAGTTCATAATGAGAAGAACTCATCTGAATAAGGAGAATAAGTTCATAATGAGAAGAGCTTGTTCAACTTTTTGCTCGAATTCATCACTAGATAAATCAACATTGCTAAAGAAAGTTCATAATGAGAAGAACTTATCTGAAGAGGAAGAAGAAGTTCATAATAAGAAGAGCTTGTTCAACCTTTTTCTCGACGCTATCACAGAAAGAGATAGATCAACATACAATTTTCAAGAGAAAGTTCATAATGAGAAGAACTTATCTGAACAGGAAGATGAAGTTCATAATAAGAAGAGCTTGTTCAACCTTTTGTGTAACTCTATCACAGAAGGAGATAGGTTAGCATCAACATTTCCACAAGGAGTTCATAATTAGAAGAACTCATCTGAAGAAGGAGAAGAAGTTCATAATGAGAAGAATTTGTTCAACCTTGCCTTAATTTATCACCTATGAAGCTGAATTAATAACCCCTCTTTTGAAGATCAACATTTCCAGAAGGAGTTCATGATGAAAGGAACTCATCTGAAGAAGGAGAAAAAATTCATAATGAGAAGAATTTATTCAACTTTTTGCTAGATTACATCATAGAAGGAGATAAATTGTCATCCCCAGTGGAAAAGTTCATAATGAGAAGAGATAATCCCAAAGAAGAAGAACTTGTTCAACATTTTCATCCTAATCAAGTGAAGTCAAATGAAAAAAACTTATTGTCTTTTCGTCTTTGCCCTATTCTCATTAATATAAGAATGAGCAAAAAGGGGCAGCTGAAGACACTAGTTTTTTTTCATTTTATTTTTTATTTTTATTTTTATTTTTATTATTTTATTTGTTTATTATTATTATATTATTATTTTTATTATTAATTTATTATCATTACATATTACTGGCCCATTTTACAACCCAAACCCGATCTTGACGCAATCCATACCCAAACCTGAGCTAACCCACAGGAAACCTTAAACCCAACAAGGGTTTCATAATCTCAGTAGTTAGCCGCCTCAATCTCAGCCGTTGGAACTGGTAAGAACCAACGGTCCAGAAGCCTCCAGAGAAAACCCTAGGGTATCATCACCCTAGGGCCACGTCGCTACCTCCCTTGCTGCCACCACCACGACCGACTCCTTTGGCCACGCCACCTCGCCACCGTAGATTCCAGAACACCAGATGGAAGCCTACGTAGAAGCCCTATGGTGAGTCACCACCATACCTATGGTGACTCACCTAGGCAACCACCACTAGAACCGGTCTGAAGGGATAACCTCCTTGGCTATAAAAGCCATCGCACCTGTAAAATGAAAGGAGAAGAGCAAAACAGAGAGCCACGGCAGAAAATGGATGAAGAATCGAGAGCAAGCTAAACAACGGACAGTAAGCAAAAATACGACAACAACCAGCAGTAACGAAGTAAAACTCACAACAACCAAATAAAGGAAAAGAGAGAAGGAGATTTACCACCGAGGACACTACACAGTCGTCGGAGCCTGCAATTAACACTGAAAAGCTAAAATATCGAAGGTAAATAACCTTATATCTACGTCGATCTAAAGGGATTTAAGGAAAACAAAGGTTGTTTTCAGCCTTAGGAGGTCAAAACCTATGTTCTGGGGTAATTTAGGGATTCCGACCACCGTGGTGACCGGCGTCAGAGCACGGCTGCCGGCCGAAGGTATTTTAGAGAGAAGGGAGAGAATTTTTTTCCCTCTTTCAGTCAGAGAGAGAATGAAAAGAGGAAAATGAAACAATGGCCCTTAAGGCCGGTTTAAAAGGGTTTAAATACCCTCCTCGAACGACGTTGTTTTGGGGAAGGGTATTTGTGTAAATTCCCGCATGGTCAAACCATACGCGCAGTCACTATGACTTTGTAAATTCCTATTTTGGTCACTGAAATCAATTCATATACCTTATAATTAAGTCTTTTAATTTTATTTCTTTATAATTTAGTCATTGACCTAAATACATAGACTTTAGGTAAAATAACAGATTTAGACCTTTTAATTTTAATAATTAATATGTTAATATGAATAGCATGTTTTAATTTAATTTAATTTGATGTCCAAATTTTATATATATTTGTTTTAGTCACTAAATTAATAATAAGATAAAATAACATGTTTAGCCCTTGTAATTTTAAATAATTAATTATGAATTAGTTATTTAATTTTAATATGTTATAATTTAGTCACTAAGTTTAATACTTTCATTTATTTTACAAGCTTTATTATTTTTATATTTTAATACTATAATTTAATTTTCTTTATTTTAGTCATTATTTAGTTATTATTTAATTTTATATGTTTATTTTTAATATATTTAATTATTATTATTATTATTATGTAGTCATATAAATATATATATAATAAATAATATTTATTTACTTTTTTATATATTAAATAAAAATCCTATTTATAAATTTAATTTTATATAAATTACTTTTAAGAAAAATAATCATATTTTAATATTTATTTATTTTTTAATATTAAGAAATGATCTGTCTTAAAGAACTTGGAAGTTCTTTTCTGATATTCTTAAATAAATAAATATCCTATTTTTATAAATTGTATATATTAACTTATTTTAATTATTTTTATAGAAATGTTTTATTAATATTTATTTATTTTTTAATAATAAGAAATGAGCTGTCTTAAAGCACCTAGAAGTCATTTTCTGATATTTCTAAGTAAATAAATATCTTATTTATAAAATTAAATATATATATATATATATTAATATATTTTCTTAAAATTATATTAATAAATTTGAAATAACAAGATTATGAATTAAATATATTTTTGAATTTTTAAATTTCCAATAATAGAGCTAATTTATAATTAATGAGTACCAATTTTGGGTGTTGTGGGGGTGCTAATCCTTCCCCAAACGTAATTGACTATGAATCCCTTATTATTATTAAAAAGAACAAATTTTTGGTTAAAACGCAGACCAATTTATCTTTTAACTAATGTTTTCTTAAAAACTCTTTTAAAAGATAATTTTTAGGTATTCGACCTACCTGACCCAAAAGGTCGATGTTGACTCCCAAAACATTTTAAAAACCATTTATTCATATCACTTTTCCCGTCAAGTAAAAATTCGTACCCAGACAAAAATCGTTTGCGACAGATAGTGCTCGGATATTTAAAGAAAAAAACAAAAGAATTTTACGATAATAGAATTTCTTTTAAAACTTTTTTGTAGGTCAAAAGGAACTCTAAATTTAAAATTTTTGCCGGAAAACTCAAATCAAAATGGCTCAGACCGTTTACAGTTACTCAAGTATTTCCTCACGGTGCTGTTGAAAATGAAGATAACTTAGGAGTACGATTTAAAGTTAATGGTCAAAGATTGAAGCCATATTATGAAAATGCTCCGGTTGGTCTAATCGAAGAAATCAATTTAGAGGAACCCACGCTTTGAAAAACCAGGTCGTCGAGCTAACGACGTTAAACAAAAGCGCTTGATGGGAGGTAACTCATTCCGATCTATTTTTGTTTTATTTTATTTTATTACTTTTTTATTTTTATTTTGTGTTCAACAAACATTTTTTATTGTATTTATTTTATTTTAATTAATTTTATTATATTTTTCTCTGAACAGATCCGAACACCGATCGAATATTTAACATAAAGAACAAGTTCCGTCTGGAAGTAGGAAGAGGCGCACGTTAGCAAAAACCCAACCCCTAGGAGGTGCACGTTAGCATACCCCAAATTTTTTTGTTCCCTCCACTACCAAAAATTCCAGGTTTGAATCCACTTTTGTTTCAAATTTATTCATTGTGGGCCTCACCTTATCTATCACTATCCAAACCTTTCCAATTCTAAACTAATCCCAACACTTTCTCTTTCCACCTTTTTAGTTTGACCAAAACTAAAATTCTTTTCCTTTCTTTTCCTTTCTTTTATTCCCACGTGATAAGCCCCCAAACACCCCAACCTCTTCTTTCTTCTTGCATTCAATGCCTCTCTACCTTGGAGGTCGCGATCGCCACTATATTGGGGAGTATTCTTTTTCCCTCTTTTTTTTTTAAATTTGGAATACGTTTTGGGACAAAACGGATTAAGTGAGGGGGGAAAGATAAACATGTCGTTAAATTTTTCCTTGACTTGTTTGATTGTTTAAAATTGAGTTATTCTGATATTGATTTGTTGGGATCGTTGGTTGCTAGTTTTGAACTTCACTTTATACTCTTGCTTCCTTTTGGATTGTGATCATGTTTTGATCGAATTTAATTTGCATGATTGGTATAGTTGGTGAATTTTTTGTTGAATATTGATATTTTATGATTTTGTTGATAGAGATAAACTTGACTCAGTGCATATAAACTTTTCTTGTGAGATTTGAGCCTAACGAGCATACATTTTCTTTATTGCTAATTGTTTGATTCGTGTGTGCCAGACTAATAAGGATGTTCTAGAACTTGTAATCACAATGCATATCGAGACTTTATGTTGAACGTAATGTTTTAATATGATAGGGGCACCTAGGATAAACCCACTTTTCCCAAAAAGCCTACGTTTATATTTCCACTAGTGAACCAAATTTGAGTCTATTTGTTTTCTTTGTTTTACACCTCAAAATTAAATCCGAAACCTTTCTTTTTATTTTTCCTCTCTTTTCACACCCTTACCGAGACTTGAGATATTGTATCATTCTTGTTCCACTATAAAAAAAATCGCTCTTTCGAAAAAAACCAACAAGCTGTTCACTGTTTCGAATAGCAGAAAAAAAACAGACCCTTGTTCGAAAACATATATATAAAGAAGGGAAGGAAAAATTGATTGTTTCAATTGTCTTTCATCTATTCTTTTTCCTTGTTTTGTTTTTCATTGCGCTTCATGTTAATTCGTGGATTGTTCTTAATTATTTTGATCTCTTGTTTCTGTATTTTAAACCTTTATTTTTGGCCTTTTCCCTACCCTAACCTAAGTCTGTTACCTCTTGTTTAAAGACCCATTGATTATTACATTATGTTCACTTTTAGTAGTGGAAACTTGATTGGATTCCATGCCTATGGTAATATTTTGGTTAGTTTCTGTATGAGCGATTCATCTACCCCAAACACTTTGAGCGGATATGTATGAATCTTTGTGAGATATTGAGTCATGTTTTATTGAAGTTGACAATTAATTGGGATGTCTTTGTAACCCCCTAGACCCAGCCTATGCGTTTCGACTAAGTCTAGCGGATCACATCCATGATTTTAAGACATTTTTCGAAACCCTTATTCGATCAATGTAAAATCACATTATAAATACATTTATAAAAGGATATAATAAATTACGATAAAACCTAACTCATGAATATAAAACTAAATAGTTAAAAATTTAATTTTTAAAACACGTCGTAGAATTTGGATCACTATAAACCAATTATCAATAGCGAAATAATATTCATTTCTGAAACAAATACTTCAAATAAAGGCCCATGTTACCAAAATAAAGTCAACTTGAAATATAAAAGCATTACAAATAGATGTACTTCAATATATATGTTGATTCTCCAAGTGCTCGATCTGGGGTATCTAACCAACAGTATATGAAAGGAAAAAAACATTTTTGAAAAGTGAGCTAGGCTTAGTGTGTCCCAATAGTACAATAAAATCATAGTAGGTACAATAACCGAGTAATAGTTCAGTAAATCATCATAAAATCATAATGAAGTTTAACTTTTGAAACTCGTAGTTTAAATCCCTTCTCCTGTACACCAACTGCAGTTCCCCAGAACCGCGTCCGTAGGGCTACCTTAAGCACACATCAAAAAGGAAGCCTACCTAAGAATAAGCTTTTGAGCCTGTATCCTTAGGTCCGTAGGGCTTACTCTAAGCACACAGTAAAGAGGGCTAACCTAATAGAGCATCTTGGGGCTCATGAGCCTACCCAAGAGTCCATTAAGTCCGTAAGGTTTACCAGCTTGATCAGAGCTATACCTCCGTAATTCAATCCAACCCAAAATCAGTATTTCAAAAATACTATTTATGCAGTAAGCATAATTTCCATAAATCAGTAAACATCGTTATCATATATTAATGAAAACCAATAGTCATATCTCAATCATTGTCCATAAACCATCAATGAACAATAAATCATAGCTTTAAATGTACCATATTTCAAAATAGATAAAACAATTAAATAGTACTTAGGGAACACACCTCGATAATAGGATCAAACTCTAGATCTACTGAGTACTGGCCTTGCCACGCTCTGCTACAGTTTTCGAACCTAATTCATAATAACACTACATTACTAGAGGGTAACATAATCAATTTCTGAAATTATAAGATTTACGGGTCATACGGGTAAATACTGGCACACGCGGTTTAACTGATCTAGAGGAGCTGGGTCGTGTTGTCGAGCGATCATGATAGTCTCCTGTACCTTCAAATAATAATCATTTATCAGTCTCAAGTCTTACTTAATCATTCAAAGCTAAAACTCTTAAGTATATATGCACTTTTTCGGGTTTGACTATCAATTTGGAGACTTTAGCGTCTGAATTTGACTAAACAGATTGCGGAATTGGAATTAGGACGTCGAAAATCATAAAGTATGACTTTTCAAAAATTTGAATTTTTGGTCAAAGTCAAAGTCAACGGGTTTGACTGATGATTTGGAGACCTTCGGTTTTGAATTTGGCAAAACGGACTTCGGAAACGGATTCGGCACGTCGAAAAATGTCAGAATAGGTATACTCGAACAAAATCAAATGTCGTTTAATGGCCGTTTAAAACCGATCAAAGTTATGGTCAAAATGGTTCAATAGTCCACAGTAAAAATTACAGAAATGTCATTTTTTAAACAATTACCAAAATATCACTGTTTTTAACAATAATTACCAAAATATCACCATTTTAACAATAATTACCAAAATAGCATCATTTTAACAATAATTACCAAAATATCATTGTTTTAACAATAATTGCCAAAATATCACTGTTTTAACAATAATTGCCAAAATATCACCGTTTTAAAATTAATTATGAAAATAACACCTTTTTTTAAAAATCAATACGAAAATAACACACTTTTAAAAATAATTACGAAAATAACACCATAACCGAAATTAATTACGTATTTATCACTCTTTTAAAAATATTTATCGGTAATCTAAACCAACACCAACTATAATATGTTTTCAATCGAAACACTGAAATATTATCCAAATTAAACGATCTGACTTTACTTACGGCGGATGAACGAAACAAGACAGTTGTTGGAATGGCCAGAATCGACAAAACTTAAAATGACGATCGGGGTTTTAAGTGTCGATTTCCCTTCTCGATTCAGTCTATCTGTGACAGATTTCGGAACTGGGTTAGTCGGGGTTGTACCGATGGTTGCAGCTGAGACTGAAGGACACGACGGTGCACCACACCACCGATACTGAAGAAATTCAGTTTTTGGTTCTCCACGAGGAGAGGGTTTTTTTTCTTCATATTTCATGGGTTATCTCCTAATAATATATAAACCCACCATTTAATGTTTACAATAAAAAAACTAAGTGGTTATGACATTGTCTCCCACTTCATTATATTTTATTCATAGTGCTATTATAATATTTATAATGCTTATTATTTTATTTATAGTGATATAAGATATATTTATTTATTATATTATAATGCAATTATGGGGTGTAACAGTCTTGCTTACCTTAAATTTTCTTAGTTGTATCTTTGCTTGATTGCAACTTGAATTCAACAAATATCATGGCTTTAGTTTGATGCGAAGTTTGAGAAATAAATTGAAATTGAAGATGGCAACTTATGATTTTGATTTGTCAACTGATGAATGCTTGAGGACAAGCATTGAATAAGTGAGGGGGAATTTGATAAGTGCTTAATTTAGTTAATATTTTACTTTTAAATTAATTCTTAATCATTGGTTTTTGTGGCTTATTTGTTCGTTTTCATTCATTTTCTATGCATGACGTCAGATTCTGGAAATTACACTAAAAGAAAAGAATTCTGGAGTTTTTTATTTTCAGAATCAAATCTGGGTTAGTGGGCATGAATTCAGGCATGAAACATCCGACGAGGTGATGACATCATCACCTTCTAGAAGAACTAGTCAGCGTTTCTAGAAGAACAAATAAATTGGCCGCACGTTTCTGGAATAAAGATTTGAATCAAACTCAAGTTTAGGATCGATAACATTTTAAACATTATATTTTATCTTTGTATTTTAGTTTAAATAGGTTTTAGTATCTCAATTAGGACTTAGGATATTATTTTGAATAGTTTTTAGTTTATCTTTCTTTTAGGTATTTTAGTTTAAATAGTTTTAAGTTTTTTTTAGGATAAAAGATATTATTTTAGGAATTATCTTTAGCTTATTTTTAGGAATTTGAAGGCTATAAATACCCTCTAAGGGTGAGCCTAGAAACATCTATCATCTGAAAATAAAATCTTCTTTTTCTCTCTAGATTTCTCACTATTTTTCACATACTTCCTTTATTTCCCTTTAAAATTTTGTTTTCAAATATTCTAAGTATGACTTTGGTCATGCTTAGCTAATTTTCTTTTAAGCCGAAGGCTAAAGTGAAGGCTCAATTCCAAATGTATGAATTGTAAGGCACTTAAATCGCTTCGGGATTTCTCTCTCTATTTTCTTAGCTTACTTTTCAAATCAAAACAATTTTCAACATTGGTCTGGATGTTGTTATGGTTAACATTGGAAGAAGGATTGACTTATTGAAGAATATTCGACTCGCCGAGTACACACTTAGAAAAATTGTTTGCTAAGAGGAAACTGAGATAGAAATAAGTTATTGTTGAAACAACATAATCCGAGTCGACAGCAAAGAATTGTCCTTGTAAGCCGACGTGAATCTTAAAGTAGAAATATGTTTTGAGGATCCGAGGAATTTGAGACAAAGCTGAAGTCTGAGGTTGCTTGCACTATAAGTTTCTCTTTATCTTAATCTCTTTAAATTATTTATTTAATTATTTCTTTTATTTAATTATTATATTTTATTTTAAAAACAAATTTTAAAACCCCTTTTTATTTTACTACTATTATTTATTATTTTATTATTATCTATTTTATTTTATTAAATCTTTTTAACTTTACCTGGAATTCTATCTTCTCCTAAAATCAAGAAACAATTTTACTAAATCAGAAACACCACAATCCCTGTGGATCGACCCTGGTTCTCTATTCTACCTTTTCATTTTTATTTAAGAAGCCAAAATTATTTTGATAGTAAAACGATGGTTATCAATCACACGCTAAGTCGTTGACTTAGTGAGGCAAGTACGAGTCAAATAAGCACTATATAATAATTTCTTATTCATTTCATAGAAACACATTTCATAAGGAATTCAAATAACTTTTCATAACAAGATTGTATACTTTTATACCTTATTCGAATTTATATAACCTTAATTTCAAATTCCCAATGTATATTACTAAGAACTCTAGGTATTTGAGTACATTGAGGTTTGCACTAATGTTGTCACGATATCTAACATAATTGGATTGGAGTGCCACATATTTGTCCCGAAGGACCACATAGTTTTGTCCTGAAGGACCACATAGGTTTTGTCCTGAAGGACCACATAGGTTTGTCTCGAAGGACAACATAGAACCATCGACTCTTGGCATGCCAACTATACCTCTAATCCTCATACATATACCGTGGGCTTTTAATCACATAATTATTTCTTATTTCATTATTCATATTGTGTCATGTTCACATAGGTACTTTCATATCGAGTATTTTTCGTATGCACATATTCACATAATCATATACCCATAACCATCCGAACATAACTTAAGAATATAACTAGAATAAAACATTAAAAATATAGCAATAAAGAAATTGAAAGGTTTTTGATCGAAAACTCTGAGGTTGGCTTATCGTAAGTTGCCTTCGAATCTAATATAAAACAAATGAGTTGCACTCACATTTGCCTCACTGAAGTCCTAAACGAATGCTTATCACTTTTGATCGATAACTTATAACGTTGAATCATCCAGAATTTGTCTTTGTTTAATGTCTACACAATAATACAATCGAAATGAATATCGAAATTCATATTATTTATTAACCAATCATAATAAGTTAAGCTGAAAGAAACACATAATTAATCATTTCAGGCGCACTAATATCGGTACTCCTCCTACAGTACCGATACTTCCCTTTTATGGTATCGATACCCACTTCGGTACCGATACCATTTTGGCATTCTGGAATTTCAAACTTGATAATGGTATCAATACCTTACCATTGGTATCAATACCCCTATTTCAGTATCGATACCTCACTCAATCAGTACCGATACTAATCCTCGAACTTAAACCAGTTTTGCCTTGAATCTTCGGTATTATTCTTCCAGTACCTATACCCTTGCTCAGAAATTACCATTTCCATTTCAAAATTTAACCAAAACTCACCCAAATCTCCTACTTTTTCTCATTTTATGCCTTTAAACTTAACTTCACTTGACCAAACCAACTTATCTCACTTTAAAACTCCTTAATATCCATAATCCCACAATCATACCATATTTTTAAATATGTTCTTAAACATTCCTAATACTCCTAACTCCTTAGTTAGACCCTTGACAAGTCAAATTTACCAATATAAATCCAAAAACTAAACCACATTAATAATTCCTTTAAAAACCCACTTTACAAATTCATCATTAACTCAATCATCTTTTAGTTTTAATCTCCCAAAGAACAAGAACCAACTTAAAAATTCTAAGAACAAACTTGAAATCAACTCACCTTGAAAAGGAGCTCACAAGAAGAGAAAGAAGAAGAAGAAGTTCCATACTTTTCCTTTCATCTTTCAAAATCCACGTGTTTTATAACTATTAAAAGAGAATTTAAAATTCATTTTCTTCAAAAAGACCTTAATGCCCCTCTAAGATTTCATCTTTGATAACAAGTCCTAATCAAAATTTATAAAATTAGTCCTTGAACTAATCAATTATTCCACTTAAACCATTAAATTTTTAATTCCTTACATTTTGGTCACTGACCCGATGTTTGGGATGTTACAAATCTCCCCTCCTTACGAAAATTCATCCTCGAATTTTCATTCCAAAAAGAGGTGAGGATATTGTTGCCTCATATCTTTTTCATGCTCCCATGTAGCCTCTTCTACTTTAAGATTTCTCTAGAGAACTTTAACTAACGGAATCGTCTTGTTCCTTAGATGCTTGATTTCATATGCTAAAATCTAAACTGGTTCTTCCTCGTATGTCAGATCAGGTTGAACTTCTATTTCATCTGGTGTGATGATGTGTGTAGGATCTGATCAATATCTCTGAAGCATAGACACATCAAAGACATTATGGATATTTTCCTTCTCTGGTGGTAAAGCTAATTGGTATACCACTGGTCTAACACTTTTCGGGACTTCATAGGGTCCAATGAACCTAGGATGGAGCTTTCCTATACACCCAAAACGAAGTACTTTCTTCCAAGGAGATACTTTAAGAAAAACTTTGTCGCATACTTTTGTCTGTTTGATGCCACTTTAAGATTCTGTTGAATCGCCTGAACGTTTTCTTTCACTTCTCTAATCAAATCAGGACCATGAACGTCTCGATCATTTAATTCATACCAATTAAGTGGCGTTCAATATTTCCTTCTATACAATGCTTCATACGGAACCATTTTAATGCTAAATTGGTAACTATTATGTTGAAAACATTTTGATATTTCGATATAATAAATTAAGATAAATGAATTTTAAGATTTTCCAAAAGATTTTCTAAGTATATTCGATATAATTATTCGAATATCAAATTATTAATCCAAATCTTTCAAATTTCATTTTTAATCCTTACTCAAGTGTAAAATTAAGTTTTAAACTTAAAAATAATTTTAAAACAATTTTACAAAATATTTCGAACCATTTCAAAGCCAAAAATTCCAGATTGCTCAGAGGGAATCGATTCCCCCTGAATGGTTTGGCTCCGAGAAAAACAGAATGCTCTGAGGTAACCGATTCCCCCTGTTTAACGGTCAAAATATTTGAATTTTACACTTAGGGAACCGATTCCCTAGGAGGGGAACCGATTCCCCCCACGCTCCAAGCAGAAATATTAATTGTTTTCACACTTCAATGGCTCCAATAACTTCATTAGTGATCCCCAACGTTCAGAAGTGATTCAAGGTGTATTTAAAGAAGCTTAGAAGCCATTGATCAACAACAAGAAACAACAAGAAACTAGAATCAAGAGAGAATCAAAGAGAAATCATCAAACCTTAAGTTTGAGCATTTCAAGCCTATTTTTCATTCAATATTCATTTTTCTTTCAAGAACACTACTTGTACTCAATTGTATTCATTCTTGAGTGTTCTTTTCTTTATTCTAGAATTGTGCAAACAATCTACCTTGTGAGGATTTCCTTGTAAGTTTGCAAATTTGTATTGTTCTCTTTGGGAGAGAGTGTTCTCAAGAATTTGGGGTATAATTCTTGAGGGTTTGTAAGGTTACTCTTTGTCCTCAAAAGAAAGGCAAATTAGTGAATTTGTGAAAAATCCTTAGTGTGGATAGCTAAGGTAGTGGATGTAGACTTTGGTTGAGAAAGTCGAACCACTCTAAATCGCTGTGCAATTACTTTCAATTTTCTGTAAATGCTTCCACCAAATTTTTAATTGCCAATTCACCCCCTCTTGGCCAATTCCGTCAATCGATTAACTCAACATTTGGCATCAGAGCCTAACTCATTTGAAGGTTTAATCGCCTCTTGAGTCGATTCGGAAAGAGTTACATCGAAAATCAAAGTCATCAATGACCTTCACTTCAAACTTCGACTCCGGTCTCGATTCGATGCCCATCAACAAGCCTTCTTTCTTCAATGGGGCTAACTATGCCTATTGGAAAAATAGGATGATGTACTTCATTCAAGCAAGTGACATGGGAGCATGGAATGTTGTAGAAGACGGATATATCAAGCCTCTTACTCATCCAATAATGTGGAGTGAAAGAGAGACAAGATTATTCTAGCTCAACTCTAAAGTCATTCATATCATATTTTGTGCTCTTGGACCAGATGAATACGGAAGAGTTTCATCTTGTACAACCGCCAAAGAAATATGGGACAAGCTTCAAGTCACTCATGAAGATGCCAATGAGGTAAAAAAATCTAAAATTAGTATTCTAACGCATAGCTATGAAAATTTCAGGATGAAACCAAATGAAGATATCAAAGCTATGACAGATAGATTCTCAACGATTGTCAATGGTCTCAAATCATATGGAGAGATCATTTCAAATGAAAAGCTTGTGAGAAAGTTAGTTTAACCCCTTCCAAAATCATGGCAATCAAAGAAGACGGCAATCATCGAGTCTAAGGACCTAACATCCTTAACTCTTGAAGAACTAATTGGTTCCCTCCTCACTCATGAAATGATGCTTGAAGATGAGGTGGACCTCGATAAGATTAACGAGACACCAAAGGAGAAGGAGAAGAAGAAAAACATTGGAGTTGCTCTTAAATCCACAAAAGATGAGAGTGATTCGAATGAAGATGATGAGCAAATGGCATTGTTTTCCAAACGGTTCAGAAAAATGATGAGACCTTACCGAGGAAGAAATTCAAACGAAATGAAGGCCTCAAAAATGAACCAAAAGAGAAGGACTCGATCATTTGCTATGAATGCAAAAAGTCAGGGAATGTCAAATATGATTGCCCATAATTGAAGAGAAAGGGTCAATCAAAGAATAAGCACAAGGCTCATGTGGCTACATGGAGCGATGAAGAAGGTTCCGATGAAGAGGAACAAGAAGTAACAAACTTGTGCTTGATGGCATTCAGGGAAGATTCTAAGGTAACCTCTAACTCATCTGATTTTGATGATTTATCCTATGATGAGCTATTAGAGGAATATAATGGGGTAACTTCGGATTATGAGAAATTGTTTTTAAAATATAAAAATGATGTTTCAAAATTGAAAAATGAAAACAAACTCATATCCAAAACCAATAACGATCTTGAAAGTAAAATCAAAGATTTGCAAATCAAACTAGAAGAGTTTGAAAAGAAAATTTTGGTTTGCAAAATTTACTTTCAAAGGTCAATGATGATCATCAAAAGAAAATTGATGATCTTAAAATTTCTTTTGATAAAGTTGGAACAAAACGTTTTGAAAAAGGAGAAAATTCAAAATCCAACTTTGTTAGAAAAGATTTTAAAACTACAATCATAGAGGTCCCCAAAGAAACTCTAATGGAAAAATTGTTAAAAGTGTGTGGGTTCCTAAAGAACTCATTACTACTAAAGATAAAGATATCCTACACAAATGGATACCTAAGGGGACTAGGATTTTGGAAACTAATGAATATGGACCCAAAAGAATTTGGGTACCAAAAATCAAAAATTAATCTATGTTTGTAGGGAAAGAAGAATTGCTACAAGGCACGGGAAACAAATTCAAATTCATGGTACCTTGATAGTGGATGCTCGAGACACATGACCGGGGACAAAAACCGGTTCATAGAGCTTAACGCCAAAAATGGAGGAGAAGTGACTTTTGGTGATAATTCAAAAGGTCACATTGAAGGTATAGGTACAATAGGTAATAACTCTTCCATACAAATTAAAAATGTTTTATATGTGAATGGATTAAAGCATAATCTTTTGAGTATTAGTCAATTTTGTGATAAAGGATTCAATGTCATGTTTGAAACTAATGGTTGTAAAGTTATTGACATTGCATCTGATTGAATTATGCTTGTTGGTCATAGAATAGGAAACATTTACATGGTGCATTTAGATTCTATTAATGTGACTAATTTATGCCTAGTTGCAAAAGATGAGCATGATAGTTGGTTATGGCATAGGAGACTAGGACATGCTAGCATGAGTGTTTTGCAACGGTTAGTTCAAGGAGAATTGGTTCTAGGGCTGCCTAAACTAAAATTTAATAATGATAAAATCTGTGATGCTTGTGCTAAAGGAAAAGAAAATCGAGTTTCTTTTAAATGCATTAATGATGTGTCAACTAGTAGAGTATTACAATTGATCCACTTAGATCTTTTTGAGCCATCTAGAACTACTAGCTTGGGTGGAAAACAATATGCATTTGTCTTGGTAGATGACTATTCTAGATATACTTGGGTTCTATTCTTAAGTACTAAAGATGAAGCATTAGAAAAATTCATCACGTTTTCAAAAGTAATCCAAAACGAAAAAGGTTACTTTATAACTAGTGTTAGGAGTGATCATGGAACTGAGTTTGAAAATCTTGGATTTACTGAGTTTTGTAATTCTAATGGTATTAGCCATAATTTTTCAGCACCTAGAACCCCTCAACAAAATGGAGTTATTGAGAGGAAAAATTGAACTTTAGAAGAAATGGCTAGAACCATGCTTTGTGAAAACAATTTGCCAAAGTATTTTTGGGCGGAAGCCACAAATACCGCTTGTTATGTTATTAATCGAGTAATGATTAGGCCTATTTTAAAGAAAACTTCATATGAACTTTTCAAAAATAAAAAGCCTAACATTAGTTATTTTCATCCTTTTGGATGTAAGTGTTTTGTTTTAAACAACGGTAAAGACAATCTTGGCAAATTTGATGCTAAAAGTGATGAAGGAATTTTTCTGGCTTATTCCTTAAATTCTAAAGCTTATCGAGTATTTAATAAAAGAACTTTGGTTGTAGAAGAGTCTATACATGTTATTTTCGATGATAATTTCCTTCCGAGGAAGGATTCTTTTTTGAATGATGATGTAGGTATTATAAATACAAATGACGTTAGACATGACATTGGAGAACCATCATCAAAGGAAAAAACGAAAGATGAGGAAACTCATGATCCTCTCAAGAATCCAACCATTGAAGAAAGGGAATTATCTTATCCAAGAGAGTACAACTATGTCAAGGATGGTGAGATTATAGGTGATCCATCCAAAGGGTAACAAATCGATCTTCTCTTAGAAATATTTGTAATTATGTTGCATTTATCTCATGCATAGAGCCTAAGAATATTAAAGAAGATTAAACGATGAACATTGGATTATGGCTATGCAAGAAGAGTTAAATCAATTTGAGAGAAGTAAAGTATGGACATTAGTTGAAAGGCCTAGTAATAAATCTACTGTAGGTACTAGATGGGTATTTAGGAATAAACTTGATGAGAGTGGTAATATAGTGAGAAACAAGGTTAGACTTGTTGCTCAAGGGTATACTCAAGAAGAGGGCATAGACTATGATGAAACATACGCTCCCGTAGCTAGGATGGAAGCAACTAGAATGTTATTAGCATTTGAATGTTTTCATGAATTTAAATTATATCAAATGGATGTTAAAAGTGCATTTTTAAATGGTTTTATAAAAGAATAAGTGTATGTGGAACAACCTCCAGGTTTTGAAGATTCAAAATTTCCGGATCATGTTCTTAAATTGACAAAAGCACTTTATGGTTTAAAACAAGCTCATAAAGCTTGGTATGAAAGATTGTCAAACTTTTTAATTGAAAAAGGTTTTTTAAAAGGGAAGGTTTGACACTACATTGTTTTTAAAGCATAAAGGTAAAGATTTATTAGTAGTTCAAATTTATGTTGATGATATAATATTTGGTTCTACTAATGATGTTATTTGCCAAGAATTTTCTAAGCTAATGCAAAGCGAATTCGAAATGAGCATGATGGGGTAGCTCTCATTTTTATTGGGACTCAAATCAAGCAAAGAAAAGATGGCATCTTCATCAATCAAGCTAAGTATGTCAAAGATATGCTCAAGAAGTTTGGACTGGAAAATGGCAAGCCTCACGACACTTTAATGAGCTCTTCAACAAAGCTTGACTTAGATGAAAGAGGTAAATGTGCAGATGTTAAATTATATAGGTCAATGATTGGATCTTTACTTTATCTAACTGCAAGTAGACCAGACATTATGTTTAGTGTTTGCTTATGTGCTAGATTTCAATCATGCCCTAAGGAATCACATTTACTAGCTGTTAAGAGAATCTTTATATACATTAAGGACACTCCTAGTTTAGGACTTTGGTATCCTAGATACTCTAGCTTTAGCTTGTATGCTTTTTCTGATGCGGATTATGGATGATGCAAATTAGATAGGAAAAGTACCTCCGGTACTTGCCAATTCCCTAGAAATATGTTGATTTCTTGGTTTTCAAAGAAACAAAATTGTGTTGCATTATATACCACTGAAGCCGAATACATTTCAGCTGGTAGTTGTTGTGCACAAGTTTTATGGATGAAACAATAACTTTTTGATTATGGAATTGAAGTATGTACCATTCCTATCAAGTGTGACAATACTAGTGCTATTTGTCTCACTAAAAATCCCATCCAACACTCTAGAACTAAGCATATTGAAATAAGACATCATTTCATTAGAGACAATGTCACTAAGAATATGTAGTTCTAGAATTCGTTGATACTTTGCATCAATTAGCGGATATCTTTACAAAACCTTTAGACAAGGAACGTTTTTGGACACTTAGGAGAGAATTAGGTTTAACTGACCTATCTTCACTTAGTGTTTAAAATAAAATTTAGCACTTTTAAGAATAAATGAAAAATGCATATAATAGTAATTTTTTATTTCATTCATTGCTTTTAGTTAGGGGGAGTTTATGATTCTTGGTCAAAATTAACTTTATGTTCAAATAATTTTTAATGATAAATTTTATTGATTGAACATAATTAATTTTCAATATATGAGTTGCCAATACCACTAGAGAAACTTAATTTAGCATTTTGAGTGTTTAAAAATCAGATTTTAGCATTTTAGTGCAGAGGGAATCGATACCCCCCCTTGAAGGGGAACCGATACCCCCCCTTGAAGGGGAACCGATTCCCCCTTTGAAGGGGAACCGATTCCCACCCACAGGGGAATCGATACCCCCTGAGGGTTCTGGTTTTATCGGGCAGAACCCTTATGTTTTGCTCAAAACCCTTTTCTCTTCTTTCTTCACGCAAATAACTCTATCCATCTCTCAAATCTCCATTTTGCCTCAAAACAACGTTTTTAATCGGAATTCTCTTCAAATATCATCTCCTAAACCTGTTGGAATCATAAAAAACGTGCAAACTTCATCTAATCTCACTCAAATCCGAAATTCTTCAAGGTATTTTTCTAAAACCTCTATTTCATCAATTTTTTATTTTAGAACTAGTTTTAATTAGTTCTAGGTTGAACTTTAGATCGGGCATTGACTGTTTAATGATTAGAAAATAGATTTTATCACTAATTTCATTCAAAACACAAGAATTTTCCAAAGTTCTTTTAAATTTTTGAAATAAAAAAAAAACTGTTTTTCAAATTATTGTGTTTTGATTGAATTATGTTGTTATGAAACTATACATATATTGACTTTCAAAATCTTATTTTTCAATAGTTTTTCAAAACTTTGCCCAATAGGATTGGTTTAGAGAACCTTGAAATATTGAGGACTCAATTGAGTTTTGGGATTGATTATTTTGCATACATATGTTTTTTAAAAATGCAGGTTATCTTTCCATTCCGATTATCTTAAACCATGTCTTATAAATATTCTATTCTAGGGCCTCCTCTAGTTGTTCTAGCCAACCTCCAAACTCACCTCCAAATCCTCTACCTATCCCACAAATTCCCATTCCTAATCCCGATGATCCAAATATGACCATTCGCAATTCTTGTTTCAATGACCAGTCGTAAACAAAATCTCTACTATAGGTTTTGTCAATACTTTGAGTCCTACAAAATCCGGGAAGAACGTATCCCATCTCTTAAAGCCATGCTAGACATCAATTTTCGTCATCTTCCTACTCTTCATGAGTGGAAATTTGACAAACTCTTCGAGCTTGAACCAATTGTCTACCATCAACTTGTTCGTATCTTCTACTCTAATGTCGTTTGCATTAAAAATCGAGAGGAAACCTTAACCATAGGGATCCGATCCTATCTTCTAGGACGATTCTTTCATCTTGACTCGGAATCCATTTCCAAAGCATTAGGATTAGATAATGAAGGGTTAGACAATGAAAAACTTACGGTAGGATCTCAGTATAAGCGAAGGGATAGTGCAAGTGTTCTAGACCTTCATGACAGTTTTCTTCACCTAATGATCTCTTGGTGGTTTCGACCATCCGGGGGCCGTTACTCTACTCTTCGCGCCTTAGATCTATTTTGGCTTCATTGTGTCCAAAATAATCTTAAAAGTAACCTTCCACAGATTATTTTTGCTGAACTTGTCGAAACTGTAAATCTTGTTCCCAATAAGAAATTGTGTTCTTCTTTAGTTTACGGTTGTATTCTTAGTAATCTGTTTAAGAATGATGGGCTTAGAGTTGGTCTTGATGTTTCCTTTCCCCTCAAAAACCAAATCAATCTATTCTCTTTAACTAAATTGGGATGGAAGATCAATGAATAAACTGGTCTTTGGGTTCGAACCGGTGAGCAACCGCCTGAAGTTGATGACTCTGACGATGAACCAGAACAACACGAGGAACAAGCACGAGCAGAGGAACAAGCACAGCCAGAGGATCAAATTCCTCCATACTTCCGATCCTTTATGGAGACATTCGATTTCCGATATGCTTCCATGGAATCTCGCTTCACTTCCATAGAATCTCATTTATCCACAATGGGAGCTCAACAATTCAAAATTCTCTAGGAGATGCGCACAAACAACGCTTCTATGAATGAACGCATTGATGCACTCTCACATGAGATGGCCGCTATGCGAGCTCATTTTCCTCCTCCCGATCCTCCTATGGATGCTTGATTCTGTGTTATGCTTTAGTACTTTGAACTTAAAGCTTATTGTTTCAACATTTTGAATGTTTTGGATTGTTTTTACTTTGGTTGAATTATATATTTGGTTTGGTTAAATTTATTATTGTATCATTTACATCAATTAGATATATGACCAATTTTGTCATGTCACATTGTTTATGAATATTGATTATGAAGCTAATGGCTAACGTTTCTCTTGATTGTGTTCTTAGCAGCTTAAGCTGTATCTATTATAATCAATTGGCTAAGTACTTTTCAAAACCTTGTTTACAATTCTTTTAAAAAAAATCTTTTGATTTAACAAAAAGGGGGAGAAATATGTTAAAAGTGAGAAGTGTTAAGTAAGGGGGAGTATTTCAAACTTGATTTCAAAATCTTAAAATTACTAAAATGTTTTGTTATATCAAAAAGGGGGAGATTGTTGAAAACATTTTGATATTTCGATATACCAAATTAAGATAAATGAATTTTAAGATTTTCCAAAAGATTTTCTAAGTATATTCGATATAATTATTCGAATATCAAATTATTACTCCAAATCTTTCAAATGTCATTTTTAATCCTTACTCAAGTATAAAATTAAGTTTTAAACTTAAAATAATTTCAAAACAATTTTACAAAATATTTCGAACCATTTCAAAACCAAAATTCCATATTGCTCAGAGGGAACCGATTCCCCCCCAAGGGGGTACCGATTCCCCCTGAATGGTTTGGCTCCAAGAAAAACAGAATGCTCGGAGGGAATCAATTCCCCCATGTTTAACGGTCAAAATATTTGAATTTTACACTTAGGGAACCGATTCCCTATGAGGGGGAACCGATTCCCCCACGCTCCAAGAAGAAATATTAATTGTTTTCACACTTAAACGACTCCAATAACTTCATTAATGATCCTCAATGTTCAGAAGTGATTCAAGGTGTATTTAAACAAGCTTAGAAGCCATTGATCAACAACAAGCAACTAGAATCAAGAGAGAATCAAAGAGAAAGCATCAAACCTCAAGTTTGAGCATTTCAAGCCTATTTTTCATTCAATATTCATTTTGCTTTCAAGAACACTACTTGTACTCAATTGTATTCATTCTTGAGTGTTCTTTTCTTTGTTCTAGAATTTTGCAAACAATCTACCTTGTGAGGATTTCCTTGTAAGTTTGCAAATTTGTATTGTTCTCTTTGGGAGAGAGTGTTCTTAAGAATTTGGGGTATAATTCTTAAGGGTTTGTAAGGTTACTCTTTGTCCTCAAAAGAAAGACAAATTAGTGAATTTGTGGAAAATCCTTAGTCTGGATAGCTAAGGTAGTGGACGTAGACTTTGGTTGAGAAAGTTGAACCACTCTAAATCGCTGTGCAATTACTTTCAATTTTCTGCAAAAGCTTCCACCAAATTTTTAATTGACAATTTACCCCCTCTTGACTGATTCCGTCAATCGATTAACTCAACATATTATTATATTAAAATTCTGAAAGTGACAAATACTTTTCCCATGATCCATGAAAATCAATCACGCATGCTCTCAACATATCTTCTAGAATCTGAATCGTCTACTCCGATTGACCATTGGTTTGAGGATGAAAAGCAGTGTTAAAATTCAATCAAGTACCAATAGCCTCGTGTAATGACTTCTAAAATCTCGAAGTAAATCTTGGACCTCTAACAGAAACTATTGAAATTGGTACACCAGGAAGTCGGACTATCTCCTTGAGGTACAATTTAACATACTTTTCCATTGAATAATCCGTTCGTACAGGAATGAAATACGTAGTCTTTGTGAGGTGATCCACAATTACCCAAATTGAATCTTTTTTGTTTAGTGACAATGGTATTCCTGTTACGAAATCCATCGTAAATCTTTCCTATTTCCACTAAGGAATGGAGATCGGTTGCAATAATCTAGAAGGGACTTGATGTTCAGCTTTCACTTGTTGACAAGTCAGACACTTTGCAACAAACACTGATATTTCTCTTTTCATGTATGGCCACCAAAAACACCCTCTTAGATCTTGATACATCTTGTTCCCTCCTGGATGCATGGTCAAAGGACTATAATGAGCTTCTAACAATATTTCCTTCTTCAACTCTTCATTATTGAGAATACAAATTTAATTTCTATAATATAAGGATCCATTCGACTTTACTTCAAAATCCTTAATTTCACCTTTATTTACTTGTTCAATCCTTGCCAAAAACTTATTATATTCCATTTAAATTTCCCTAATTTGATCCAAGAGTAAAGGTTTTAACTTCAACTCAGCTACTAGAGCACCATTTTCCTTCATTGCAAGTCGGTCATCTAACACATGTAGAGCTGCAAAAGTCTTTCAGCTAAGAGCATCCGTTATCACATTAGCATTCCCAAGATAATAATATATTATCGTATCATAGTCTTTATGTAGCTCAATCCACCTTGTTTTTCTTAGGTTGAGCTCATTTTTAGTTAGTTGATACTTCAAATTTTTATGGTCTGTATAGATGTAGCAACGCTCATCATATAAATACTGGCGCCAAATCTTCAGTGCATTATGGGACTACTTTTCTGTCTTGCATTAATACATATCCCAGACCATTATGGGAAACGTCACTAAAAATCATAAAATCCTTGTTTGATTCTAGTTGCACTAACACCGGAGCCTCCGTCAAAACTTTCTTCAATACTTCAAAACTCTTTTTAAAATTAGAAGTCCAAATAAAGGATACATCTTTCCTTAACAGTTTGTTTAAAGGCATAAATATCATCAAAAAGTTCTTGACGAACCGTCGATAATAACATGCGAGACCTAGGAAACTCTGAACTTATGACACATTCTTTGGAATTTCCTAATCTAAAACAGCTTTTACCTTCTGAGGATCCAATTGAATCCCCTTTACAGAACCACATGTTCGAGAAATATTATTTCTGATAACCAAAAATTGTACTTCGACAGTTTAGCATAAAGCTTCTTATGTTGCAGTGTTTGAAGAATCACCCTCAAATGAGCATCATGCTCCTCATTTGACTTTGAATACACCAAAATATCATCAATGAAGATGACTATGAACTGATCAAGATAGGGCTGAAATATTCTATTTATGAGGTCCATAAACACAACAAGTGCATTTGTTAATCCAAACGACATAGCTACAAATTCATAATGACCATACCGCATCCTAAAAGTTGTGTTTGTAATGTCTTTCTCTTGAATATTCAACTGGTGATAACTAGAACACAAATTAATATTGGAAAACACTAAAGCTCCTTTTAGTTGATAAAACAAATCTTCGATTCTTGGGAGAGTATACTTATTCTTAATGGTCACCTTATTGTGTTGTCGATAATTAATGTAGAGACACATATATCCATCTTTCTTCTTCACAAATAGAACCGGCGCACCCCAAGGAGACACACTAGGTCTGATGAATCCTTTATCCAAAAGTTCTTGTAACTGAGTTTTTAACTCACTCAGTTCTTTTGGGGCCATTCGATAAGGGGGCATCGAGATTGGTGTTGATCCTGGCAAAATCTCAATTTGAAACTCGATCTCCCTATCAGGAGGTAATCCTGGTAATTCCTCAGAAAAAACTTTTGGGAACTCTCAGACAGTTAGAATATATTTTAATCTTATTCCCTTAGTTCGAATATCAATTACATTAGCGATGAAAGCTTGACATCCTTCATCATTAACTAGCTGACATTAACGATATCACATTAGCTAGGGTTTGAGTCTTCAACTACTCACTCTAACTTTCGATCCGTCAGAACTTGTCAAAACAACTCGCTTTAATCGACAATCCACATTGGCATGGTAATGATACAACCAGTCCATTCATAAGATAACCTTAAACTCATCAAAGGGTAATTCCATTAGATTAGTAGGGAATTCAATTCCCTAAATCCTTATAGGACACCCTCGATAAATTTGTTTCACCCGAGCACTATGCCCTAATGGGTTAGTCACAATCACTTCACTACTAGTAGGTTTTAACGAAATTCTTAAGTTTTTCACCAATTTCTTACTAACATAAGAGTAATTCAATCCCGGATCAATTAATACTAAAACAAGTTTACCAACTAACTGAAAAGTACCTGTAATGATTTCAGGATCATCACAATCTTCACTGGTCTTAAGATTATATACTCGCGTAGTGGACCGCACTTCAGGTTGAGCGGTTGACTCAGATTGATTCCTTCCTCGATCTCGTCCTCTATCTCTCAAAGATGCAGTAGTGAATGTTTTTTGTTTGGGTAGGCTTTCCGATCATCATTGTGCAGTACTGGATAAAATATCATGCTTTCTACATTTAAAACATGCTCCAGAGACTCTTCGTCATACTCCACTATGATGTTTCCCACAATGCTGACATGAATTTAACTTTTCCACTCCTGATTCCACTGATTGAGTTTGTCTTTCTCTTCTAGGATTGGATCCTCGACTTGAGAATGCAGCTAACTCTGCTCTAGTCTGAAGTCAAAAACTCGAACCTTAACTTTTCTTTGATTCTGATACACTTGACGAGACACCAGCTTTCTTATTCTATTGAGTCTTTTGCTCCCTAAATCTCTCATTTTGAGCTCATTCCAGGGTTTTTGCTTGATTCACTACCTCTTATAATGAAGAGAGGTTTTAGCGCTAACAATAATTCTTTCAAACGAGGGCGTAAATCCTCCATAAACCAATGGCATGAGGCTTTTTTTCATAGGGACCAACTCCGCTACAAATTTACTCATCTTATTGAATTTGCACTTGAACTTATACATAATATAATTCCCTTGATTTAAACTCATAAATTCTCGCTTCATCTGACGAATGAACTGATCCCTTATATACTTGTTCTTAAACTCCTCCATAAATAATGACCATGTCACATGGTCCCTTGAAGCTTGCATAATCACATTAGACCACCATATTTTCGCTTGCCCATGTAATAGTGAAACTGCCCCATCCAGCTTCTTCATTTTAGAATAATGGAGATTCTCTAGCATTATCTTAAGGTCATTAAGCCACAATGAGCCGCAACTGGACCTTCCTCAGCTTCTCCTTTAAATTCGGGTGCTCCCAGACTTCTAAGCTCCTTATCCATATCCATCTTAGGAGTTGAGGGGCATACGGTTGAAAACACATTAAAATTGTGACCAATATTTGGAAAAAAAAGGTCCCTTGATCTTGTACAGGAACTCTCTGATGTGTCTGTCCCTCACCTTTCCTACTCAGGGTAGGTGAGTTACTGCTACCTTTATTTCTATTTCCTGCTTCACTTTAGGAGCCCTCAAAGTCCGACATCTAATAAGATCAAATCACTATTTAATTAATAAGGACATCATACTAAGTACCTTATCAGATCAGAAAAACTAAAATCTTAGTTGGCATGTACACTTTTTAAAACAAAAAACGACTTCATTTCAAACCAAAAAAAAATGAAACCATAGCTCTTATACCATTAAATGTAACACCCCTAACCCGCACCCGACCTGAATACGAGTTCGATGTGTCACATTGACTTTTCAAATCATTGACTATTAACAAGTAAGGAAAAATTTAAACTTTTCTTCGTATTAAGAAGGTAGAACCCTTGAATTAAAGTAAATACTAAAAACTTGCATCCATACTTAAATAAACCCTTAATAATTTACATAAATACAAAAGTATAAGTTTACAAAATAGATCAAAGCTTTTCAATTTAATCTTGTAGTACATGCCAACAGTTTACAAATTTACAAGAAACCTACATTTAAATTGTTCTGATTTGATCTTTACGGGAGTATGTTATCCTCGCCTATCCTCAATCTTTTGTTTTCTTTAAACCTACGTGTGAAACAATCACACACTAAGTCGTTGACTTAGTGAGTTAAGTACGAGTCAAAAAAACACTATATAATATTCTTTATTCATTTCATAGAAACACATTTCATAAGGAATTCAAATAAATTTTCATAAGAAGAGTGTATACTTTTATACCTTATTCGTATTTATATAACCTTAATTTTAAATACCTAATTTATATTACTGAGAACTCTAGGTATTTGAGTACATTGAGGTTGTGCACTAATGTTGTCACCGCAACTCACATAATTGCTGATAACTCCGTAAAAAGGTCATATTTGAGACCTTTTCACTTAAGTTATTGATTGTCTAAAAGCCCATTTAGGATCATATAGATGCATTTAGGAGCATATAGTTGCATGTGGTGAAATTTTGTCTGTCGCGGCATTTTATTTTGAAATCAGTGTTGCATTATAGGGAAGGTGTTTTGTTTAATGATGTGCAGGATTTGGGAGCAAGGAAAAGCAAAAGGGAAATGCCATGACATAAGGAGACTACTGAACACAATGCGATTGTCGCGACATCTCGGACGGTATTTCTGGGCAGAAAAAGTCAAAGAATATATTTTTAGTAAGAGCCATCTGTCATGGCATAAAAAGTGCTTTCTACAATCAACATTAAAGGAGGGGCCAGTTACCATCTTTGCACCAACTCTCGCATAAAAGAAATAAACTTTAGGGTGCAAGGGTAATTTTAACACAAAATCCTAGGTTCATTCTCCCCTATAAATAGAAGAAGAAACTTGACTTTTTCAGGAGATTTGGAGATTTTTAGACAGCCGCCAAGAGCCTAAAAATTCAGAGAAAAAGTTCTCTCTTTTTACCGTCAATCGTTTTTGCCGTGGCATTCCTCCGTTGACAGGCTATAGGGAGTGGCGAACTAGGTGTCCGAGAGGAGCTAGATCACTGGGACTGTTTGTGGTGGCCGAGGGAAGCTCCGGCAGTGCACGTCGAAGGCTTTTCCTCCTTCCCTTTGCTCTTTGCTTTCGTTATTTATTATTTGGGTTGTAAGGAACGGATTAACTTGCTTTGTGCTTGCTTATTTCGAACCCCACCATGAACTAATCCTATTTGGTGGGAGTTTATTTTGGATATTTAAGTTTTGCTTTAATGAATGATTGTTTTTCTATGTTATAATCTGTTTTGCTTATGAATTTTAATGCCTTAAGGTTGTAGGAGCTATGAGAGTAGCCATTCCTTAGGTAATTACTTAGTGTTCGAGAGAATGCCCAAGTAGGATATCCTTAGTATTCTAGAGAAACTAGGGAGGAACTACATAAGCAAGGGGTTCTAGATAGTAACTAGGCCTAATCCACCTTAGAGATAAGGCTAGGATTTCATTCGACTAAAAGGAGTAGTGAACGATCGATAGGTTAGATGTTAATGCTGCCGCAAAAAGATATTGCCGAGACATATCCTATTATCTGGACCAATAGGATCCCTGTAGTAGCTAACGCCAATCGGTTTTGCCAAGGCATCTTCAATCTATCGAGTCCCTTAACTAGAGATAGCATAGGGAAACCTTAGTAAACTCTGTCGGGCAGATAAGACATAGAAGTAAGACCATTCTGAGAATTAGACTTAGATTTTCCTAAGTAACTCCTATCATTCATTCCCATAGTTGCTTGTCGTGTGAGGAGTCTAAAGTTCTTATAAGCATATCCAGTATTTACAGTTTATTTTGCCTTTATATTTTTATTTGATCGCACTACACACAATCCATTTTTCCACAACATATTCATCTGCTACCACATTGCCATCGTTCCATTTCCATATCATCCATTCAATTTGCCATAGCATCATCATTTGTATATATACCATCTCTAACTTTACTTAGGTGACAGAGTAAAGTGCTGTGACAAACTTATTTGATTTCCCCTAATCCCTGTGGAGAACGATACTCGCTCATCACTTTATTACTTGTTCGATAGTGTATACTTGCACACATATCCGCACCATTTCTAGTACTCACAAACAGCGGACAAGTTTTTGGCGACGTTGCCGGGGATTGACAACTGGAAGTTAAATTATTTTGTCATAGCATTATTATTTTACTTGTTTATTTATTTATTTAATTTTTTTAAATAGTTTTACTTTTTATTTTCCTTATCTTTTTCAGTTTTTTTTGTGGTGTATGACCAGAAGACATTCGGACGAGCCATTAGAACCGGTTGAACCTGAGATCGAGAGGCTTTTTAGGAGAAGAATACGTGATCAACGTGCAAATATGTATCAAATCGGAAATCAAGGCATTGGTCATGAGGATGATCAGAATGTCGGGGTAATTCCAAATGCTGGGAATGCAACTAGACCTCGTGCCATTCGTGATCACTTAAACCCGATCTTAGATGATTTTAATCCTGGAATTGTGGTACCAGAAATTCAGGCAACCCACTTCAAGCTTAAACCTATCATGTTCAATATGTTGAACTCCATAGAGTAATTTGGGGGCATGCCAAATGAAGATGCCAGGCACATTCATAACTTCTTGGAGGTTTGTGATTCCTTTCGCCAACAAGGAGTGCACGAAGATGTCTTGAAATTAAAGCTATTTCCGTATTCTCTGTATGACCGAGCAAGGTCTTGGTTGAGTGGCGTTCCAGCGGGTTCAATGGAGTCTTAGACTGATCTATGCAAAAAAATTGTACTGCAGTATAATCCTCTGAACATGAACACCCAACTGAGGAACGACATTGCTTCTTTTCTTCAGGCTGATGACGAATCAATGTATGAGTGCTGGGACCGATATAAAAGCTTGCTTCGTAAGTGTTCGAATCATGGTTTTCAAGATTGGACGCAAGTGGTGATGTTCTACAATGGAGTTAATGCACCCACGAGGATGATGCTAGATGCCTCGGCAAATGGGACGTTACTTGACAAATCACCAGCAGGGGCATTTGACATTCTGGATTGAATTGCCACCAACGATTATCAATTTCCATCCACAAGGCTTGGACTTGGGCGAAAAACACATGGAGCTTTCGAGCTAGATTCTAAAGATACGGTGTCCGCCTAACTTGCTGCTATCACGAACATGTTGAAGAATTTGAAAAGGCCAAGTGAGGTGAGAGAAGTGAAGGCAGCCCATTCAGCATGTTTATTATGCCATGTCAATCACAATGAGAGTGACTGCCCGACCAATCAAGAATCCATCAACTTTGTAGGCAACTTCAACCGAGGCAACAACAACCCTTATTCCAACACATATAATCCTGGATGGCGTCGACATCCAAACTTTTTGTGGGGAAATGAAGGAACCAGCACTGTTCATCAACCAGCTCGGCAGCAGAATTTCAATGACTCCCAAGGATTTCAATCGAATATGTCATTGTATAATTATCACAAAAGAGGACCATCTTCATCAAACACCAGTTCTTTGGAGGCCACAATGCAAGAGTTTATCACAACAATGAAGACAATGCTGCAAGATCATACGACCTCCATCAAAAATCAAGGAGCCCTGCTTCAGAGCCATAGTTCGTCATTAAGGGCGCTGGAGAGTTAGGTTGGTCAAATTGTCACGGCATTACAAGAACGCAGACCAGGATATCTACCGAGTGACACTGAAGTCACAAAACCTCATGGAAAAGAACAGTGCAGTGTGCTAACTCTCCGAATTGGTATACAAATTAATGTCGAAGATAAGTTTGGGGGAAGACCGAAGGATGATTCACCCCCTGTAATCGTGCAAGTTGAGCAAGAAGTGCTGGAAGAAGCACCAGAGGAAGAGGACAAGGCTGAGGATTTGTCAAGTAAAGAAAGTGAGGGGGTAAATAAAAATGCCAAGGCAACTTCTATTGGCACCCCGTCAGAACAAGAAGCCCGACCCCACCTCTTTTTCCTCAAAGACTGAAGAAGCATAACGAAGATATCCAGTTTAAGAAGTTCGTTGACATTCTGAATCAACTTCAAATCAATGTTCCTGTTTTGGAAGCCATGGTAAAATTTCTTAAAGAGATTGTTACTAAGAAAAGAAAGGCTGAGCAGTATGAGACAATTGCCATGGCAAAAGAATTTTGCTCTTCCTTAAGCAAGCTGCCACCGAAGAGACATGATCCGGGCAGTTTTATCATCTCATGTTCGATAGGAGATAAATTTGTTGGGAAGGCACTATGTGACCTTGGCTCGAGTGTAAACTTGACGCCTAAATAAATTTTTGTAAAGCTTGGGATAGGAAATGTGAGACCCACATATGTCATTTTGCAATTAGCTGATTGTTCACATGTGCGTTCTGAAGGGCGAATTGAAGATGTCATCGTGTGGGTTGACAAATTCGTTTTTCCTGTCGATTTTCTAATTATGGACTGTGAGGTTGACGCCACAGCACCCATCATCTTAAGGAGACCCTTCCTAGCTACCGGTCATATTCTCATCGACTGTGAAAGGGGCGAGCTGACCATGCGAGTGGCCGATCAACATGTCACTGTGAATGTCTTCCGATCTCTCAAGTACATGGATGATTCTGAAGAATGCCAGAGCATTTTAGAAGTGGATACAGTAATCATGAAAGAAGCAGATCAATTTTGGTAGGACAATTTCATTCAGCTGGAACCTTATGAGGGGCTAATCGAAGACTTAAAGGTTAGATAACCTAATGATTTTTTATCCGAGGAACATAAGGCTAGCTTCCTCAAAGCTAACCCAGGTACGCGGTTTGAACCTCTTAATTTTAAAGAGTTTGTTCCTCCCAAGCCCTCATTACAACATGCTCCTACCCTAGAACTTAAGAATTTGCCACGGCATCTTAAATATGCTTATTTGGGTAGTAATGAAACTTTACCTGTGATTATTTCCTCTGCCCTTACTCCTAACCAAGAATCTAGTTTTCTAAGTGTTTTGTCACAGCATAAGCTAGCGTTAGGATGGACGATGTCAGATCTGAAGGGAATAATTCCAACAATCTGTATGCACAAAATCCTGCTGGAAGAATGTCATGGCAAATCCATAGAGCCACAGCGCAGACTAAATCCAATCATGAAGCAAGTTGTGATGAAGGAGATTCTCAAATGGCTTGACACTGACGTAATATACCCTATTTCTAATAGTTCTTGGGCGAGTCTCGTTCAATGTGTGCCAAAGAAGAGAGGCATGACCGTGGTGACGAGTGGAGAAAACGAGTTGATACCTACTCGCACGGTCGCCGAGTGGCGGATTTGCATGGACTATCGCAAGCTCAACAAGGCCACCAAGAAGGATCACTTCCCTTTGCCGTTCATCGATCAAATGCTGGATCGACTTGCTGGCAAGGCATTTTATTGTTTATTGGACTGATACTCGAGGTATAATCAGATTGCCATCGCACCGGAGGACCAAGAGAAGATAACATTCACGTGTCCTTATGGCACGTATGCTTTTCGAAGAATGCCTTTTGGACTCTGTAATGCCCCAATAACTTTTCAGCGCTGCATGCAAGCCATATTTTCAGACATGGTTGAGGACTTTCTGGAAATTTTTATGGAAGATTTTTCAGTTTCTGGAGATGATTTTCAAAAATACCTCGGCAATTTGACGAAGGTACTGAACCAATGCGAGGAGGCCGATCTCGTGCTGAACTGGGAAAAATGCCACTTCATGGTGACCGAGGGCATTGTTCTTGGCCATAAAATTTCTGTAAAGGGCATTGAGGTGGACAAAGCAAATATCAAGGTGATCGAGAAGTTACCCCCCACTAAATTCTGTCAAGGGAAATCGGAGTCTCCTTGGACATGCTGGATTTTATCGGAGATTCATCAAGGACTTCTCCACAATATCCAAGCCCTTGTGCACCCTGCTGCAACAGAACCAGCCGTTCGTGTTTGATTAGAAATGCCATGGCGCATTCAAAGAGCTGAAGCAAAGACTTATCTCTGCATCGACTGTGGTTCCCCCAGATTGGACGGCACCGTTCGAATTGATGTGTGATGCAAGTGATTTTGTCGTGGGAGTTGTATTTGGGCAACGTAGAGGTAAAATTTTTCATGTTATATATTATTCTAGTTGTACCTTGAATGAGGCACAATTGAACTATACTACCACTGAGAAAGAATTACTTGCTGTGGTATTTGCATTTGACAAGTTTAGGCCATATTTGATAGGGACCAAAGTCATTGTTCACACTGATCACTCAGCTATAAAATATTTAGTGAACAAGAAAGATGCCAAGCCTAGACTTATTAGGTGGATATTACTATTGCATGAATTTGACTTAGAGGTAATAGATAGGAAAGGTACTGAAAACCAGGTTACAGATCATTTATCTAGGCTAGATAACATTTCAGAATGCCATGACATTTGCGATATTAAAGAAGAATTCCCTGATGAGAAAATTTTATATGCCACGGTAATTCCGTGGTACGCTGACCTTGTCAATTTTCTTGTTAGTGGTGTTTTTCCTTATGAATTAAATAGCCAGGGCAAGAAGAAGTTTCTGCATGATGCCAAGTTCTATTTTTGGGATAAGTCGTATCTGTTCAAGTAATGTGCCGATCAAATGATTCGACGGTATGTCCCCGAAGAAGAGCAACGCGATATCTTATATCATTGCCATGCCGCAACCTGTGGAAGGCATTTTGGAGGTGCAAGGACTGCTGAAAAGGTCCTCCAATCAGGCTTCTATTGGCCATCACCTATTTAAAGATGCCCACGCATTTTGTAAAGCGTGCGACAGATGCCAGCGCACTGGAAACATTTCCAGATGAAACGAAATGCCGCTGCAAAATATTTTAGAGATAGAACTCTTTGATGTTTGGGGTATTGATTTCATGGGACCGTTCCCATCTTCTTTTGAAGACTTATACATTTTGCTTGCTGTGGATTACGTCTCAAAGTGGGTTGAAGTGATTGCCACACCCGAGGAATGACTCTAAGACTGTGCTCAAGTTCCTTCACAAGAACATCTTTACTCAATTTGGAGTACCGAGAGCCATCATCAGTGACGAGGGCACCCACTTTGATAACAAGCTAATTGCCAAGGCATTACAGAAATACGGAGTGTGACATAAAATTGCCACGGCATATCACCCACAAACAAATGGGCAAGCTGAAGTGTCCAACCGTGAAGTCAAGCAGATTCTCGAGAAGGTGGTGAACCCTCGAAGGAAAGACTGGTCCCCAAAACTCGATGAAGCGCTCTGGGCATACCGGACGGCATTTAAAACACATTTGGGAATGTCACCCTTTAAGATGGTATATGGAAAAGCCTGTCACCTGCCAGTTGAGCTAGAACACAAGGCATACTGGGCAATCAAGAAGCTAAACTTCGACGCGCAACTTGCTGGGGAAAAACGACTGCTCGATCTGAATGAAATGGAGGAGTTTCGAGCACAAGCATATGAAAATACCAAGCTCTATAAGGAAAAAACCAAGAAGTGGCATGAAAAAATGCTTTTTCCTCGACATTTTCATGTGGGACAGAAAGTGCTGCAGTTTAACTCTAGGCTAAAACTCTTCCCGGGCAAATTAAAGTCACGTTGGTCGGGACCATTCGAAGTCCACCATCTTTACCCGTACTGGCTGTTGATATCAAGAACATGGACGATGGGTCTATCTTTAAAGTCAATGGACAGTGCCTGAAGGCTTACCAAGGAGTCCCACCATTGCGTGACAAGACTGCACTTCTCTTGCATGAAGTTGATACTGGCCCAACATCTTAAGGATGCCGTGACATTTTAGTTTTACTCCTGTACATAAATAAATGGTTATTTTGTTATTGTTTTTATTTAGTTTCCTTTTAATTTACTATTTTATTTTTCTTTGCAAGGTTAGGGTCCATCCAAATTTCAACTGTACCAGCATCAAATCATGAACAGTCCAGCTCCACACAATTTCAAAAGCGCACACGTCGTACGACCGCCGCACCACCACAAGCGTAAAGTCAATGTACCTTGCATTGCATTGCATGTCATAACATGTAGTTTAATTTTCAATAGTTTTTTTAAAGCATTGAGGATAATGCTTCTCTCAAGTTTGGGGGAGGTAGGGTTCTTAAATCATTGCATGATAGTATTAGTAGAATGAATATGCCATGACACTAGTAAGTGGTTGAATGGGTTTTCTGGAATAAATTAATGATGCCCGATGATGATGAACTCTTGATGGATATGATTGAATGTACATAACTATTGAGGATGATAGAACAAACTCTAGGACTTGCTTCTTTGAAACCTTTGAATACACGATTGTATATTTTTCATGCTTAAGGAACTTGAATTTTTTTTATAAGAGAACTCTTGCATGTCTTGGCATAAACGATGAAAACCCCACTTTGTAAAAAAAAAGAAAAGAAAAAGAAAAAATGAAGCTGTGAATAAATGCTTCGGCATATCTGTAGAGGGACACTCCGATGTGCCATGGCATTTCCTGGAAACTACAAATAAATAAATGGCAGCTATGGTATATGAGTGAATGAAAGTAGTCACGGGATGACTCTACTTGACTAGCTCGGGGTGGAAGGTATGTTCCCTTTCACCTAGAGTGTCGGATGGTAGGTGTGATGGGCTGACTCCCCTCGTAGCAGTGTTAAAAAAAACAAAAAGGAAAAGAAAACAATGTGGGAGTAAAAATTGTAAATGTCGTGGCAAAACAAGAAAACTTGCGTAGAAAATTTTTAGGTTTGTTAAGCATGGACTGGATACAAACACGCACACACCCACACAAAGAATCTTGCCCTAGGGGACAGTACTTGATTTCTCAAACTAGTCTAACATGTTGAAGCCAAATGTTCTGAGGGCTGAAATTCTATACCATATAACTATTCTGCTTCTGAACTTGCCAGGGTATTTTTATTTTGCTTAATACTATCCATTGCTTGAGGACAAGCAATAGCTTAAGTTTGGGGGTGTGATAACTCCGTAAAAAGGTCATATTTGGGACCTTTTCACTTAAGTTATTGATTGTCTAAAATTCCATTTAGGATCATATAGATGCATTTAGGAGCATATAGTTGCATGTGGTGAAATTTTGTTTGTTGCGGCATTTTATTTTATAATCAGTGTTGCATTATGGGGAAGGTGTTTTGTTTAATGATGTGCAGGATTTGGGAGAAAGGAAAAGCAAAAGGAATATATTTTTAGTAAGAGACATCTGTCATGGCATAAAAAGTGCTTTCTGCAATCATCATTAAAGAATGGGCCAGTTACCATCTTTGCACCAACTCTCGCATAAAAGGAATGAACTTTAGGGTGCAAGGGTAATTTTAACACAAAACCCTAGGTTCATTCTCCCCTATAAATAGAAGAAGAAGCCTGACTTTTTAAGGAGATTTGGAGATTTTTAGACAGCTGTCAAGAGCCTAAAAATTCAGAGAAAAAGTTCTCTCTTTTTCCCAACAATCGTTTTTGCCGTGGCATTCCTCCATTGACAGGCTATAGGGAGTGGCGAACTAGGCGTCCGAGAGGAGCTAGATCACTGGGACTGTTTGTGGTGGCCGAGGGAAGCTCCGACAGTGCACGTCGAAGGCTTTTCCTCCTTCCCTTTGCTCTTTTCTTTCATTATTTATTATTTGGGTTGTAAGGAACGGATTAACATGCTTTGTGCTTGCTTATTTCGAACCCCACCATGAACTAATCCTATTTGGTGGGAGTTTATTTTGGATATTTAAGTTTTGCTTTAATGAATGATTGTTTTTCTATGTTATAATCTGTTTTGCTTATGAATTTTAATGCCTTAAGGTTGTAGGAGCTATGAGATTAGCCATTCCTTAGGTGATTACTTAGTGTTCGAGAGAATGCCCAAGTAGCATATCCTTAGTATTCGAGAGAAACTAGGGAGGAACATAAGAAAGGGGTTCTAGATAGTAACTAGGCATAATCCACCTTAGAGATAAGGCTAGGATTTCATTCGACTAAAAGGAGTAGTGAACGATCGATAGGTTAGATGTTAATGTTGCCGCAAAAAGGTATTACAGAGACATATCCTATTATATGGACCAATAGGATCCCTGTAGTAGCTAACGCCAATCGATTTTGCCAAGGCATCTTCAATCTATCGAGTCCCTTAACTAGAGATAGCATAGGGAAGCCTTAGTAAACTCTGTCGGGCAGATAAGACATAGAAGTAAGACCATTATGAGAATTAGACTTAGATTTTCCTAAGTAACTCCTATCACTCATTCCCATAGTAGCTTGTCGTGTAAGGAGTCTAAAGTTCGTATAAGCAAATCCAGTATTTAACAGTTTATTTTGCCTTTACATTTTTATTTGATCGCACTACACACAATCCATTTTGCCACAACATATTCATCTTCTACCACATTGACATCGTTCCATTTCCATATCATCCATTCAATTTGCCATAGCATCATCATTTGTATATATACCATCTCTAACTTTACTTAGGTGACAGAGTAAAGTATCGTGCCAAACTTATTTGATTTCCCCCAATCCCTGTGGAGAATGATACTCACTCATCACTTTATTACTTGTTCGATTGTGTATACTTGCACACATATCCACACCATTTATAATACTCACAAACAGCGGACAATTGCACCGAAGTGCCATATATTTGTCCCGAAGGACAGCGTAGTTTTATCTCGAAGGATCACATAGGTTTTGTCCCGAAGGACCACATAGGTTTATCCCGAATGACCAAATAGAACCCTCGACTCTTGGCATGTCAATTATACCTCTAATCCTCATACATATGCTATGGGCTTTTAATCACATAATTATTTCTCATTTCGTTATTCATATTGTGTCCTGTTCACATAGGCACTTTCAATCAAGTATTTTTCGTATACACATATTCACATATCAAATTCACATAATCATATACACATAACCATCAAAACATAGCTTAAGTAATATAACTTGAATTAAACATTGAAAATATAGCAATAAAAAATTGAAAGTTTTTCGATTGAAAACTCTGAGGTTGGCTTATCGCAAGCCGCCCTCGAATATAATATAAAACAAATTAGTTTCACTCACCTTTGCCTCACTGAAGTCCTAAACGAATCCATATCACTTTTGATTGATAACTTATAATATTGAATTTTCCAGAATTTATCTTCGTTTAATGTCTACACAATAATACAATCGAAATGAATATCGAAATGACTATTACTTATTAACCAATCATAATAACTTAAACTGAAAGAAACACCTAATTTATCATTTCATTCACACTAGTATCGGTACTCCTCCTACAATATCGATATTTCCTTTTTATGGTATCGATACCCACTTCGGTACCGATACAATTTTGGTATTCTGGAATTTCAAACTTGATAATGGTCTCGATACCTTACCCTTGGTATCGATACCCCTATTTCAGTATCAATACCTCGCTCAATCAGTATCGATACTGATCCTCGAACTCAAACCCAGTTTTGCCTTGAAGTATTGGTATTGCTCTTCCAGTACCGATACCCTTGCCCATAAATTACCATTTCCATTTCAAAATTTAACCAAAACTCACATAAATCTCCTACTTTTATCTCCTTTTATGCCTTTAAACTTAACTTCACTTGTCCGAACCAACTTATCTCACTTTAAAACTCCTCAATATCCAAAATCTCACTAGCACTCTTGAATCTAAAAAATTATACCATATTTTCAAATATGTTCTTAAACATTCCTAATACTCCTAACTCCTTATATAGACCATTGACATGTCAAATTTACCAATAGAAATCCAAAAACTAAACCATATCAATAATTCCTTTATTAACCCACTTTACAAATTCATCATTAACTCAATCATCTTTTAGTTTTAATCTCCCTAAGGCCTCCCTTAAGCTTATAAATCGCCTAAAGAACAAGAACCAACTTAAAAATTCAAATAACAAACAACTTGAAATCAACTCACCTTGAAATGGAGCTCACAAAAAGAGAAAGAAGAATGAGAAGTTCCAGATTTTTCCTTTCCTCTTTCAAACTCCACGTGTTTTTATAACTCTTAAAAAGGAATTTAAAATTCCTTTTCTTTAAAAAGACCTTAATGCCCCTCCAAGATTTCATCTTTAATAACAAGTCCTAATCAAAATTTCCAAAATTAGTCCTTGAACTAATCAATTATTCCATTTAAACCATTAAATTTTTAATTCTTTACATTTTGGTCACTGACCTGATGTTTTGGATGTTACAAAGGTAGTGGATGTAGACTTAGTTGAGAAGTCGAACCGCTATAAATCATTTTGACAAATTTTTTATGTTTTATTGCTTCTAGACCAAAGATTTTTAAAGGCCAATTCACCCTTCTTTGCTGCTTTCGGTTGATCGTTTTGAGCCCAATAATTGGTATTAGTGTGGGTCATAATCAATGGTTTAACAACCTTATAAAGATCCTAGAAGTGATTTATCAATTTCTTATTCAACCGAAAAGATGACTTCCACTTCTGGTTCATTCTACATAGAGGACTCCCAACCGATTAATAAGCCTCCATACTTCAATTGAGCTAACTATGGTCACTGGAAGAACTTAATGAAGTTATTCATTCAATCCATTGATCTTGGAGCATGAGAGATGATCATGAATGGCTATTCTTGTCCAACGAAAAAGATAAAGGAGTGGAGTGACCAAGAACGGAAGAAATTTCAACAAAACGTCATGGCCATGCATATTTTATTTTGTGCATTTGGTCCCAATTTATATGAAGAAGTTTCTTTATGTTATAATGGCAATGAGCTTTGGGATAAGCTTGAAGAACTTCATGGTGACAAGAAAGAAGAACCATCTAGTTCAAATCTCCTCCCCAATCCAAAGGTGGTGTGCTTTATGGCTCTTGAAGAGCCCAAGGTATCTTATAACTCAAGTGAATTAAATTCATATTCTTTTGATGAGTTACAAGATGCATATGATGAATTGATTTTGGAATTTGAGACTATGAATTCCAAATATAAGAAATTGGTTTCTAAATTCAAAAATGAAAATGATTTTCTTTTGAAATCAAAATTAGATTTTGAAAAACAAAATGAAATTTTGAAAAATGATTTTGAGTTTTCAAAAATCAAAATTGAAGGTTTAGAAAAAGAAAATTCTGATTTGAAAGTTAAGCTGGAATGCTTAACAAAAAAAATTAAAAACAATTCATCTATTTTAAAAATGGCAAAATGCTTACATTTACATTTTCATGGTCACAATGTACATACTTGTCCTATTAAAAATAGAAAACATTTCAAAATTAGACAAGTATATGTTCTTAAGGGAACTAGAGACATTGATATTAACCCTCTAGGACCCAAAGAAATATGGGTACCAAAATCCAAATGAATATCTCTTGTAGGTGTATTGGAGTAATAGTGATGAAGATAAAGACTTTCAAATGCTCTAATCACACAAAGGAAAGATAGATAACCTCTAAACTTAATGATTATTATTATTTTTTATGTTGGTTGCCTATTTTGTTTTATGCATGCATGAGTATTGATCATGATTGATTACATGTTGTTTGTTATCTCATGTATGTTGAAAATGTGTTATGATGGACATGTTTTAAAGTTAAATGTTTTTATTAATTTTTAGTTCATCATAATTTTTGGGGTCAAATTATATTTCTATGTTTTAAATGATTCTTTTAAAATACTTTGACCTTAATTTGTGCTTTTATTGTAAACCATTTTCAAAACAAGTGATGACATTAATTTATTGAATATTTTTAACATTGGGAATCACTTTAAGCTAATGATGTCAAGTTTGATAATGTTTTGAAATATATTTGTCACACCCCAATTTAGGGGCTAGATTTTATTAATTTAAAGAATCTAATTAAAGTCGTAACAAGGGAAAAGTTGAAGACCAAATTGTAAATTTTTAAAAGTTACAAGTCAGTTTTGGAACTTGTGGGAAGTTCAGGGACTTAACCCTATATTTTACCATTTTTTATGGTCAGAGAAAAATAAACCCCTTGATGAAATCCCGAATTCCTAATTTTCCCCCAAATCCCTAAGCATTCCCCGCATGTCCTCCCCGTTTTTCAACCGTTTGAGTGTCACCCTCATCGTGATCACCGCATCACTCCGACCAAAATCCCTTTGATTGATCATAGAAAGGTCCAGGAATGAATGATTAAAGTTTCGTCGAGAAACCCCCCCCCCCCCGTACGCACGTCAATTTTTCATCAATTCTGGCCACCTCAAATATCAGCTCACCTCATCACCTACACCGTTAGTTTCCTAGTCGTCGTGCACTCAAAACCCGATTGAGTTGTCACCCATCATCGTCATTTTTGCATGTTGCCAGTGTGGGTAAGCTGGGGTTTATAGTTTAGTTAATTTTCTTCTGATTTTGGCAAATATTGATTTTATTTGGTGAGTGCTTGAACAAGGAATAATCGAAAGCCATCCCCCGACTCGCCACTGTTGTCACATGCCACTACGCGTTGCCACGTGCGCATGGGGCTTGTCTCTCAGCTCTGGTTTCTTCTAGAACCGGTCAAGTCAGTCTGAACCGGCCTAACCCGGTTTGAACCGGGTTTGCTTGACCTGAACTAAATCAACCCGACCCGTTGACTTTAAACTGATCCGTTGACTTTTACCAAACCTGTTAACTGTTAACCGGTCTGACCGTTGACCCTTGACTTTGACCCAAAAAGTTAATATTTTTGAAAAGTCATATTTTATGTTTTTCGACGGCCTAAGTCTGAATCTGAAGTTTGTTTTTCCGAATTCTCACTCGGTAAGTCATTTTCAGTGTTTTATATTTGGATCCAATTTGGTTTTTTTTGATTAAATTCAGTTTTTTATGTAAATTAGTTTGTTATGTATCCGATATATTATGGAACGATGAATTAAAGTTCGAGGGCGATCGAATGGAGTTTAAATGGTCGATCAATTTGGCTTGTAAATCGAGGTAATACATTACTACCTTATGCATGTTGTATGGAACATGTTGGTATTGGGAAACTCATGATTGAATACGGTTACATGTTTGTAGTTAAAAAAATTCTAAACTCAATCTAATTTTGAAATAAAATAAATTAAACTGTATAAGGCTCAAACTACTTGCTTAGACACAAGAAGACTGATAAGAATGATTTCAAGTTCAGCGATTAACTAGAAAAATAAATAACCTTAGAAACTCTAAATTTTATTTATCCTCGTTAAAAACTTTAATACTGAAATTACCTGATTATAAAATCACGAAATTACCCCTGAAGTGTAGAATGACCAAAATACCCTTGAAGGGTAAAATAACTATATTATATGGACCAAGTTGAACTAAATGAAAGTATTGTAGGTTTCTAAATTATAGAAACGATTGAATTACTCTGAAAACTCTAAAGTGATAGGGATAACTTGACTACTTAAATGACCTAAGTACCCACAAAGATATAGAATCAAGCGAATAACTTGGATAAATCTAGAAACATTGATGATCTTATATGTTGTACCGTCCATAAGGGTTTTGAACCATGAATCAAGCACGTCGACATTTCTTGAAATCGTTGCAATACAGAAATGAAAAAAATACCATTAGAATACATATTCTTCTCCCTAAGATCCATTCTACGATGATTCTATAGATGATCAATTCAAGAAGAGTTGTCAGTATTAAAGTGTGAATACCCTTGAAGTGTAATGATTTGACCGGCTGATAGGTATCACAGTGTTGGGATTTGTTCAGTTTGAGTTAACTCGATATCCTGATAAATTGACACAAATCTTAAATACCATGAATCATCGTTTCTCTCTTATGAGATCAAATTACTAAGAATTCCCCAAGAACCTAATGTCTAAAATGCCCCCGATTTCCTGAATAATGGAATCACTCATTTCATATATGAAATCACAAGTAACTCTGATGTAAAGAATTTGGAATACCTTTTTGAGTTCATAGTGCCTCCGAAAATTTTTCGAATACTATAAGATCTTGATAAATCATGTCTCGAATAATTGATGAATTAGTCAGTTATCAAACCCTTTTATAAGGATTTCATTTTTGAATTTAATCAGTTTACAGAAGTTTCATGGCTCCCTACCTGATAAATACCAAGTACCTTCGAAAAATAATTGGATCCTCTAATGTGTTCTCTATATGTTATATGATTGTTTTATCTATTTTGAAATATGTTTTACCGAGATTCCTGAGTTACTGGAGTTTTAAGTCTGTTTGTCTAATTCATGATCTCTGGATAATGTTTCTGCTGAATTGATATGTCTGAACTTTGATTTCTCCACTATCGTAAAATATTGCCTTAAAACTAATTTCTTCGGGGTACTCTGGGATCTGGTATGAAGTATTTGCAGGTTCAGCTCGGTCAAACTGGTAATTCCTTATATATGTTCATACTGATCAAACTGGTAATTCCTTACAGATCTAAGGTGACCATTGGGTGGGCTCCTAGGCCTAGAAGGTAATACCTTTTGGACCCTAAAGTACTCCATTAGGGTGGCACCTATACTATGTACTTTAGGTAAGTCCTTATAGAACTGAGAGCACTCCCCTCAGGTGGGGACCTACGTTTTGGCTAGGGTAAGACGTTATGGACCCAAAGTGTTCCCTTAGATTGGCACCTATGCCCAATGTGCCTAGGGTAAATCCTTATGGATGCAGTTCTGGGGAACTTCATATTGGTGTTCGATTGGAAGGGTTTATTATGGTTTTAAAAATATGTTTTAAATTATTATTGTTTTAAAAGGATCTATATTTTTCACTGGTTTTGTAGGAACACACTAGACATTCTATTCCAATCTCCTGAAGTTAATCCTCTGAATATTCTCTCTGAATTGAAATCTTCATGTCTTTTACTCAAAGAAATATCAGTGGAACCACAGCTTATCCTGAAAATCTGTAGGTGTCTGAATCAATAAGGAAAATTATGCTTCCCTGTTATCTACATGTCCTTCAGCATCACTTGGTAGTTTTGTATTACTGAGCTTCCCAAAGCTCACTCTGTTACTCACTATTTCAGGTTAAAAGAATCGAATCAGTGTAGCTATTGATATCAGTAAAAAAGTTCTATACGGCTTTGCTTGCATAATACAATACATGTGTAATTAGGGGGCATGTCTGTCACATTTGATTTTATTTATATTGAGTCTTAAACTTGTATTTTAATTATAAAATGTTTTATGATTTAGGCATTTTAATAGAAATTTTAATTTTTCCCAGATTTTTTTACTGTGGGTCGCTTCGATGGCCCTAATGTGACACCTCGGATCTGACCGGGTCACCTGCATTGGTATGAGGGTGTTACACTCTTTCAATTGGTATCATTTAAATGATGCATATGTAAGAAAATTTTAAATATTTTTCTTAACTTGCTTATGCCTTCTTTGACATCCTCCATACCTAAAATTGATATTATATATATTTTTTCAAATATCAGTTAGTATCAATTTTTGTTTACATAATTAGTATTCCATGAGTTTTTATGTTTAAAAGTTTTCTTGGGATGTCTAAGTAAGGGTGAGTCATAGAAGATGATTTTAATAGATTTGCATGAATGCCAATCTAAATCATGCAAAATGTGATTTATGAAATATTTTTTTCTATTGCATGATTATATAGTAATTAGTTTGAATACTCATCAATTGATTTTAAATGTTTGGATCTTGATATTTTGATGAAATTCATTCTTTTACTTTTTGCATATTTGCATATATATGTTATTTCATCTTTAATATACAAATTCAAATTGTTAAATGTTCATGCATTTGCTTTCAATAACAATTGGTATAAATATTAAATGCATAACATTATGCAATGCTTTATGCATATGAGATTCAATATGTCATTTTTAATTATTGCATAAAGTATAACAAGTCTTAGATTTATTGAATTTCATGTGTTACTAACATACTTTCTCATCTAATGGAAATTCAATATTCTTCTTAAGTGAATAAGTGTTTTTGTGCCAAAAGTTTTTATGGAACGCTTTCATTAAGGGAAAGCGTTGTTTTTAAATTATTTATATGCTTAAACCTTTTATTTTTTTTTATTCTCCATTGTTGAATTATTTTTTATATAACAAAAAGTGGGGGAAGTAAGTGAAAAATTAAATTTCTCAAAGAAAAGGGGGGAGCTTAATTATTTTTTTCCTTAAATTCTTTTTTCAAAATATATTTTTCTAAAGGGCAAATTTTATAAAAAAAATAATTTTTCAAAGAAGTTTTGTTATGTCAAAAAGGGGGAGATTGTTGAACTTATATTTTGATATAATAAATATTTGTAAAATTGATTTTGGACTTAATCAAATTTTTCAAAAATAATTCAAAATCCTAAATAACTTGGAAAATATGTGTTCTTAATTGCTTTATATATATATATATATATATATATGAAATATTTTAGAGTTAATACATATTTAATGTGTTTAATATGTGTTTAAAGCTTTTTAAATATGAAAACAATATTCTGTCACTATTTGACATTGCTCATGACACTGTTCATATATGAATATTGTTCATAGTTTGAAAACTTTGTAAGAGTTTGGAAACTCTTATTAAGATTTTAGTGCTAAACCTCAAAACCTAAAAAATAACAATCCTCCTTCGCCAACCTAGCTCCGACCACCGTGCCGACCACCGCTTATGGTGGCTGAAAAACCCAAGAAGTACCCTAATTACTCCTCTCCTCCACTCAAACATATATCCGAACCCAAATCACCAAGATGAGACCTCCACTGTCGTAGATCTAAACATGCAAGGTTTGATGTTCATACCCTTTCGACGTGGGCTCTTTAAACTTCCCAACTATAGTTCGTCCTCCAGGCGAAGTCGTATTGATTTTTAATTAGTATTTTAGAAGAAATTGAGGAGTAAATTGTAAAATTTCATAGTTAGTAGACCATTTTATAAAGTGCAGGAAATCCATTGACTAAACTCATAGTTTAACCATTTTTATTTTGAAGAGAATTATAAACCCCTATTTCCCGTATATTCTACAGAATTATCCCCAATTTCCCTCCCATGTTGACTCTCCTTTCCATTCCGATCTACTCACCGTCCGGCCACTATTTGACGAACCGAAACAACCATCGTGTTATAGTTTAACCATTTTTTTTGAAGAGAATTATAAACCCCTATTTCCCGTATATTCTACAGAATTATCCCCAATTTCCCTCCCATGTTGACTCTCCTTTCCATTCCGATCTACTCACCGTCCGGCCACTATTTGACGAACCGAAACAACCATCGTGTTCGTTGTCGACTGAAAAACAAAAGCCCTCAAGCCTCTTGTCGTGAATCGGCGTCGTTCGTCGTTAATTTCAATCGGAAGTATCGTCGGTTTTAACTCAATTTTCGTTAGTTTTCCGTTGATTCATGTCAATGCGACCATTCGTTTTCGACACCTCCTGCACCATCGTGTTCCTTGCATCGTTCCGAGTCCACCGATGTCCTCCGTATCTCTGTCGTCGCCAACGTGTGGAGGGGTGAGAAAGTCAAAATTTTTGATGTTTCGGAATCAAGCTCTCCACCGTTCAAAATTTTGAACCGAGCTTGGTAAGTGTCTCAAAATACCTTAAAATAATATTTAGAAATTTTTCAGGAATTTTTTGAACACCGTAATACTGTTCACGCGCCACCCCCTAAGAGTGGGCTTCTTCTGGCAGTAGAAGAAAAAAAGAAAATTGGTTTAACCGGTCCGACCCGACTCGACCCATTGACCAGTGTTGACCGTTGACCGGCGTTAACCACCGTTGACCAGAACTTTGACCGGCGTTGACCGACCCTTGAACGTCCATTGACTTTTTCCGGGTATACCTATCTTGATATTTTTTGACATTTTGAGTTCATTTTTTGGGTCCGTTTCACCAAATTTGAACCCGATAAGCTATTTTTCACTGATTTATCATTCGATTCGATCTGTTTTTCAGAATTAAGCCTTGTTTTTTATGAAATTTATATTGTTATGTATTTGAGGAATTATTGGAAGTTGAATTAAGGATCGTGGGCGTTCGAATGGAATTTAATGGTCGATCAGTATTGCATGAAAATTGAGGTAATACATTACTACCTCTTTATGCTTTATGGAACATGTTGATAATGGATAAATGAATTGATATATATATGATTGGTCTATTATGCCTTTTTTGGATGGATTCGAACCGTATACGGTTTAAGTGATAAATTATGAAATACCCTTATGTTGTATTATGACAAGAATTGTCCCTAGAATTTGAGATCTCTAAATTATAATTATTTTCGTTAAGAGTTAATACCGAAATTATTTGGTTAAGAAATTACGAAAATGCCCTTAAGAATTAAAATTGTCTGAGTTGACCCTGAATGAGAAAGTACCCTAAGATTTCATTCTTAACCCGATAAATTACGGATTTAATTATTAAGATCATGTCTTTGTACAGAAAATTTCTAATATTTTGTTTCTAAAGTTTGAGAAAGCTATTGACCTGAAAATCTCCGAGTTATGAGTAAATACCTGAAGAATGATTTATCGATGGTGTTCTTTTGTCAGAATTGTTTGAAAGGACTGAAGTAAATGATAAGATTAAATTAAATATAAAATCAGATAGAAGGAAAAGATTGAAATACCCTAGATATGTAAAATGACCAAAATACCCCTGTAATGGAAATGACTCAAGAATATCACCAAGCTCAGGAATAATTGGATATCCTCGAGCTCTGAAAAGAATAGAATAAAACTGAGCACCAGAATGACCAAATTACCCTTATGACCTAAACTAAGTATAGGTGTTGGATTAATTAAGGAATCTAAATAAACATGGATGTGGTACTGCTCTTAAAAGTTATGGATCACATATTAAGCCGAGCAACCAATGGTAGTGTTATATCAGTACCTGAACGACATAAATGTCACTTGAATACGTGTTCGTATTCTCAAGTTTGGCTCGATGATAATTTTGGAAGTGTTCAGCTCAGCTCAACTCTAGATCACATTCAGTACTAAGAATTTGATATTTGTTAGACAAATCAACCACGAAGACCAAATTTAATTGAACAGAAGTACAGTATGTATCCGAAATTCAGAAACGTCTGGATTACCCTAGAAAACCCCAAAGTAACTAGAATAGACTTGACTGCTAAATGAATTAAGCAACCTCAAGGATTGAGGATTAAGTAAGTGATTTGGATGAGTCTGGAAACGCTAATGAACATACATGATGTAATGTTTTTTTATGGGTTATGAACTACAAATCAAGCACGTAAGCATTTCATGATATCGTGAAAGCGTGAAAATGAAATAAAGAGCATTGGAATATCTATTAGTTTCCTAAAAATATATTCATGGATGATTCCGAAGATGATCTATGGATAAAAAATTTTGGTATTAAAAAATAAATACACTGGAATGATAATGAATTGGCTAGTCGACAAGTATTAGTTCTGGGAACTATTCATCTAAGAGTTGTTTGATAATCCGATCAATCGATATATATTGTAAATGTCCTGAACCTTTATTTCTTCCTTATCAGCTCAAATCATATTATGAGTAACTGATGATTCTGTCAGTTAATGAACTCTTCCAATAGTGACTCTAACTTCCACATTCTATCAATACACGAAAGATCCTTGTTTCTCTACCTGAAGATTATCCATATCTCTGAATAATATCTTTAAAAAAAACTAGTGTGTTCCCTAATCACATAAATATTTTATCTGATTTCCGACTTGAATTATGTTCTGATACATGACCTGATTCTGTTCTGATTTCTGATCTGGATTCTGTTCTGATATCTTATCTGAATTCTGTTTTGATTTCTGATATCTCCGTTTACTGACGGAGAAATGTTTTATATGGGGGTTTATTGTTGGAGGAAGTATATCTGTAGGCTTCTCGGTTGTGTGCTTAGGGCCTTACTGGTTGTGCGGGGTGTATGGTTCTGGGGAACCTACACAAACAGATTGTGAAAAGATGGGGGTAGTGTTCATGTTTTCAATATATATATATATATGTATATATATATATATATATATATTAAAAGATATGTATCTTTTTACTAGTTTTACGGGAACACACTAGATAACCTATTCTGATCTCTTGAACCCAATTATCCGAAATAATTTCCTTGAACTGCAAACTTACTATCTGTTACTACATGAGATATCAGTGGGACCTCAGCTCAGCCTAAAAATTTGTAGTTTGAACCAATTAGGAAATATATTTTATCTATATATGCACGTTCTTCAGCATCATTTGGTAGTTTTGTATTACTGAGCTTTCCAAAGCTCACTCTGTTGCTCACTTTTTCAGGTTAAAAGAATTGTACCAGTGCATCTATCGAAATCAGTAAAGGAGTTCTTCCGGCGTTGCTTGCAGAGTATGGTACATGTGATTAGGGGGCATGTAATTGTTTTATTTTTTATACGAGTTTGAAAATCTGTTTTATTTCTAAATACTAATAAATTTATTTTGTATTCATAATGATTTTATAAGTTTACATTTTTTAATAAAAGTTTTAATTTTCTGAGTTTTATAGTGGGTCGCTCTGGTGGCCCTAATATGACACCTCGGATCGGATCGGGTTACCCGTATCGGTCTGAGGGGGTTACAATGCATCAATTAAATTTTAATATAAGTTGAACATGTGAGAGTTGAGAGGAATTTGCTTGCAAAAGTTGCCATTTTGTAAACTTGAATGTTTGTAAAATTTGATTTATTTATGTCAATTATTTTTACTTAATTCGAGTCGTAATTAAATTTTAAGGTTCTTGTTATTGGATATTGCTATATGATATTAAATTTGGGTAATAAATAGAAAAAAAAATAACATTTGCAAAGCAGGTTTCGTTTGCGGCGTTTTAAGATAAATAGCGTTTTCAGTTAAAAACGCCACTAAATTACCTACTTATTGCTGAACCTATTGCGATGTTTATAAGGAAAACACCGTTAAATGTATGAACCTATTGCGGCGTTTGTAAAAAAAACGCTACTAAATGTTTGAGCCGCACTGATTCATTTTTTATTTACAAATGCCGCCAATGTTTGCGGCGTTAGCTTTAATGGTGTTTCTTGCTGCGCTTTTTTATATGCCAGGAAGTTTTTTTACGCCTAAAAACGTTGTTATAACCCCATTCTGATGTAGTGATATTAGTCCCCATTCTATGAATGAATGTTGTTAATTATTGTATGCTTACATGAATACTTAATTACTTGTATGATCGATATAAATTATAATCTGAAAAGTTTAAATTAATCTACTTTTCACTTTGATTTTTAAATGTTATGTCTCCTGTCCGTGTAATTATCAAACCAGACGAAAGTATTACAATTAAAATCATGTGAACATTCGATTAAATAATATTTAATTAATTTTAAATCTATATATCATATAAAAACTAAATCTATTTTAAAACAAAAATAAATTCCACAACGTCATTCACATCTAAAGGATGTCATCAAGTTTTTTTATGCAAAGATATCATCAATTTTAAACTAATTCTTATAAGATAACGATATGCATAATGATCGTTAATAAAATAGACATCAATGTTTTATATGAAAAATCCTTTCGAGATAAACCACACACAGTGGAGGAGAAAATTCACTAATATTAAGAGAGGAAGAATACAAGAGAAATCATTATGGACAACCTAATATCTAACCCTAACCTTTTAAATTTATAGAGAGAAACACTTTATTATAAATTAAACTAAATAAAGTAAAAAATCTTCTTTATAAAAAGCTACTTTAATGAAGTTCTCTACTTTTAATCAAATCATGTTTATTATTTTCCTAATTAAATTGTGTCATTTTGAATTCGAGTAAAACTTTAACAAATCTCCACCTTGACAAATTCTGAAAGCATGAAGGATTCGAGACAAAATACTCAAATTCGATGAGGCACTCAAACTCAACAAAAGCAATTATTCACTTCAACGAACAAGTTCTTCACCTTGAGAACATATTTTTTTCTTCTTCCACGAAACCCCTTAGAATGGTATTCTTCAATAATAATTGTCAATTGATTTCAAAATTTATCGAAACTTAGATTTAGTCTTCACATCGATAAGGAAATCATAAGTGCTAACTAAATTGTGTTACTTTGAATTCGAGTCAAACTTTAACAAATCTCCACCTTGACACGAATTCTGAAAGTAACCTAAATTCGATGAGGCACTCAAACTTAACAAAATATTCTGCACTTCAACGAACAAGTTCTCAACCTTGAGACATATTCTCCGCTTCTTGCTCGAAACCCTTAGAAGGGTATCTTCAACAATGATACCAATTGAATCCAAAGTTTACCAAAACTTGGATTTAGTCTTCACATCTGTAAGGAAATCATAAGTACTAACTTGCTTCACTACTTGTTCACTACAAGTAATATCATGTATAACACTATCTTGGTCAATGGCAATTCAATCTTTTTGTGTTGCTCACAGAACTAAATTTTCTTCTTCTCAAATCTGTTAGAACTGAACTCTCTTTTCTTCTCAAATCCGTTATATTCACAGAATAGAACACTTTTTTGCCCAAACCGTTATGCCCAAGGTTGTTTGTTCAACACAAAATTTTCCTTTGCCACGAAGAAAAAATTATAGTTCATCTTCTATAATGTTGAACTCTGTAAATATAAAGGTTGACAGTCTTTCTCTATCTTTCATCATATAAGAGAGCTCTTGCAAATTTATGTACCTTTACCTTCCACAATTTGAATATTATGTTATGATCCAACGACGATATGCATACCATGATTTACGTGGAAAACCCTTGTGGAAAAAACCACGAGCAAAAGAGAAGAAAATTATCAATATTGAGAGAAGAAAATTCATCAATGTCAAGAGAAGAAAAATACAAGAGAAGTCTTCATGCACAATCCAATCTCTAACCCTAACCTTTAATATCTATAATTGATTACAAAGAAATTAAATAAAATAAAATTTATTTTTATAGAAAATTACTTTAATAAAATTTCTACTTTAATTAAATATAATTGTTACAGAACTACTTTTAATCAAACCAAATTATTACTTTCCTAATTAAATTATGTAATATTAAATTTGAGTAAACTTTAAAACTAATAATAACATACACAGAAGGGATTATACTATAAATTAAAATAAAAAGATTAAATCTAATTTTTTAAAACAAATATTAAAAGCATATATTGAATGAGCTACCATGGATACTCATTTCCCTAAGAGGGGTGTTCAAATTTTCGAACTAATTTGGTTAACCGACCGAACCGAATTAGTTCGGCTAATTCGGTCGGCCACCGAATTAGTTAGGTCGGTTAACGATTAAGAAAATTTTTAGAATTCGATTAACGGTTAATTCGGTTCGAAATAGATTAATTAATCGAATTAACCCTTAAATATTTATTAATATTTTTTTCACCCCATAATATGCTGTCCCCCACTTCTTTTAATTGCTCCTCGGTTATCAATTTTTTTATCTTGATTTGTGTAAGGTGTGGGCACGTTCCTAGCTATGTTCATTTTCCCATGAGAAAAAGGACGTGTGGTTGAATGAAATACTCACGTGCATGCTATGTTTTACACTAAAAAGTAAAGCTCTATTGAGAGATAGTGAGAGAGGGTTTGGGGTTTAAAGTTTCCGGCTTTCTTCCCCAGGTGGAGGCGTGGAGCATGACTCTGCATTACCAAAAGTGTAGTATAGTGGAGATCGGTTATCAAAAAATTTTATATTCCACTATTTTTTAATTAAAAAATTTTAAATTCTAAAATTTTAAAACATTTCGGTTAATTCAAAAATTAACAGAATTTTATTCGATTCGGTTAATACTTTCATAAAAAAATCAATTCGATTAACGATTAAAGAAAAAAAATTAATTAAAGGTATTTTAATTCGGTTCGGTTCCATTCGGTTTTAACGAATGAACACCCCTAGAATATATAGAATATCCATTATGCGTGTTCGACAGACTCCTTCGCCAAATCATATGTTCCATATTAATCAAAATCCGAAACGCCATTGTTTTCATCCTTTAGCAGCTAGCTGATGCAGTGCCACATCATGTCCTCTTCGCTCTCAATAAATCTTTATCTCTCTACTCTCCCTTTCTTTGCATACTCTTCAAATTCAAGCAATTCTTCTTCTTGTAATTTATACTTCCCAATTCTGTTAAAGTTTTACCTTTTTCAACAATACCCATTAGCCTGTGTAGTCGAAAAAGACGTTTTTCTGAGTTTCCAAGGTTGAAGAGTGAGAGGAAAAAGAGGTTCAGTGTTGTCAGAGCAAGTGAAACGACTGTTACAGAGCTGAGTGAAGAAGATGGGGAGCAAGAGGAAATTCCTCCTTCGATTGATTCTGAGAACAGTTCAAAACCTCGTCGTATTGCTCTCTTTGTTGAGCCCTCTCCTTTCTCGTGAGTCACTCTCCCTTTGCTTTTTACGTTTCATTCTTATGCTTGATTCATCTTCTTATTGTACTTTGAATGTTAGTTGATGTGCTTAGTAATTGAAAACTACATTTCATGTTGTTTTTCTGTCAATTATGTGGAAGTTTGGGTCTTTTCGTATAGTTTAAGGGTCAATGTGTTACAACTATTCTGTTTAATATAAAAATTGGCACTGAGAACTAATGCATTTGTTTCCGTTTTGCAGATATATCAGGGTAAAAACAGGTTCCAGAATTTCAAAATTTAAGGGAAATGGGAGATGAGGTATACTCACTGCATTCAGCTTTGCAGCTATGATCATTTATTTGTAGCTAATGTGTTTATGGCAGTGCTTTTGAATCATATTCCATGGAAGCTTAGTCTAAGTCCCGTTTGCATCTTAAGAAGCATGAGCACTTGAGTTGGCGTCGTATTGCTTAGGAGATTATTTCTTTTTCTTTTTATTTGATTCATGTCATTTTGTAGTTGACAGAACTTAGAGGAATAATGGTCAAGCGACTAACGAGGCTGTACAAATACTGGTTTAGCTTAAGTTCATTCTCAGTAAAAGTTCACAGCCAAACCAGCTAAATTTTTCAATGATGAACTAAATGTAAGGTTATTGATCCTAATAGGTAATGGTTGTAACGACACACGAAGGGGTCCCACAGGAGTTCTATGGAGCAAAGCTGATTGGATCAAGAAGGTTGGTATACTCCATGAAATTCAAGCTAAAGGTTGCACTATGCTTCCACATTATTTCCATTTTGTTCTTACCTGTGCTTTTCTTTGCTTGATGTTGTGCTTTCCAAGGCTAAATATCTAGAAATGGAAATAGAACTTTATTTAGGAAAAAACAAAATACTAGTTGCTTAACCTTTGATCACATTCTAAAATGTTTACAAGCCAGAGGTGCAACCCTGCAAAAGTTACTATTTACGAAGCATTCTTAAGCAGATTTGATTTTGAACTTCAGAAAGGGGTTGGTAAACAGTGTTATCAATCGCATAAAGTGTAAGAAATGTTTGAGATGAGTATTTACAATTGATTTAGTATTTGTGTCTTTGTCCCTGAGTATTCAAATAGCCTGGTTCGTGAAAGATGTTAAGCACTGTTCTTTTGTGAAGATTTATGAATGCACAACATCCTCACATTATCAAGAATAAATCTCTATAACTGTCGGTTAATCTTAGTTTACTTCATCCTTAAATTTCAATCTTGTTCTGGTCGTATTATATTTTGTTTTGAAGTTACCATCTGTGTCAAACAGTTCGACATAACTGTATGTTTTTTCGGTTACATTAGTTTATTCTTTGAACATTCTTTCTTATATTTGTTCTTTAATATATTTTTATTCTCTTTTCTCATTGCAGTTTCCCCTTTCCTTGGTACCAGAAAGTGCCCCTTTCCTTGGCACTCAGTCCAAGAATAATTTCAGAAGTCGCACGGTTTAAGCCTGATATAATACACGCCTCTTCACCTGGGATAATGGTGCACTTCTAATTGCTGCTTTACGAGATCTTGATAGATTATTGTGATTTCGTTCAATTGAAAAGGTAATAGGAGTGGTAGGAGGCATTCCTGATTTCTATGGACTGCATTGCAGGTTTTCGGTGCTCTCTTTATTGCAAAACTACTATGCGTACCCATAGTGATGTCTTACCACACCCATGTTCCAGTGTGAGTTTCATTCTTCTTTGATTCACATGATAAATCCGTCATCCTATCTCTTAAAAATATAACCAGAAAATCATTTGATACTTCTCAAAAGTTGTATTATTTGAGGTACTAAAATCTGATGAACTGTTATATGAAACCCAATCCCAAGTCTAACTTCTCATTCGTTCTACAGGTATATCCCAAGATATACTTTTAGTTGGCTGGTGAAACCTATGTGGTTGATATTAAGTATGTAATACCTTTTTTTAACCCTCCTTTTAAGCTAGTATTCATGCCAATCTCGGAGTAATAGACACTTATTTTGCTCTCTTTTATCAGAATTTCTTCATAGAGCAGCAGATCTTACACTGTTTCCATCAGTTGCAATTGCAAGGGATCCAAGCAGCTAGGGTAACTGCTGGTAAACATAACATCCTATATTGAACTAGCCTTTACATTTTAACTTAGTTGTTAGTACGATGTCAAGCCATGTAAACACCTTGATTTATTTCCTCTCTCCGTTGCTTAACCCGGTGTGATAAAAGCATCCTTTACTTCATTTTTTCTCTTATTTCCTTCTACGGATGCTGACCTGTAATGATTTGCAGATAGCTCAAGGCTAAACTAACCTTTTAATTTATCAATACTTTCAGATAATAAGATTCGTCTTTGGAACAAGGGTGTGGATTCTGAAAGCTTCCACCCTCGATATCGTTCTCATGAAATGCGTTTAAGATTGAGGTGCTCCACATTTGCTTTATTTTGTTCCTCTCCTAAATTACAATAGAGTATTTAAATGCAGTATATTTTTTGCTTTATACAGCAATGGTGAACCAGAGAGACCACTCGTAATTCATGTTGGTCGTCTTGGAGTTGAGAAGAGTTTGGATTTCCTCAAAAGGTAGCATTTGTGAGTTGCATGAAAATTTGTTGCTAATATATTCCTTGTTAATTTCTTTAAAAAATAACGTCATAGCTGAAAATGGAAAACCTAACAGAGTTATGTCAAAATTCCATTCATATACTCTTTCGGTTTATGAAATTTTCAAAATTTAACATTGGGAATATGATTTTTCAGTGTATGGATAGACTTCCTGAAGCTAGAATTGCATTTATTGGGGACGGACCATACAGGTAATCCTTGTGATGTTCATGAACTTAACCTACTCTCGATGACCAAATACCCATATCTTGTATTAGATTAGCCCAATCAAATATCGTACTCTTTCACCGAGAATGCCCTTATTGGATCAGCGAATGCTTTGTTATGATCTAAAAATTTCAGGGATACTACGCTCTCCCTAAAACAATATTTAATATCATTGCAGGGAAGAGCTAGAGAGACTGTTTTCAGGGATGCCTGCAGTTTTTACTGGAATGTTACAAGGTGAAGAGCTTTCTCGAGCATATGCAAGTGGGGATGTATTTGTGATGCCTTAGGAATCCGAGACACTCGGACTTGTTGTTTTGGAGGCAATGTCTTCAGGAGTCCCTGTGGTGGGTGCTCGTGCCGGGGGGATACCAGATATAATTCCGGCGGATCAGGAGGGAAAAACCGGCTTTCTCTTCAATCCCAGAGATCTTGATGACTGCTTGAGCAAACTGGAACCCCTGTTACAAAATCAGGAGCTCAGAGAAACCATAGGCAAAGCTGCACGGAAAGAAATGGAGAAGTACGATTGGAGAGCAGCCAATAAGAAGATACGAAATGAACAGTACAATGCCGCCATTTGGTTTTGGCAGAAGAAGAGAAAGCACTTACTTAGACCTCGACAATGGCTGGCAAAACGACTTTTCCCATCTCCGGAGATCAACTATAGGTGATTTAGTTGGTAGAAATAAAGGAAATTGCAAGTTTATAGGGATTGTCAACTTCTTATAGGTTTTCAAAGAGGCTCTTGTATGGTATTTATGATCGATTCTTTTGCAGCAACGTTTATTTGTTGTATATCATGGACGTCAAATGCTTGGGATGCAAATTTGCTGTTAGAAATAGCCAGGATGAACTGAGGGTGTATTGTTGTGCGATCGCATCTCTTGAAAATTTTAAATTCTTTTATAATTTAGATATTTTTTTATATTTTCTATTGATGATCTAATTTCGTATCACATAACTTTATAATATAAGTTTCTAGGTTTACACCTTAAGATTAAATCATGCGGAATATATATAATATATGGGGTAAATGGACATTTTTTTGCTCAAATGTGGCAAGTGGATCCAAGCTTGAAAATGTGTTTATTGAGCCTTGAGACTTAAAGAGTAATTAGGGCTCAATAGCCTTAACAAATAGCAATTGAAGCTTCTTCTGCCTAGTTTCATGGCTTCATACCCTCCAAAATTTGGTCCATTTGCATTGGCTATGATGTAAAACATGTCTTAATTGCAACAGATTTTCATTGTTTTGTTAAACTTGGAGACCTAAATCATTTCGGTATCTTATATTTTGAAGAATTTTCTAAAAACAACGAGCCTCGTCCCAATATTGGTACCTAGAATTTGGTATCAATCTATCTTGAACCACAAGTCTTTAATTCTTGACCACCAAGTTTTCCGTGTTTAAGTTTAACATGTTTGATTTAATCTATATTAATGCATGCCATTCATTAACTAACAAAGATTTAGCGGTGATTTATTAATGAGTTGTGCTCTAAGTTGTGACATCACATATCCTTCAGTCATTGCGTCCGATTATATGGAACAATACACACTGTATAGAGATATTTTTGGTTTGTGTTTTAATCAAGTTATTTCAATTTTATAAATTAAACCCTAATTTTTAAATAACGCAATTAAAGTAGGGTTTTAAACCTACAATAGATTTGAAATTTGTATTTGTAACAGGTGTTTTTAATTACAAAATGAATCTAGAAATTTGGCTATTTAGTATATCTTCTAAAATTAATCTTAGTTTTTCAATTTAATCCCTAAAATGCTTTTTTTTTTGTTGCCCTCCAAGTTCCAAGGTTTAGCCCTGACTAATTTGGACCGATGGTGGGTGAGTCTCCCAGTGGAGATTTTCTACATACACAATGACTCGAACCTGAGACATTGCTTAAACGATATCAAATTGCTTACCACTTAAATCGACTCTGATGGTCCTAAAATGCTTATTTTTAAATTTAAAGAGTTTTATAAATTCGTTTAAGCTGATTTTTTTGAGTGATTTGAAATGAAAGTGTAGTGTAATATTTTAGTTTTTAAGTGTTTTAAATAGTTTTGGTGTGAAATAACTAAAATATCTTGTATGTACCATCTAATTGATTTATTAGATTAATCATGTCTATATTAATGATTTTATGTATGTTTGAGTGTGATTAACCTACATGAAGTTGATTCATGCTATCGTTTATATTGTACGTATTAAAGGGAAAAAAAACTAAGACGTGTTGTATCTTTAGATGAATGAAGTCATTTTTATAATTAATCTAACACTTGACATTCAAGTCAAACTGTCTCGGATGGATTTGAGATACCACACCCAAATCCTTCAAAATTATTCATAAATTCAATTTAAACTCTAAAATTTCTCACCTTACAAATTCCAAAATTCAAACATGATCTATTCTTAATATGAAGAATAAGATTTTGTTCCCTTAACATTTGGTCGATGTTACACAATTTTCAAACATCCAAGTCATTTTAAACGACCAAACAAGATTTTTCTTCATGTCCAAGTAACGTTTAAGTTAAACTAGTCACCTCAAGATTTCAAGTTGCTGGTACAATCATATATCGGTTTCATCATACATGTCCTAGACAAAGGTACAGGAATCTGTATGAAGACAACTTGGAGAACGCCATGACTTTCAGTTCGCCAGTCTTCTCCCACTAAATTGCTTCTGATTGATGGTTGAAACTTGAAGTCCATTGATGTAATTATAAGCTCAGGATTCAACAGCTTGTTCTTTTTTGCAGAAATGAAGGTTAAAAAGGACGTGAAGATGACAGGTTATATATATATATATATATATATATATATATATATATATATATATATATATATATATGTGTGTGTGTGTGTTTGAATGAACTGCTAATAAAGTGAGCAAGGTGCATTTCCTATACAACTTGCAGAAAAAAAGTGATCCTTTTAAAAAGGAAAGTGGACTGTTTTGTCATTAAAAATAAAGAAAATTAAAAACTTGTATTTTGCATATTGCTTCATGTTGCCCTTAAATAGTTTTGTCTAGTGGGTGGGACCGAAAATTATATGTGCATTGTGCAACTAGTCTTCATGTAAATAAGCTTCTTTTTACAATGATCCAGAATTCCAATGATAACCTCAAACACCACCAAATGATCTTTGATAAATATGGGTTAAATCTGCATCCTCAAGATATGCACATGTGGCATGGACCAAGGTAGCCGACATTAGGCTTGATCTTCATCTCGTTAATTGATGATTACTTTCGGAACTCTACACACTTCATCACCGAATTCACCAATGTTGCATCGGGAAAGGAGTGTTGTATAATCCGAATTGAGATCATGAAAGATTTCCTCTTAGCAAACTCTGTTCTTCCAGCTTGTGTCCATGTGAAGAAATCACAGACGGGGGAGAGGAAGGCATTCATCTGGTCGAAAACTATAGCTGCTCCTTCATTTTGTTACTTCCATTCGAAATCAAAGACCTCTTCAGTAACTCCAGCCACTTTCGGTTTCCCTTGTGGCTGCATGGTTGTGGAAGAATCATTCGAAGACAAAGGCTTGCCATGATCCAGTGAAGAAGTTGTCGTATCGGGGACGTTAACTGTTGTGATATCATGGATACTTGACCTTCTCTTATCTTTCCCTCCAGTCAGCTGCCTGATGAAGTACTTTTGAGCATGGCTCGCCACCTGTGTCGGGGTTCTAGTCATCACGAAATTGCGCGAAATGTTTCTCCAATCCCCTTTACCATACTTTTTAAGCCCCATTAAAAATTGCCTGTCATTAATAACCAAATAGACATCAGCTGCTATAGGATGCTAGCTAAAACAAATTCCAACATTCATAACAATTTCAAGGATGAATCAAGAGAGCACATACATACCATAAGTTCCAGATTATTTCGCTTTAAAACAGAATCGACTACATTCACAGTGGTTTCAAGTATCCAAATTATCAATCTTCAACAAAAAGCAAACTCCGAGTTCAACTCTACAGATTCTACACTTGATATCCTAAAGACTAGTTCATCCAATCATAGTTAAATGACAACGAAAATTATCAAAGACTTAACTTAACTCTACAAATTCTACATGATAAAACCAACCATAGCTTGATTTATCCTATCACGGTTGAATAACATCCAAATTTATCAAAAGACAACAATCACCTGTGTTCTTCTTCAGTCCATGGCACTCCTTTCTTCCTTTCTTGATCAGAAGGTCCTCTTTTTCCACCTGGAGTGCAATAGTTTCTGAATCCATCAAAGGCTTGACTAACATCAACCCACTCCAATGTAAAAGAATCAGCGCTATATCCAGGGATTGGTATAAGCCCGGCCTCGATATCACTAACATCTTCTTCCAATTCTCTGTAATGTTTGATCACATCTCCTACTGTTTTACCAGGAATCATGGCTGCCACCTTCAACCATCTATCAGGAGTGTCTTTGTCATATAAAGCCAAAGCATTTTCAAAACACTTGTTCTCATAGGGAGTCCATCTTGTACCTTTGCTCTCTTGAAAAAGCCAATTGGATGTCTGGTAATAAGAGGCTGGGGAGAGGATTTCAAGTCCCCTACTCATAGCTGCCAAAAATGAAGAAAATAGAAGACTTTGCTTTTTCTCCTTTGAGTGAAATGCTCAAAGAAAGAGAGAATCCAATACAGAAATATGCCAAGGAAACATTAATGGAATCTGAGTACCCTTTTTCACATAATAGAGGAATCTGAAAAAGAAACCAACTTCCAAAAGCAAGGAAAGTTAGAAGAAAATTTAGTAGATCTTTGATGTATGAATGGAAAAACCCTAGACAGCCATAAAAGATCCAAACTCATACACAATAACTATAAATACAAAGACGATAAATTTAAAAAACTGAAAATCAAAACCCAGATAAAAATTCAAAAACCCAAACCAAGGAGTGAACTTTGAAAGACAAAGGTGAAAAGAAAAACACAGAAAATCCAAGTTGTAAGCTTTAATATTCACCTGGGAAGGTAAAGCCAAAGCAAATAGACCGATGAGAGAGGAGAGCGTGAATGAGAGCTTATATGTATGAAACAGAGAATTAGCAGCAGAGAGTGAAAAGCAAAGGGGTCAGAGGTGGTGAGTTGTGATTGGTGAGAATGGAGATTGTGCGCGCTATCTGTAGTTGGACCAAACCGAAGTTGTATATGTTATTAATATATTGAAATCGATGCCAGTAAAGAGACAATGAGCAATGGCCAAATAGCCAACAGGCTTTTAAGCTTTTCACCCTGCCTGCCTGCCTGCCTTGCTGAACGAATGAATGAAAACAACTAAAATGGGTGTTGGATTTTTTTTTTTTTTTCATTTTATCCGAAGAAAAATATCAATTCTATTCTAAATATGAAACAATAATTCATCTCTAGTATTATCTCTACATTACTATCAACTTTATTTTATTCACAATATTTAACTATTATAATATTAATTTTATAAATATAAAATAAAATATATACATTTATAATAAATATCAAGATAAAAAACATAAATAAAATATTCATAAATAAAATTATAAAAATAAAAATAAAAAAATTACAATTCATAATAATAATACAAAAAATATAAATTACATAATTATATATTTTAATTTTCTGAATTAAAATATTAATTTTAAAAATATTTAATTAGAACATTTCGTAGAAAAAAATAAGCATTTACTATCTTTGATTTATCTAAATCAAATAAGAAAAAACAAAAACTAAAAATTATAAATAAAAAATTGTAGCCAACTATAGTAACACTAGATGTAGCGTAAAACTAATAGTCACGCTAAAGTAGAGAAGGAAAGTGGCGCAGGAGTCTCCAAAGTGGAGATTCAACTCCACTCCAGTGCTGGAGTTGCTCTGACAATGGCGATGAATTGTTGACATGTAGCTGTAGCACGTGACTGGAATTTTAATTCGACATAATATTAAAATTAACCTCTAATATTTATCTTAATGATTATTTTAATTTAATTTTTTTGTAATATTTTAGTTTAATATATCACAATTCATATTCAAAGCAAGTCATAACATATATAAGTTAAAAATCATAAAATTAAGTGAAACAAAATAATTCAAATTAACTACAACATAATATTTAAGGTAAAACATATTAAATAATAAATATAATTATATAACTATAATTAAAAAATAAATTTGGAGTTAAAAAAATCATAACAAAATGATATTGTTTGGTTTAATTTTTTTAAAAAAACAATTTTACATGGCTAAGAAATATAGAAGATCCCAACTAACTTCTATAAATAATAGAGATAATTTGACATTCAAAATCATGGAGCCTTTTGGTGAACATTGAGTGAACTATTCTTTTACTTCAATCAAGCTCGAATTTTAGGCTTCAATCGAGCTTCTAAATTTTTTTTGAGTTCAAGCCTTTTCGAGTTCAAGTTTCAATATTATATTTCGAGTTCGAGTTAAACTTCATAATTTTTAGCTTGTGAGTTTAAGTCGAGTTAAGTTTACTTTTAAATTTTTCAAGTTCGAGTCGAGCAGCAATACTCGAGTTCGACTTGACTCGTTTAACAAACGTCGTCGTTTGGTTTAATTTTAATAAAACAAAAACAAAAAATGCCGTTTTTTCTCGATTTTTAGCCGGTCCGGTTTGAAATGTTCAACGATTCTGACCAATTCACTAGTAGCGGTTCAACCGGTCTAAATTAAACCGGACTAGGTAACGATTCCCGGTTAAACCGGTTGAACCGACCGGTCCGGTCTGATTTTCAAAACAGAGTATCCAACGCATAAAATCCCAAAACTCGAGGAAATGTTCTGAAAAATGCAAAAGATGCATTTTGATACCCCTTTCAAGGTCGAAAAAGGTAAATTCACAATGCTTTATAGTTTCTAAGGGGATAATGTACACATAAAAATGAGATGTTCAACGAAGAAGAACAGCAATATCCAGTTCTAAATAGAAGAAACATACAAAAATTAAGCCGCCATTGGGTCATCCTTCCATCGCTCATTGAATAAAAAAAATGATAGCCCTCAAAGCCATTCAAGCCTCCTTCACCACCAGTTGTAAGCATGCCTTTTTCCAAACAAGAAGAATTGCATACAAAAAGAACTCCATACTGTGTTTCAGCAAGCCGAATGATTCGAGTCTAATTCCGATTCCGAGTCATCGTCACCGGAAGGAGACACCGCAATCAAGAGCTGCTTGCTCAAATAGCAATGTTGCAGGCTCAGAAAGTTTGCCTCACCGACTACTTGAATGAAAGATCGGCTTATCTCACGCAATTTGCGGAAGAAGCCAACGCTGAGTTTAATAAAGTTGGAGAAGATGCTCTTGAAGGACTTGAAGAATCTGGTGAAAGGGTAGGGTCTATTCTAAAAGCTCTCTAAGAGAGTCTTGGTTGATATGTAATTATGCTTATTCATTTGTTATTTAAGCAGATAATGGAGAACATTGAAAGCCAAATGCAAGCCTTTGAAGAATCACAAGAACTGAACAGGCAGGAGATTGAGATGAATGAAGACCAGTTAGCTGAGTTTGAAGGTCAAATAGAGAAAGAAAGGAATGAAGGGTTGTTCTTTAAGAACCTGACAGATAAAATGCCTATTATAGACAAGGAAAAAGCCAAGGAGGAAGCTGAGAAGATTAAGGAGATTACTAAAGAAAAAGCTGGGTCAAAAAAGCAAGGAGGAATCTTTACCTTGCTCTAATTGCACTGCTTGCCCTTGGAATTGCAGACTCTTTCATCTCTGCATCCGATTGGCGAAAAGTTGCGGTTCTTGGAGATATTTTAGTTGCTTTATTTTCCCAGTTCATCTATGAACAGACATTGTTATCAGAAGCAGAAAAAACAGATAAGAAAGATGAAAACAAATAAAGGCTCTTATCATATCTAATCTAACAATCTTATGCTGTAAAGTTATCCATAATTATTCAGGTTAAATGTAGCATGATCCAATAGACCCAAGTAATAACTTAATACTTGGCCTTGATACATCAAGCAATGTTTCTTTTGCATCATCAACATCTGATCTTAGTGATATAGCTGCCATCACTATTACCAATATGCGTTTCAAAATCTGATGCTTTATGAAGTTTTTCTCACTCATTGCAGTGAAAAACAACAAATGTGAATGTCCCAAAGGGAAAGACAAAGCTTTTATCAAAAGGGTGTGTGGTTTCATGTCATTTCAAAACCCTAAACAATGTTAATCCAGCCTACAAGAATCGGTATGTTGTTAAAAGGTGATTGGTTAACAGTTGATTTTTAACCTTAAGTGCTCATGCATCCATACCTCTAAACTTCAAAAGAATGTTCCTGGCAAAAACCATCCTTCATGCACATCCCGTGACTCCAACGAATGAGAATTATAGCAGTTCTTGATCCCAGAACATCTAAAGAACTTGGGATCTCTTAAAGGTACGCAACTCAAAGAGACTAGTCCCCAGGATTCGTGTGCTGGTGAAGAGTGCAATCATTTCAAGTGCTAACTAGAAGAGTAAGACTCTCACATAGATTAAAGGCCAAAAATCCAGAAATGGAGTTTAACTGCAAGTAAATTTTAAATTGAAAGAGCCGTTTTGAAGCCTGTGGTCAATCTGCCCTGACAAGGATGTTCCATGTAATAACAGTTGGAAGAATTCCACGCTCTAAAGCATCATCCAAAAAGCCAACTGCATCTGACATCTTACCACAAGAACAAAGTGCCTTGAGAGTAATGTTATAAGAAATAATATCTGGCTGCAGTCCATCAGTTGAAATTTGTGTCCAGATCTCTGACGCCTTCTTGTATTCTCCAGTTTTGTAAAGCCCTTCCATGATAGTATTATAGGTTACGAGATTAGTAGCATGGTTCCTTTGCCTAATCTTTGAATAGAGCTGTAAAGCATCCTCAACTTTGCCAACAGAGCAAAGGCCATGAATGATAATATTGTGCATGGTTACATCAGGCTTTAAAGCCTTTTCAAGCACATGGTTCCATAAGTTGAGTGCCATGTCAACATTCTTCCTTTGGAAAAGGCCTTTCATCAATGAGCTGTAGGTGATCATGTCCGGTTTCCACCCTTTCTCTAGCATTTCCTTCAAGATAGAGTATGCCTCACCAAATCTTTCAGCTTTACACATGCCAGAAATGAGAACATTATATGAGACAACAGAAGGAAAATAACCCATTGAGTTCACTCCCCTGAAAAATTGAACTGCATCGTCAAGTCTGGATGCTCAGACAAAAGCCTGAATCAAGGGATTATAAACATAAGGATTCAGTTTATGACCACACTTGACAATCCGACAAAGTAAACCAGCTACTTCATCTAGCCTCCCTTGTTTTCCTAACCCATCAATCATTGAGGAATATCCAAAGCTATCCACTTTACCTTCCCCAAGTTCAGACTCTTGCAATATATCCAAAGCCTTTTCTAAGTATCCATTCTTACACAACCCATGAATCAAAACTCCGTAAGTAGAAGCATCAGCACTGCAACCTCTCTGCTGCAAGATCCCCCATAGAGAAATTGCTTCATCTACCTTCCCGTCCTCCAACAACCCTCTAATGAATATATTAAAACTAACAACATTAATACAACTCTCTTTTTCCATCAATTTCCACAATTCAAAACAGTCTTCAATTTTTCGAGCTTTACAGTACCCATTAAGCATTGCATTATAAGTAACCACGTCAATCATGACACCATTTTCAACCATGTCTTTATAAACTCTCTCAGCACCATCAATATTGCCTGCCTCGCATAATCCATGAATCATACTACTATAAGTAAACAAATCCTTCTCCCTTTCATTCTTCTTCATCCTCTCCCATATACTCAAACACTCATCAAACTTTCCACATTTGCACAAACCATTAATCATAACATTATAGGTAACCGAATTCGGATAAGCTGAAGAATCTTCCAACAATCTCTCCCAAACCTCATTTGCCTTAACAAAATCTCTATTTCTGAAAAATCCATCAATTAATATATTATAACACATAACATCCGGGATCACTTCTCTCTCAAACATATCGTCGAACAATTCCGAAGCAACAACCAAGTTTCCACCTTTAACAAGCTCATTAATCAAAGCCCCATAGCTACGTACATTTGGTTGTAAACCCGTTTCCCAAATGCAATTCAATAACTGCTTCGCTTCCTTAAAATGTTTCTTCCTACAAGCAATCTTAATCAAAATATTATAGGTTTGCAAATTTGGCTCCATTCCCACTGTTTTAGCATCTTCCCAGCGATTCGACTCAGCAAAAGCGTTGAGTAAAGTGTTGTAAGATCGAATACCAGGTTCACAGCCGAAACTTTGTTTCATTCTCTGGAAGAGATCTAATGCTTCATCGGACATTGAGTTTTTAGCATAAGCTTTTATTACCGTCAAAGCAACGTCTTCTGGGCAGTTACATTTCTGAGTTTCGATGAGTTGAACGATCCTACTCAAGTGGAAAATGAGTCGGGAGTCGACAAGTCGACGAAGGATGTGGTGGAAAACGTCGGGCGAGTGGGTGTAACCAGGATGACTGGTTGCTGAGTCGAAGAGAGCCAAAGCCTATTGAGGATTTCTCTCTAATTTGAGGAGCTTGAGAAGCCGCTTTGGTGAGAGGTTTTTGGGGAAGGTGGTCATGGAAAATATGCTAGGGAATTCTTAGTCGCATCGTCGAATCATCTAAGCCTCCGCTGCTGAGGACAGAACTTCGGCGGCCAGAAATTGGAAAAATCCAAAAATGGGGAACTTTTGGGCTGGCACGAAGCCACTACCCACCGTAATAAATTGGCCCATTAGCCCCCAGAATTTTATTTTGATATAGAGAGTAAATACTACAGTGAACAGTAAATTTATTGGTTAATGTGATAAGTTTATTCAAATAATATTTTTAAATGGAACTAAGTGACGGAGTCTCGTTGAGACTAACATTTTAATATTTTTTAGAGAATTCATCACGTTAATGTGATGAGTTCATTTAAAATAATATTTATATTTTTAAAAAAAATTATTTATAATAATTTAAAAAAATAAAAGAACCTATCACATTGACATGATATGTTCCATTGAAATTTAAAATTAACTAGTCGTTTATAATCTTTGGACAACAAGCATATTTTTAAATTTTAAAAATATAGAAGTTGAAACTTGTCATGTCGACGTGATGAATTTCGTTGAATTTTTAAAAATATATTTTTAAAATAACAAACTAATTTATTAAAAAATAATAATATTTTTTTAAAACTAATACAATCACTACAAATAAAATTAAAAAATTCTTATATTTCCTTAATTCTTGAGGATGTCGAGGAGTGATCAAATAATAATGACGTGGGGCTCGTCGATTTTTTCGTGGTCATCCGCCTTGATCGCCTTCATCTTTGTTTTCTTCTTCTTTAACAGAAGGTATATTGAAACGTCAATCCACTTTAATTTTCATATTCGAGTGATAGTGATGGAGTATTTAAAGTATTTGACGCTATCATTGACATTATTGACCCAAATTGTCCATAAAAATCAGCACCTTATTGACCATATAGAATATGATCTTATTCACCCACAGGTTCTGTCGAAGATGGTTAAGTGCGTTGCATTACATCCCATGAACCTCCAACTCAATTAAGTCGGCTCTCCATTGAAGCATGATATGAAGGATAAAAACAAAAAAAAATTCGCAAAAGTATAACCAGAAGAAGAAGATTTGATGATGATTTACCTTTGCATATTTTACCTTTATTTCTTCTCATTCAGCCCTATGTTCTGGTGTTATTAAATATAGTTTCTCATTTGCGTTATAATTTCGGAGGTTGGGAGATATTTTGAAACCCAGATCATCAACTGTAATCTTGAAACGCATAGGCATAGATAAATGTCGCTCATTCTATTGTTGAATGTATACAACATGTTTTCTCGGCCAATTCTCTCTATGCTTTGTGGCATGCATCTTAACAATAGAAAAATGAAGTAAAGTAATTATGGCACACCACAACTCTGAGCCTTTAAAAAATCTTACTGACAGGAACCGATGGATTTTCAACACACAATATGGAATCAACTATAAAAAGTAGTATAAATTCTTAATATTTTTTTAAATTACTAAAATAAATGCATAAATAAATATTTACCACATGTCGATCGGTGATATCGATATTGGTTCATAGATCAATTTTTGCTACACCTGACAACTTTATCTCGATAGTTTTATTTCGTCATCTAAACAGGACTGTAGCAAGACTATACAACCCACTACATCAGCTTTTTGACCCCTCTCAACGATATTAGCCTTGTAAAGTTCACGGTATAAAAACGTAAAAAATCTCTAATTCTCAACTAATGTTATGACACTCAGTAAAATTATTCAATATTGGATCAATTGAAGAAGATACGATCGGGTTGCAAATTTGACCTCATCCTCGGTAGAGTTTTCACCCACTTGAAATTTGGAGTCCAACCAAGTAATTTGTGTTCACATCCCGTCTACGACATCTAGTGGTGGCCTTTTTCTCCAAAACTTGCTCAACAATATCAAATCGACTGTAAGTGTTGTGCCTCACCAATATCGCACAATTTATAGGAACATCGAGTTGGTAAGCAACGTTTTTCCATGTAATCATCGCTTCACCACTCAAAAAATGAGATGTGTTTTGGGCCTTCAACGTTCAATTGACACCAAAATCAGCGCATGATTCACCTTATAACCACGGAGAAATATGATTGGATACAATCCAGATTGTTGTAGATATATAATAGTCTACTCGTGTAGATCTTTAAGTATCATTCCTCACTGATGAATACTTCGTTCTTCTTCCTACAATATCAATTTCAGCAAATTAATCAAATTTTCAAAACAACAAAATTAATAATTTGAACAATTAAAAATATAAGAAATTTTTTATCGAAGTGAGTTCAAGCAAGGAAATATGGACAACATCCAGGCATAACCATTTGGGTAAACATTTCAATAGGAATTCTTAAAAAAACATTTTTTCATAAGTATTTTCTTCTTCTTAATAATTCACAATAAAACCCTAAACCCTAAACTTTAAACTCCTACTTAACCATAAACCCAACAACTAGTATTTTTAAAAATATCAGGGAACTCGTCACTTTAACATGACGAGTTTCAAAATGACTGTTGCTTCTGACCGTTGTCTAACGACTATAAACAATTAGTTAATTTTAAATTCCAATGGAACTTGTCATGTTGACATGAAGAGTTCCTTTATTTTTTAAAAAAATTGTTAAAAAATTAAAATTAATTACTTTATTTTCAAAAAAATAAAAATATTATTTTAAATAAACTCGTCACATCGATATGATGAGTTTCTAGAAAAATATTGAATCCCACGGGACCCACTCAATTGGGTCTATTTAAAAATATTATTTGGACAAACTAGTTACACCGACAGGACAAATTTACCGTTCACTATAGCATTTGCCATATATACCAGAATAAAATTCTAGAGAGCCTAATGGGCCTATTTATTATAGAGCTTGGCCTAATGGTCCAATTTTGCCCAAAATATGAGAATATTTGGACCACTAGAAGCCATAAAATAAATTTGTGTCAAAACTTGGATTGGGTTAGTGTCATAACCACTTTTTAGGTGGAAAAAATCTTTATTGTTTAAAAACAGTTATAACTTTTAATTTTGGAAAATAGGTGATTTTGAATTAAATTGGATAGAGTCGCCATCAGCCTTTGAGTTAGGTAAGTCGAATACCTAAAAACGTCTTTTAAAAACAATTTAAAAAAATATTTTTAAGACAAAAGGTGGTCTACGTTTACAAAGATTCAATTAAAACGGGTTCGAGAGTCGGTTACGTGTGGGGAAGGATTAGCACCCCACAACGCCCAAAATTGGTATTGTTTCGCTTACACGTTTTTCGTAAATGGTGAAAATCATGAATCGAATACAAAGTTAAACTATGATCCAATTATTGAATATTAATTAATTTGTTTCAAATTAATTATTTAAAAGAAAATCCTTATAATCGATAAGAAATCTAGCAACAATGTGTACTTAAAGGATTAAAATAGTATAAACAAAAATTTAAAGGTTTAAAATAACAAAAATCACAACATAAAAGACTAAAATAGTAAAAAAATGAACCTTAAGATACTAAAATAGTAAAAACAGAAATTTAATGGACAAAAATAGTAAAAACTAGAATTTAAAAGACTAAAAAAATTTAAGGAACTAAAATAACAATTATAAAAAACATAATCAAAATCACTAAAATTAAATATTACAAATATTAAAAATGAAATTAGTCAATAAATTATGTATAGGACTAAAACAAAATGACAAGAAACATAGAGGACTAATCAATAATTTATCTTAAATGTCAAACAATGATTAAATTGAAATATTTACAAATGTCAGGACAAGAGTCAAATATAAACAAAAATAATATAACATATAAAGAGTGACTTAAACGTAAAACTTGAAAGATACGAGCTCAACATAAAATATTATAAGATTTTTGTTTATGGTTAAAACAAAGTATTAAAAACCAGGAGGGATCTTAAATGTAATTAACCCCTCAAGTTGAAACACGCATGCAACGGTGTAGTTTTGAAGATGATATAACATCATCTTTTAAGGGTTTCATTCGAAACTTTACTAATTTTTCCCTCAGCCGTTTTCCTTTCTTTTCCTCTCCCCTTCTTTCTTCTTCTTCGGCCGAACCTTGCCAAGGCCGATACTCCGATCAGCCACCGTAAAATGATGGTCAAACTTTAAACCGACGAAGCACCCAAGCTTCCTTTTTTCCTCTAATCCTCAAAACGAGCAACTAAACAAACACAACGATCCTTAGTTCCCAAATGAAAGCTTCGACCGAAACTTAAGCCCTTCATAGCACCGTCGTAAATAAGTGGTTTTTGTTATCTCGGCCACCACCAGTGGTGGCCAAACAACTCAAAACTAACCTTAACTCAAAAAGGTTTCAATTTTCCCATTTTTATAATTCCAAATAACCCTAAAACGTTCGATATTCCACACAACTTAAATTTCTGGTGACCGTAGTTTCTAAAGGTGGAGACTTTTTGATTTCAACGGGTATCCCTAACTACAAAGGTAAAAATAAATATAATATTTTTCTTATTTTTTTATCATTTTTCGAAAATGAAGGTAAAGAGCACTTGCATGTAAAATACCTCGAAAAACATTTCTTGCATATGGAAATTTTTATTAATCTGTATATTGATATTTTCGAATAGTTACATCCCCTTTTCTTTTCGGGTCCTTGCATGCATCATTTATAATGATTTTCTGAATGGGTTTTCTACTGTTTCGAATAGTAGTAGGGCATGATACTGAATTTCTTGAGATTTTATTTGATTTAAAAAAACAAGTTTAGTGGATGGTTGATTCAGTTGATTTTTGGTTGTTGTTTGACGTATGTAATGACGCAGCGCCTTCGATGGTTCATCGGTGATGGCTGGTCCAGTGGCTCGATTAGAGCATTCGACGACGACTGGATAACTTTAGGGTAAAACCCTAATATATGCTAGCTGAAGACCGTTGATTTTTCATCAGATCCAATGGCTACAAGGGTGATGACGACTTGATATTGTAGTTTTAGGGTTTTAAAACCCTAGCTGAAGATGAGTCAGTTCGTGGGGCCTTGGGCCGGGTCAGATTCAAATCAGTTCCTGGGCTTCTGGACTTAAACTTTTTTTGGACTTGGGGTTATTTATCTTGTAATGGCCCTACAAATATTATAATATAATTAGAATAATAATAATAATAATATTTATAATAATAATAATAATATATTTTCGACCCGAACAAAAACGGGTGTCTACAGCAGCCCCTCTTTGTACATTCTTGTGTTAACAAGAATATTGCAATTACAAAAAAGATAACCATTTTTTGTCCGATTCTTTTTTTTTTGGTTTTGAAAACTTGATGGTGTTTGATTTGGGAGACGACACTGTTCATACGTGATGAAGAGTTCGGGTCGTCTAAGGATGACAAAGCTCCTACATAATGAGGAGATCTAGTCAGGGAATAACACTTCTTATACATGATGAAGAGTTCTTGGCCATCTTTATGAAGGGTGATAACTCGGTTCCTACGTGATGAGGACGACTGGTTATCAAAGGTTGACACGACTCCTACATAATAAGAAGATCAGGTCGGGTGATGACACGGCTCATACGTGATGAAGATTTATGGCCATCTAAAGGTGATAACACGGTTCCTACATGATGAGGACGGATGGCTATCTGGGTTGACATAACTCCTACATAATGAGGAGATATGGTCAGTTGATGACACGACTCATACATGATGAAGAGTTCTGGCCATCTAAAGGTGATAACACTGCTCATACTATGATGAATCTTGGTTATCCAGGGTTGACACGGCTCCTACGTGATGAGGAGATCTGGTCGGGTGATGACACGGTTCATACGTGATGAAGAGTTTTGGCCATCTAAGGGTGATAACACTGTTCCTACGTGATAAGGACTACTGGTTATCTAAAGTTGACACAGCTCCAACGTGATGAAGAGATCAGGTCGGTGGATGACAAATTGTTGTGATACTAAGTCGTCCATTTGAAATAGTGAGTGACTTCTTCGTCGTGAAGTCGAGCTTTGAGTTGGATATCTTTCATTGTGAAGTTGAAATCCAATCTTGTGTTGTATTGTTTCACCAAATTAGCTTTGAGTTGGATATCCATCATTGTGAAGTTGAAATCCAATCTTGTATTGTATCGAGCATGATATCCTTTACTGTGAAGTTGAAATCTAGTTTGACATATTCAACCTTGGTCTTCTTCTTGGCTTAAAGACCTTAGTTTAAATTTCAACTGAAAAGTAGTTCCTCGTTTCCACATGTAGTTGATATGTCATCGAGGTGAATGTAATCGAACTCGAAAGTTTTCATTAACGGATAACCCTCCTCGCCTTGAGTTATGCTGTACTAATCTGAGAGATTGCCCCATATATTCTTCTTGATTTAAAGACCTCGATTTAAACTTTAACCAAAAAGTAGTTCCTTATTGCTGCCATGCAGTTGATATGTTATCGAGCTGAATAGAATCGAACTCAAAAAACTTCATTGACAGATAACCCTTTTCGCCTTGAGTTATGCTATAAAATTTGATATGCCTTTGAGCTGAATGGAATCGAACTCGAAGGTTTGAAAGATAGCCATTCTCGCCTTATGTTATGCTATAAATTTTATTGGGATATAGTTCATTATTGCTAAATCACAGCCAACCCAGGTCTTCTTCTTGACTTAAAGGCCTCAATTTAAACTTTAACCGAAAAGTAGTCTCTCATTGCTACTATGCAGTTGATAAAGCTTTGAGCTGAATGGAATCAAACTCGAAAGTTTTCGTTAACAGATAACCCTTCTCGTCTTGAGCTATGTTGCGAACAGTTCTTTTAAGTGAAGGATGGCTCCCCTTTACGGGTCTAAGCTAAATAAGATGATCTTTGGATGACTCCCCTTCACAGGAAAGTCTGATAATCTGATTTTTCCTGCTTGTGAAGGAAATGCCTTCAGAAGATCTAGTCGTTCGTATCAGGATGTTGAATCCCCAAAGATGCCCCAATATTCAATATTGAATCTCCAAAAATACCCCAACATTTAATGTTGAATCTTCAAAGATGCCATCTATTGATTCAGCACTGATTCTAAACATGAGCTTTGTGTCTGAGAACCACATGTCAAATACCAAGATCCACTCTAGAGAGATTGTCTTGTTTGAAAAGTATTTTTCTTCTTCTTTTATTTTCAAGATATGAAAATATCAATTAGAAGAGTTTTGAAAAATGTTTAATAAAAAGTTTTGAAAATATTGTCCTTTTCTAAGTTTTACAATTGAGACAAATCATAAAACTAGAGTTCATTGGATATCAAAGAATTAATTACACTGTTAATCCTTCAATAAATGATAGCTATTTGACAAGTGTCAAGATCAAAGCTATCTTTGGGAAATTGTTAGGTAAGGAAAGGAAAAAGTCTCAGGTTATTGCTTTTTTGGTCAATGGTTTGGCCTTCTTGTTTCTTTGATGTTCACTGATTTTATGGGGTAACTGGTATGCTCCTCTACTGGAAGTGTTCTCTGGCTCCCAGCTCTCATGGTCATACTCGGATTGTGCAATGCCTTATCAAGGAATTTGTACGATCGCCTCAGCTGCACCATTTTTATATTCGAGCCGTCTTTTCAGGTTTTTAACTCGAATCCTCTTTTGATTTCACAACGTCATTTAAAATTTACGTCTTGAATCCCCTTTTGTTATTTTTCTATCATGCATTAAGGATTTTAGAAAACCTTTTGCAAATAAAGATTAATCCTGATGTGCAGGATGAAATCTGAAGATAATATCTTTTGTTTTAGATATCCATGCATTAATATAAAGGACTTTTTAAGGCACGTAATGTAAGCCACAGTTCATGGTTATGAAAGAAAATGATAAAAGGCCCAAACAAATATTTAAGGGTTATTAAACTAATGATCAATTCATTCTGATGCATTCAATCCTGTCTTGCTCAATATGAATCTTCTCGTATGTGTCTCTCTCTTGATGCTCTATGATCTTCGAGTGAAGTGATTCTGGAATGATTGTGCTTGATTAATCTCATGGTTTGAAGTTTGATGTGTCATTTGAGTCAATTCTCGTTCATTTTTCTTTGCCTTTGCCTTTTCTTTTTTCTTTTTTTCTTTCTTTTTTTCTTTTTCTTTTTATTCTTCTTCAAGTGTAATATCGCTTGACTGAGTCAGAATTTACAGGATTAGGCAAATATTCTCCATCCATTTCAGTCACAACCAAATCTTTTACAACATAAGGACCTTCCCAGTTTGGCATCCACTTCGCTCGAAAGTCTTTTTGCATAGGGAGGATCTTTGTCAGCACTAAATCACCTTCATGAAATTCTCGAAACCTGACCTTCTTATCATAAGCTCGCATCATCCTTTTCTGGTACATTTGGCCATGACAAATAGCTCTCAGTCTTTTTTCTTCAATCAAATTCAATTGATCAAATCTACTTTGTACCCAATCAGCCTCATCAAGTTTCAATTCCAACAATACTCTCAAAGAAGGAATTTTACTTCAATAGGTAAAACTGCTTCCATCCTATATACCAAAGAAAATGGTGTTGCCCCAGTAGATGTGCGAACGGAGGTGCGCTAAGCAAGTAGTGCAAAAATGTAATTTCTTATGCCAGTCTCTATATGTTTCAGTTGCTTTTGTGATGATCTTCTTGATGTTTTTATTCGTTGCCTCTACTTTCTCATTCATTTTCGGGCGATAAAGAGCCGAGTTGTGATGTTTGATCTTCAACTTTGTGCAGACTTCCTTCATTAAAATCATTATTCAGATTCAACGCATTATCTGTAATGATCCTTTCTGGTATTCCATATCTGCAAATGATTTCTTTTTTTAAAGAATCTGCAAACTGCTCCTTTTGTGACATTAGCATAAAAGGCAGCTTCAACCCATTTGGTGAAGTAGTCGATTGCCACTAAGATAAAACAATATCCATTTGAAGCATTCGGTGAAATTGTTCCAATGACATCGATGCCCCACATTAAAAATGGCCAGGGTGAATTCATTACATGGAGTGGTGAAGGAGGAACATGTATTTGGTTATCATAGATATGGCATTTATGACATCTTCGAGTAAATCTGATGCAATCTCCTTCCATTGTGGACCAATAATATCCAAACCGTGTCAATCCATTTGCATGTGTTCTACAAACCCCTTTATGGACTTCTTCAAGTATTTTCTTGGACTCAATTCTATTCACACATCTCAAAAGCGCCTAATCTTTACTTTTTTGTACATAATGTCTCCATCGAGAACATACTCTATTGTCAATCTTCTCAAAGTTCATTTGTCATTCTCAGTTGCCTCAGCTGGATAAGCTCGATACTTCACATATTGGAGAATATCATAATACCAAGGGAGACAGTCTTCCTATTCTTCCTCAATGTTGCAACAATGAGCTGGCATTTCTCTTATACTCATTCCAATAGGCATCATTTGAGACTGATCATCAGCCTTAAACATGGCTGCCAACGTAGCTAGAGCATCAGTTATTTGATTTTCTTCATGAGTAAGATAAGTGAAAGAAATTTCTTCAAACTCCTTGATCAGATTCATCATCAAGTCCTTGTATTCTATCAATTTGGAGTCTCGAGTCATCCATTCCCCTCAAAGTTGATAAATAATCAAATCAGAATCACCAAATACTTCCAAGATTTTAATTTTGCGCTCAATTGCAGCTTGAATACCCAAGATACATGCTTCATATTAAGCCATTTTGTTTGTGCATTCAAATATGAACCTACTAGTAAAAGGATAATGATCTTCTTCTGGTGAAACTAGTATTGCCCCAATTCCATGTCCCACAACATTCGAGACACCATCAAAGTTCATTTTCCAGGCCTCATTATTCGGAGCATCTTCTTCCATCGCAAATATACTCATTACGTATTCATTTGGAAAATCAAATTTTACTGACTCATAGTCTTCTAATGTTCTGCTTGCCAGGAAATCAGCAATAACACCTCCTTTTACTGCTTTCTGATTTATATAGACTATATCAAATTCAGACAACAACATTTGCCATCATGCCATTCTTCCGGTTAAAGCAGTTGATTCCATCAGATATTTTAATGGATCCATTCTTGATATTAACCATGTTATGAGATACAACAAATGTTGTCTCAGTCTCTTAGTAGTCCATACCAAAACACAACACAACTTTTCAATTGAGGAGTATCGACTCTCAAAGTCAGTGAATTTCTTATTGAGATAGTAAATAGCTCGTTCTCTTTTTCCAGTTTTTTCATGCTTTGCCAGTACACATCCCATTGAATTCTAAAAAACAGTCAAGTATAAGATCAATGGTTTGTTTGGGATTGATGGCATTAAAATCGGAGCATTAGTCAAGTAACTCTTAATTTTATCAAAACATTCTTGGCAACTATAATCCTATTCTCCTGGGTTTTGCTTTCTCAATAATCGGAAGACTGGATCATACTTCTTCGTTAACTGAGAGATGAATCTGGCAATATAATTTAACCTCCCCATAAATCCTCGTACTTCTTTTTGCGTTCTAGGGGTTGGTAATTCCAAGATTGCTTTGACTTTATCAGGATCGACCTCTATCCCATTTTCACTGACTACAAATCCCAATAATTTCCCTAAAGTAGCTCCGAAAGTGCACTTGGTTGGATTAAGTTTGAGCTGGTATTTTCTCAATCTTAAAAATAGCTTCCTTAGGACCTTCACATATTCTTCTTCAGTTTGTGATTTGACAATAATATCATCCACGTATACTTCTATTTCTTTATGTATCAAGTCGTGGAACAAAGTAACCATGGCTCTTTGATATGTTGCCCCAGTAATCTTAAGTCCAAAGGGCATCACCTTGTAACAAAAGGTGTCCCACAATGTCATAAATGTTGTATTTTCCCTATCTTCGGGGTTTATTTTGATTTGATTGTACCCTGAAAAACCATCCATGAAGGAGAAAAGAGTATGACCAGTTGTATTGTCAACCAATGTGTTAATATGTGGTAGTGTAAAATTATCTTTGGGATTTGCTCGGTTGAGATCCCGGTAGTCTACACACATCCAAACTTGGCATTTGTTTCACCTTTCGGTATCTACTCTGCATTGATGTCTTCACTCATGTGAGCAGATTTCTTCCACATATATAGATAAATGAAACAAATTCGTTCAACATCTCATACACAGAAGTCCTTGCAGAAGAGGTATCCCCAGGGGAATAGATTTTCAGGAATAATTTTTATTCACATGAAAACAATTTAATTAATGCATGATAGAATTATTTTGAATTAACTCTCCTTTCTGCTTCTTGCTCCCAGCATGTTTCAATTGTTTAGACCCAACTTCAGAAAATTGATGCGAGATGCCTCACGTTGTGTCTTCTGGTATGAAGGTTCATGCTCAAGTGAACAACTCAATGCCTTAGGTTTTATGCAGTGTTGCATCTAAAAAGACGATGGTGTGACTTTATTGACTCAAAGGTATCGGTATGACTCTTTGTATCTTCATGTATTATTCTCGGTAAAGAATCGATGGATTTTTTAGACAGAATAAGAAAGGTTTGATCTTGCCATATGTCATAAATCTATAATTCTTGAAGAATTAAAAGAATCTTAAATTCATTAGATATTCGAAGAACTAAAGATTTAAAAAATAGCTCAATTATTCAACCTTAGAAGGTAACATAAGTTCATTCATTTAAAAGATTAAACAAATATAAAATATAGAATAAAAATGATTTTTAACAAAACAATGTTCTCATTGCAATGTGGTAGATGAAATGCTCTCATCCTTCTTCGATTGCTCATTCTCCTGAATCCATCAGGTTATGGATCTTGCAATTCAATGATTTACAGTTCTCAGCGAAATGTCTGGAGCTTCCTATGTGGTAACTATACATGAGATCAATATCCTAGCCCTCGGGATATGGGGACTATTTTCTCATATCATTCTGGAAGGCTCAGTTCTATAACCAGTTGAACAAACTCCAACTATACTGATTTCAGCTTCTTGCTTCCATGTAGTGTCACGTGGTTAGGACCACTTTATAGAATCCTTCATGAATTAGCTCCATGTTTTTTCTATGAAAATGCTTAAAAATGAAATGCATATGCAAAATGAAAAGATGCAAATGCATATGCAAAAATGTTGATCCCAATGATGAATATTGTAGAATAATTTTCACCAAAAATAAATGCTTTCACATTATAACATAGCCCATTTTTCATACACGCCTTCGCTTAAATATTGAGTCTGAAGTGGATCGTCATTTCATCTTGGGTCTTCGTCCTTGAAAATGATGTCCCTCAAATGCTTTGTATCCTAATTCTATTAATGCCCCGGTGATGCTGAAGTGCATTACTCTTTAATAGTTAATGATAAAATGATCATAGATAAAAATCTATTGCTGGACTACTCCTTGGATCAGTGGATCGTCATTTAAGTCTCGAATGTTGCAAGATCTTCAAGATCACTACTTTGTATTGTATCTTCTTATTTGGAACTAATGCCCCTCAACGCTTTGTGGACTAACTTTATTATTATCTCGGCGATGCTGAAGTCAATGCGTCGCTTCTTGAAGGCTAGTTATGAGATGATCGTAGATAAGAATCTACTGTGGGATTACTTCTTGGATCAAATGATCAACTTTCCAATCTCAAATGTTGCACGATCTTCGAACAAGTCTCATTCTGGTACTCTGGACTTCTCTTAGCCCTCAACGCATGTCTATGTACGCGACTACTTGATTGAAATTTTTTATCTCTTCTTGTGCAAAATTTCCACTTGGGTATCCCCTTGAGAATCAACATTTTCGCATTATGTTATGACGATGCAATACAAAGAATGATGAAAAATGACACAAACAAAAGGAATAAGTTAGTGTATAAAAACAAAATAAAAAAAATTAGTTAGTACAAGTAAGATAATCGATACAGATAAAAATGTTATTCAAAGATGAATATAACACTTACCCCATCATGGTATCTACCCAAACATTCTTTAATTAAATAACATTCCTACCCAGACATGATTTCTACCCACAATGATTATTTTCAAGGAAATGATCATAACCGTATGGTATCTAGTTCACATGCTTTTATTTGGAAAGAAAAATATATTCTATGATTTTAAAGTAAAAGAAAAGGGTTTAGAAACGCTCCTCCTTTGTGTACACTTAATTTGGGTACCTATTGACGGAAAGAGGTTCGGTATAGCTATACCTAGGTGATCGTTCTACGGTTCACTATATGCATGGTTTTGGCTCTATGAGGAAAAAGGTACTTGAATTGTCCTTGATGTCAGTGCCCCCTTGGGTTGCCAAACCCTCGATCCTCACCCACTACAGGTTTCAAGCAGAACGAGTTTAATTCGAGGGGATTCACTACCTTATACCCATACGACGAATAAATCCCTACGAAGGTATAAAGTATGTATCCCGTGGGTTATTTGCTAAAACTCATATGAAGAATAAATTCTTACGAGAGTAAAGCATTCACCCCGACTAATTTGGATGAAAGCTGGGGTCTAGAGCTCATGTTATGCAAATGCACGTGATGTGTGTAAGGAGGAACATTCAACCCTTTGACTCAAAAGGAAAACGAAACCACTCGATAAAAACTTGGACAGATCTGAAAGCAAAAAATTCAAATGTTAGTATGACAATAAAAATAATGAAGCAATTAAAAACTTTAATAAAAGGATCATAAGTTAACTAAAGACTCGAACTCATAATTTCCACCACAACAACAATGAGTAACCGACTTACAGCCTAACTCTCTAAAAAAAATTCCCCATCAGAGTCGCCAAGCTATCATAACCATTTTTAAGGTGGGACAATTATTTATTTTTTAAAAATGGTTACAACTTTTAATTTTGGAAAATGGGTGATTTTGAATTAAATTGGATAGAGTCGCCATCAACCTTTGGGTTAGGTAGGTCAAATACCTAAAAACGTCTTTTAAAAACAATTTTAAGAAAATTTATTTTTAAGACAAAAACAGGTCTACGTTTACAAAGATTCAATTAAAATGGGTTCGGGAGTCGATTACACGTGGGGAAGGATTAGCACCCTACAACGCCCAAAATTGGTACTGTTTCGCTTACACATTTGTCGTAAATGGAGGAAATCATGAATCGAATACAAAGTTAAACTATGATCCAATTATTGAATATTAATTAATTTTTTTAAAATTAATTATTTAAAGAAAATCCTTATAATCGATAAGAAATCTAGCAACAATATGTACTTAAAGGATTAAAATAGTATAAACAAAAATTTAAAGGTTTAAAATAACAAAAATCACAACTTAAAAGACTAAAATAGTAAAAAATGAACCTTAAGATACTAAAATGGTAAAAACAGAAATTTAATGGACAAAATAGTAAAAACTAGAATTTAAAAGACTAAAAAAATTTAAGGGACAAAAATAACAATTATAAAAAACATAATCAAAATCACTAAAATTAAATATTACAAATATTAAAAATGAAATTAGTCAATAAATTTTGTATAGGACTAAAACAAAATGACAAGAAACATAGAGGACTAATCAATAATTTATTCTAAATGTCAAACATTGATTAAATTGAAATATTTACAAACATCAGGACAAGAGTCAAATATAAAAAAATATAATATAACATATAAAAGAGTGACTTAAACATAAAATTTGAAAAATAAGAGCTCAAAATAAAATATTATAAGAGTTTTGTTTATGGTTAAAACAAAGTATTAAAAACTAGGAGGGACCTTAAATATAATTAACCCCTCAAGTTGAAACACGCATGCCCCCAGCCCTTTAAATGGTGTAGTTTTGAAGATGATATAACATCATCTTTTAAGGGTTTCATTTGAAACTCTACCAATTTTTCCCTCAGCCGTTTTCCTTTCTTTTCCTCTCCCCTTCTTTCTTCTTCTTTGGCTGAACCTTGCCTAGGCCGATACTCCGACTAGCCACCGTGGAACAGTGGCCAAAACTTTAAACCGACGAAGCACCCAAGCTTCCTCTTTTCCTCTAATCCTCAAAACAAGCAACTAAACAAACACAACTATCCTTAGTTCCCAATGGATAGCTTCGACCGAAACTTAAGCCCTTCCTAGCACCGTCGTAAATCGGTGGTTTTTGCTATCTCGACCACCACTAGCGGTGGCCAAACAACTCAAAACTAACCTTAACTCAAAAAGGTTTTGACTTTCCCCTTTCCTAATTCCAAATAACCCTAAAACATTCGATATTCCACACAACTTAAATTTCCGGCGATCGTAGTTTCTAAAGGTGGAGACTTTTCGATTTTAGCGGGTATCCCTAACTACAAAGGTAAAAATAAATATAATATTTTTCTTATTTTTTTTTATCATTTTTCAAAAATGAAGGTAAAGAGCACTTGTATGTAAAATACCTCGAAATTTTTTTCTTGAATCTGGAACTTTTCTTTGCTCTGTATATTGATATTTTCGAATGGTTACATCCCCCTTTTCCTTTCGGATCCTTGCATGCATCATTTATAATGATTTTTTGAATGGGTTTTCCATTGATTCAAATAATGGTAGGGCATGATATCGAATTTCTTGAGATTTTATTTGATTTAAAAAAACAAGTTTAGTGGATGGCTGATTTAGTTGATTCTTGGTTGTTGTTTGATGTATGTAGTGACGCAGCGCCTTCGGTGGTTCGACAGCTCGGTGGTTAATCGATGATGGTTGGTCCAGTGGCTCGGTTGGAGCATTCGGCGACGACTGGATAACTTTAGGGTAAACCCCTAATATCTACTAGTTGAGAACCGTTGGATCTTCATCAGATCCAACGGCTACAAGGGCGATAATGACTTGATGTTGTAGTTTTAGGGTTTCAAAACCCTAGTTGAAGATGAGTCAGTTCGTGGGCCTCGGGTTGGATTCAAATCATTTCTTGGGCTTCTGGACTTGAACTTTATTTGGACTTGGGGTTATTTGTCTTGTAATGGTCTTGCAAATATTATAATATAATTAGAATAATAATAATAATAATAATAATAATTAATAATATTTTTTTGACTCGGACAAAAACAGATGTATACAGTTAGTTTATTTAAAATTATTTTTAAGTTTGTTTATATTTGATTTGGATTAGTCCTTTAAAACTTTTTATATTGATATTCATTTCTTTAATATTCATGAAAATGTTTGATTGGTGACAAAAATATTTTTAAAAGTCAAGGACAATGAACATTCAAACTACAAATAGACATATTTCTTATTAGATGTAAAATAATAAACCATAATATGAGTAATTATATTATAAATAAATAAAACTATTTGAAGTAACTTTTTATATGAAAAACATTAACTTTAATAAGCATAATCAAGTTACCTGGTTAAGGAGATGGTTGGTGTCTCTAGAGATTTTAGTTTGAGCACTAGAGATTGTAAAGGTGATCATTTTTATTATCAAATTGTCGAGAATCTTTAAAACTGATATTGTAATCATCCTAGATTAATCAAAAACATTTTATCCTCTAAGTTCTTTATGGCACTTTTTATTTTTTCTCTTTTAAGTTCCAAACTTGATCAAAATCTTAGATTTTAGATCTACTACGCATCCAACTCATATTTTGTTGGTTGAGAATTATCAACTATCGGCTATGTATGAAAGTTATAATCATAATAAAAATAAGAGAGAAATATAGAACACAAAATGAGAAAAGAATAAGTTTTCTTTTGCTTGTATTCTATTGAAAGTTAAATTTGGAACATAATTATATTAACAAAATTATTAACCCACATCTTATCTTGTTTTAATTGTGACTTTGTTTGTCAAGCATTTGGCTTTTGGTTGTCAACTTGTTTTTATCTTTTGACTTTACTGGCAAAAGGAGAGAGTAAATGATGAGCTTTTACATGCCGAGAGAAAAAGGAGGGCAAAGCATGATCCCTAACTCTCTTTTACTGATAATGTTTGAAGAAAACGATGTTAATGGGGAAACAATCATTGCTTTTGCCAATGCGTAATGATGCATGCATGTGGGCTTTCAACATTCAAAAGCCAAGGTGAAAAACCTTAAATTTATTTCAAAGATGGGATAATCTCAAGCTAACATGAGATCAAAGATCGAAAAATGTCCTATGTATAACATATTCCATAAAAGAAACACCTTGTATTAATCTCAAATTCAGTACAACCTTGAAATAGCATGTGAATGGTTTACCTTGCTTTTTCCCGACCCGCATCTCCGGCTCATCGGTGTAAAGTCAAAACTTAACCGTCCATTCGGCTCGACACTGTTCTTTCTTGCACCACTGAAATCTCTCGAACTCCGCCAACTTACGCAGCTATTGCTTCTTAAAAGCTTTGGATTAAAACCTCCTCTCAACTCGGACCAAGATTCGGAATACGTATATGATCTCTCGACACCATTAGTTCTACTATACTCATCTTCTTCATCCTCGTGATCTTTGTAAACACTCCTATGAATAAAGCCGAAAATGTTCCAAGCTTTACTCCATTTCCTGGATTTCTTAGACGACCCTTTGCGTTCCCCATTGTCAATCATAGATGCATTGTCTGTAAAGCTCATCCCTAGACTATCAGAGTTGGAATTCGAGTTCCAGTCCCTGCAATCCAGAAGAGCAGGCGAAACCTTTACAGTGGAAATGGATTTCACATCGTCCATCTCAGCTACTACAGCTGGTGCAGTTTGCCTTATAGAACGGGACCTATCGAGACTCTTTCTTCTCCTGGAATCAGAATAATAATCCCTTGTTTGAGCCGACCCTCCAGGGAGAGATTCACCATTAATGGAATCCATTACTAAAGGATCCTCAACAGGGATTTGAGTATCAGACCTTATAACGCTATGAACTGGAGCATCTTCCATAAGAGAAACCATTGCTTGGATCCTTGGGAATGTTTTCCAATCAAATACCCATCCCAGGAAACTCTTGGTTCATCGACTGAATACCTTGGATCGTCAAATGAAAGCCTCGGATCTATATCACAAGATCTTCTCCCTAAAGAGTTTCCCATTGGCAATCTAACCGACCCACCTCCATTTTTCATCTTTCTGAGCTTCTGTTTTTGCCTCCATTGTTGCAATTTCTTGCTGTAAACTGAAGCGGCCGACCAGATGCTTCCGGTACTCTTCCTCTTTGTTTGCGAATCGTGATTTATATGATCCTTCATGGGCTTCACCTTGATTTCTTCAACTTTCTCTTCGATTAAACTCTCTGTATCGACACCCACCTCAGGTCGTCGTTCTTCTACCAACTCTATATCGTTTTCGTGATTGGTTTCCCTCTCGGTTTGCTCTTCTTCGTTGGTTTCTAAAACAGGTCCTTGAACAACACTTGAAGATGAACCGAAATTTCCAGCTGCGTCTTTTTTATGTGGATTTCTCTCGTAATCTTGAGAAAAGAGTGACCAAGATTTCCTCTGAGGCTCAAAACCTCCGGGAAGGCCGTCATTTTTTGATGCCGAAAAGGACTTTGTTCTCCGGAGTTCGGAGGAACCGCTTCCTCCAGAAGGTTTGAAAATGGATTTAAGCGCAGCGGTGGCTGTGGAAGTAGCGGCAACAAGGGGAGGTTTCCGAGAAGAAGGGTCGAGAAGAGTGAGACGTTCGTAAAGGCATGAGGGACAGAAGACGGTGAAACGCTCTTGAGGATGGCGGGCGCAGGGAGTGGAAGCAGGAGGAGGCAGCGGCAGTGGTAGTGGTGGATCCAAGTTGGGATTCATAAGCAGTGGTGTGAAATGAACAACTCCTCCATATTCTTAGCTTCAATTCAAAGGGAAGCATTTTCTTTCTAGGATCCAAGTAGACGTGAGCATCATGAAAGAGAAACATAATGATAGATTGATATCTGGAAAAGGAGAGAAAATCTCGGCTTACAATTAAGACTGCCCCACCATACACCCATCACTACTCATTTCCAATTAGCAATGCACCATTGCACTTCTCCTTCATCTTTCATTTTTCTTGCATTCTTTTTTACCCAATTTTCTTACGCTCTTATTTTTATCATTAAGGTTTAACTTTTTCAAATTTAATTATTAAAATTTTAAATTACTCTTATTTTGAACAAGCAACTCTCAAATCATAAAAGGTATAATAACATAATTTGTTTATTAATATTTATATCACATAAGATTAAGAGAAAAAAATAATTAATCAGGTGGTCTCATTTATTAAAAAAATATTTATCTTCTTGAGTTCTTGGGGTTCAAGTAGTTACATATGTAGGTTTGTGAACGTTGTCAACGACTAAAAAAGATTCTAAATAAATACTATTTTGTAATCATTCTAAACTATTAAAAAAATTCTTTACTCTCACCCCAATCTTACAACCACTCACCCCTAGGGCTGTTCATGGACGATTAACCATATCGTTTAACCTAAACGGTCGATTAGGTTCGTAACTTAACCGTTAAGAAATAGTTAATCGCTAACGATTAATTGTTATTAACGATTCGGTTACAGGTTAACCTACGGCTTACCTATTACGATTGTTTGTCAAAAATTTTCATAATTCACTACAAAAAGTGTAACACTTAACACATATTTACACCGGTGTAAGTGAATAAAATAAAAAAACATAACACTTAATGCATACTTACACTGGTGTGAGTGAATAAAATAAAAAGTGTAGCACTTAACACATACTTACACTGGCATAAGTATGTACATCCCCCAATATATTGATACATAACAATAAACACATAATTATATTGATGTAAGTTTGTTTTTGTATTTACAAAGAAATGAAAAAAATAAATTAATAAAAAATATTAATTTTTTGTGTACAAATTTTATGAATATATATAATTAAAATTAATAGAAAATTATATTAATTTATTTGTGTAAAATATAATAAATTAGAAATATAGTTATAAATATAGTTTGTTAACGATTAACCGTTTATCAAAATTTGTAACAATAATCTTAACAGTTAACCATCATTTTTAGTAGGTCGGTTAATTAAAATCGTTTAATATTAGTAATTCGATTAATTAACTTTTTAAATGCAACGATTATATCATTAACGATAATCTTAAGCGGTTACGAGTTTTTTTTCCAACACCCCTACTCATCCCTTCACAAAATCAAAATCCAACATACATCGTTAAACTGAGCCTGATCTACCCTCACTTACTCTTAACCAATCTAAATAACCCTTAAATTGAAATCTCCCCTATCCATCTTTGCTAATATCATCAAACCCTAAACCAATCTAAACAACACTCTTACCAATTATCTACCCATCTCTTCCATCTACTTCTGTTACCCTTACTCTACCTCTTTTACCAGTCTCGTTAAACCCTAAACAAGCTTAAACCATATTTTTACCCATTAGTGACAAATTTAAAATTTAAAATTTTAAAAATGGAGTAAAAATATATTGATATTTTTCAACATTACCCATTAGTGACAAATTTAAAATTTTAAAAATGGAGTAAAAATATATTGATTTTTTCAACAAAATAGGTATGATATTTTTTCAACAAATAGGTATGTTTTTTTACCCATTAGTGACAAATTTAAAATTTTAAAAATGGAGTAAAATATATTGATTTTTTCACAAAATAGGTAGGATATTTTTTCAACAAAATAGGTATTTTTTTTTTATTTTTAATATATTAAATTATTTAATAATGGGTATATAATTGCATCACCTCTTGTTGCCCATTACTAGACCTATTTCCATCATCTACCTTCGTTAACGCTTAATTGAAACCATTCATTATTACTCTTATTAGTTTCGTTGGATCTTGAACTAACCTAAAATATAATCATTCCTCATTATTATATCTATGAAATTAAATTAAATCAACAACAAAATCACATTAGAGAGCATGCAAAAAATTTAAAAAAGAAGAAAACTAAAAAATTGATATAGGAAGACCATCATTTTTGTCGAAACGGTCCCTACCGGCTTTTTAGGGCTTATAGGGAATTGGTCCGACTTAAATTTTGGGAACATGTGGATTTAAAATAGACAAATTTGGAGTCGTCATCAACTTTTGGGTTAGGTAAGTCGAATGCCCAAAATATCGTTTAAATAATTTTAAGAAAAATAATTTTAAAAGATAAAAATTTGATCTACGATTGACCAGAGATTCACTTTGAAAAGGGTTTGAGAGTCGGTTACGTGTGGGAAATGATTAGCACCCCCACAACGCCCAAAATTGGTACTTATGATTATAAATCATGTTAATTATTAAAATTGGCAAATTCAAATAATATTAAACTATGATAAAAATAAAATGAAATATTATTTCATACGAATAATTTTTAAAATACCTTCCTAGAAAGTAAGGAGATATTTTTATAAATTAATCGAATAAATACATTAAAAAACATTATAATTACAAAATTTGATAAATATGTAAATATATTAAAAAGTAAACTTAGTGATTAAATTATAAAACTACAAAAGTTCAAGGTTACCTATGTAAATAAATCATATTTTATGTACTAAAATGGTAAATAAACTAATAATAATATTTAAAATTAAAAATAGAAAAATCATGGCTTAAATTGCAAAATAATAAAACTTATAGCTCTAATTCGAATTATCACAAAAGCTAGGTACTGACAGTGTAATTTACCCATAATAAATTATTTAGGACTAAAAATAAAAATTATTAAAATAACAGGGACTAAATAAGATATTAACCTTAAATATATATAAACATAATTAGTGACTAAAAAGAAATAAAATAAAATTCGAATACCAAATTGAAATACACAGAAACATGATTTCAGTGACTTAATGTTAAGGAATACAAAGTACAAGGACCACAGACGTGATTTTCCCATTCCCAAAATTACGCAGAGGCCCCTCCCCAAAACGACGTCATTCGGGAAGGGGTATAATACACCAAAAATTAGCCTTTTACGCAGAAGCTCTCACTTCTCTCTAGCTTTCCCTCAAAGGAGGGAGAACAACCACCACACGCCGGAGGCGACAAGCACAGCCGACCATCGTTCACGGTGATCAAAATTCAAAAAAAAAAAACCAAATCGAAGCTCTCACCTTCCTAATCCCGATTTTGAGCCCCTTTTATCCTAAAAGCCTCCCAATCGGCCTAGATCTATATTTTTTTACCTTCAAAATCCGACGGTTTGATGACGCGTGGAGGCTCCGACGAAAGTAAGATCACCTCCTCTTTTCTTTTCTTTTTTTCGTTGTTTTGGTTATTGTGTTGGTTGGTTGTCCTTGTTTCATTCTCTATTGTTTCTTTCATTTTACTCTCTGTCTCCTCTTATTTTTTTTGTTCATTTGGTCCTTTCTCTTTCCTTTTCTTGCAGGTGAGTCGAGACTTTTTATAGGCCTCGGAATGCATCATCTTGGATCGGTTGCAATGATGAAATCCAGTGAGTCACCGGAGCTATGGTGGTAACTCACCCTAGGGTTTGTGAGGTTTATGGTTGATTTATTGGAGCATTAAATACACCTATATCTTCTTTGATCTTAGCTGGTGTCAGTGGTTGCATTGCAGCATCAGAGTGAAACACTTGGAGACGGCGACGGTGAGCTCACCATCAACCTGAGGCGACGGCCGGAATAGCCCTAGGGTTGTAATGAAACCTTAGGGTTTCTGCTAAACGAATATGGGCACTCCATTTCCCTTTTTATTGAACTGTGATGATTGCTGGCGGCTGGAGCTGAGAGTGGGAACCCTAGCTACTGGGTTATGGATTTCTCGGCCTGGATCGATTTTGGGCCTGAACCGATTCTGGATCTGCTGGACTTCTCGGGTCTGGGCCTCCGATTTATCTTCTCAGGTCTTGACCTCCATTTTATCTTTGGGTTTGGGACTTAGGGTTCTTGTAAATGGGCTTTGGATTTGTTGTTTTGTAACTGGACCTCAAGTCTGGGTGTATTAAGCTTGTAATAATAATAATATTATTATATAATAATTGTCGCGACCGTCTTTTGTGTGGGCCCAGAATTGAGCTTCGACTTGAAATAATGGGTTAGAGTCTCCACCGATCATTTTAAAAATATTTAGGTGGATCGGACACCATCTTAGATGATATGCGTTTTACCAGAAATGTGCGGGTTCGGGAGTCGGTTACAGTCAAGAAAGGATTAACACCCTTGTACTGCCCTTTCAGTATCAATTTATTTTTCGATTGTCTTTAATTGCGAAAATTAAAATTTAAAAATTCAATTCGAATTAATTACCATTGATCGATTGAAATTATCCCTAAAAAGTCAAAAGTGTTAGATTGTAAAAATGAAAATAAACATGAAAAAATAATAATAAAAATATTAAAATAATAATAGTAATAAAATAAATAAAAATAAATAAAATTGAGTAAAAATAAAATAAATAAAAAATGAAATAAAATAAAAAATAAAAAAATATGGTTAAATTTTGAAAATTAAAAATGTTTGGAAGATAAATATTAACAAAAAAACGAAAGGAAAAATAAATAAATAAATAAATAAAAGGACCAAATTGAATTAAATTGAACTTTATGGACTGAAATTAATGCTAAAAATGGACTGCAAGAAAAAAAAACAAAATTAGAAAGTTAATTCGCAAAATATAAAAGTATAAATAGGGATTAAATTGAATAAATTGAAAATTCAGAGGCAAAATTGGGACAAGTGACCAAAATAAATTACACTTCAAAAGTTAAGGACGGCGGAAAGAATTTAACTATCCCCTAATTACACATAAGCCCCTCAGTTATAAATAGCCCAAAAACTAAAAAAAATCATTTTTACCTAAATCTTAAAAAAATCTCATTCTTCTCCCAAAACACTCTCAAGGTTCCCCATCTCCGACCATCATCTCCGATGGAACCCCACGGACGAGTGCCGTACGAAAATCGCTCCGGCCACCATGGGCGGTGGCTGGATACCTATAAACCACGCCCTTCGAAAGCCCTCAATCCCATGAATACAACACCACAACCCAAATCCCCAAAACTCCCTTAAATCAGCATAGATCTAACAAAAGCCCCTTCGATTTTTACCTTTTCCGGCGACCTTTCATTTTTCCGGCAACTTCTTCAATTGAAAATGCTATTCTCTTTTTATTTTTGTTATTGCTTTATTTGTTTCTTTTGTGCTTGTTGTGGTTGGATGTAGTCGTTGTGGCCGGTCGTTGTGTTGCTTTTCTGTTTTCGTGTGGGATCATTGTTGTTTGGTTTGAGTTTTGGCTGTGTTGTTATTGTGTTTCATTCCCAGTTGTGTTGTTTTTCCTGACTGTTGATTATGTGTTTTGATCTCTCCGTTGATGTCCCCTTGTGCCTCCGTTTGGTGGTATTTATATAGCCCCCCAACGCGGTTGTTTCCGATGACAACGGGGTTGTTCCCGTTTATTTCGGGCTGTGAACCGCTCGTGGTTGACCGGCTAAAACGGGATGGGTCAGTCCCAATTTAGCCGAGATTATTCGCATGATCGATGAGTGGTCAAAAATCTCGCTGGCTGTTAGCTTCGATCTACATGAAAGTATGGCGCCCTACTTAAGTCTTAAAACCCTAATCCAAGATTAGGTTGGATCAGGCCCAAACCCGGTTGGGCTCTTCGTTGGAATTCATTTGGGATCTGGACCGAAAAAACAAAAAGGAATTAAAAAAAGAAAAAAAAAACATATATAATAAAAATAAATAAAATGAATAAAAAAGAAATAATAATAATATTATATATAAACATATATTCAAAAACTACATAATATATATTTTCAAAAATATTTTGAAATTATATTATATTTAAAAAACTTTTACAAAAAATCATATATATGTAATTCTCAAAATATTTTCAAAAAAATATATATATATATATATATATATATATATATATGTTTTTCAAAATGTTTTAAAAACTATAATATATATGTTTTCAAAATGTTTTAAAAAATATAATATATATATTTCAAAATGTTTTAGAAACATATATTTATTATATATTTTCAAAATGTTTTTAAAAACTATATATTATATAATTTTCAAAAAAAAAATTAAAAATCATATATTATATAAGTTTTCAAAAATGATTTCAAACTATATAATATATACATTTTCAAAAAAATCGTTTTAAAAACTATATTATATATATATATATATATATATATAATTCGGACGGAAATGAGTGTCTATAGCTGTCCCTCTTTTTTCTTTTTCGTGGAACGAAAAATATGGCAAAGATAAAAGGACGCCAATTTTCATTCGGTATGAAGGGGACCCCAAGTCTAATATCCTCATTTGAAATTGACTCTGATATCACAATTAAGAACAACTCCATGTCAAATTGAGTTACGGATGACTACTCCGTAGTGAAGTCAAGTCTGTCTTGAAACGATATGGAATTGAAGCCGTAGTTTGGAGTTTGAATCGGAATATGGCTTCTCGTTGCCAAATTATAGTCAACTTCGGTCTTCTTCTCGGTTTAAAGACCCCGGTTTAAAAATTTGACTGGAAAATAGTTCCTTGATTCCATCATGTGGTTGATAGGCCCTCGAGCTGAACAAAATCGAACTCAAAAGTTTTCATTGATAGATAGCTTTTCTCGACCTAAGCTATACTGCTGGAAGATGGTTTCTTATTGCTAAAGCACAACTAACCCAGGTCTTCTTCTTAACTTAAAGACCTCGGTTCAAACTTTAATCGAAAAATAGATGATACGTCATCGAGCTGAATGGAATCAAACTTGAAAGTTTTCGTTGACATATAACCCTTCTCGCATTGAGTTATGATGCACTAAGCTGAGAGATTTCCCCATATCTTCTTCTTGACTTGAAGACCTAGGCTTCAACCAGAAAGTAGCTTCTCGATGCTACCCTGTGGTTGATGTGTCATCGAGCTGAATGAAATCGAACTCGACAATTTTTGTTGATAGATAGCCCTTCTCGCCTTGAGCTATGTCTTTGAGCTGAATGTAATCGAACTCGAAGGTCTTTGCTGACAGATAGCCCTCCTCGCCTTGAGCTATGCTATAAATTTGAATGCCTTTGAGCTGAATGTAATCGAACTCGAAGGTCTTTATTGACAAATATCCCTTCTCGCCTTGAGCTATGCTGCAAATAGGCTGGGAGATAACCCCCTATTATTGCAGATGACTAATTTGCAGTGAAACTAAGTCAATCTACTTGGGCACGATATCCTTCGTCGTGAAGTTGAAATCGTTGATGGCTCATTCTCTGTGAAGTTGAGCTCTGAATTGGATATCCTTCGTTGTGAAGTTGAAATCCAATCTTGTAAGTTACATTGCTTCCAGTCCAATATCATTCACTGTGAAGTTGAAATTGAATCTGAATAAACCTTGAGAGTTGTTTGTCGATAGACAACTTTTCTCGGCTTAAGCTGTGCTGTAAATTTCCTTTAAATACAGAATTGTCCCCCTTCACGGGTCTTAAGCCGATAATAGTTCTTCAAATGACTCCCCTTCACGGGAAAGCCAAGTGGTAAATTCTGTCAGTTGAATATCATCCATCGTGAAGTTGAAATCTGGCTTGAAAACGTTAACTGGAAACTAGTCACTCGTCGTTGAGTTAAGCTGAACTGGGTCCGTTTCGAATTGGCTCTCAAACCCGTATGAAGCTGATTCTAAAATCTGTCGATATTTCAATATGTCAAATTGGTTGAGGTGTAGCTCCTCGCTTCTGAGTTAAGCAACCACCATCAATTCCTGAAGGTGCGTTTGAATTGAGTGTCTTTCGTCTTAAAGTTGAAACTTGACTCTTGAAGCTGCAAAAAATTATGTATGCTAAAAAATGATAAATGTGATACTCTTAAGTATGTCTAAGATGCATGCAACATGAATTAGTTCTGTTTTATCTTCTGGATGGAGTCTCGTTCTTTGTCTGTCAATCTGGACTTTGGAATCGATCATGTCCTATTTTCTTCTCGGGTTACTGACAATGTCACAAGGGAGTGTTACAAGTTCTATCTGATCACTTGGATTAATTGCTTCCAAGAATGTGAAATGCTCAAAATTTGGCATTGTTTGTTCTTTCTTCAAATAAAGGCAAGATGAGCCTCAACAACTTCCAGGACTTTTCACATTTGAGACTTTCCTGTTTGAAAATGTTTTTCCTCTTTTCTCTTATTTTAGGAGGGAAGAAAAAGATATGAAAATATAATAATTTTGAAAACATTGCCCCTTAATTCAGGCTCGCAATCGAATCAAATCATAAATATGAGTTCACAGAAAATCAAAAGAATCAATAGTTCTTCAATGCTTTCAGAGTTATAACTCTTTGACAAATGTCCAAGTTGATGAGTTAGTTTCAGGTTGACTTCCTGTTTTCTAAAATTTTGGCCACCAAAATATCATTTTTAACATCACAACATGCCCTTCTTTCTCGACTTGGAATTTTAATCGGATGTGGAAAGGATGACGCAACTAGCACAATCAATTACCAGACCTTCTATTTTTGGTTCTCTGAAATCTTCCATTTGTTCAAGCTTCGTAGGCTTCTATAATAAAGACAGTGAAAAAATATCGATCTAAAAATGAAATTCCTGAGTGCTCGTGTGAAATTAACTATAACAGGTGTTACTTAACTCCATTAGTCCATCTTTACCGAGACTCCTTATTTAGATAAATTTGATTTAATTTGCCATCGTCTGTTAGCTGAATCCAAAGTTGGGATGTTTAACCAATTACTTTATAGGGACAACTTAATATTATAATCACTTTTATCAGGTTAACTGAAGGGTTCATCTCATCACAAAGTCTTCAGTCTGACAATTTCAGTGGAGCTAACATCGAATCCCCAAGTGTCTAAGAAATGTCATGATTTGAATGCAATCTATTCATAAAGCCAGGGCTTTCGAGTTTCCTCTATAACCAATTGCCTTAGTGGAATAGCTCAGCTTTACGGATTCAATTTCTTAAGATTGCCAAGAAGAACTTGTTATAGTCTATGTATTGTTGAAAGTAAAAAAATTAATCTTTTAGAGTTCAATTTCTAAGCAACTAACCTAAACTAGATTTACCTACTCAACTATTTTTTCTGTGAAGATCATTATCTTCATTGAACGTCTTAAACAAAAGTATAATAATGTCATACGCAAAAGATACCCCATGTTGTCTGCTCATATGTACACCTAAATACCAAGCCTCTTGTTCATTCTCTTACAAGAGGAAAAGGCTATATCGGTTCTTGTAAGAGAAGGGTATGATGTTCGAGCGTATCTTCTAGGGTAAACTCAAAGTCCTTTGTTTTATCAGTTTTTAATTCATGTCACTTTGTCCAAGATCTGTAACTCTGAATCATTTACAGAGTTTTTTAATTCAGTTGATATTCAAAGAATTTCAAGTCTACAAAATTGATTCATTGCTCATAATCTTTAAAGTAGTATACATTCATTTAAATATTCATATAAAGAAAAAGTTCAAAAAACAAGTTACACAAAAATATGAGAAAGTTTAAAAACAAATTCAAAGAAGATGCTGCAAATGATGACATGAAATGATCTTCTTCCTCATTTGGATGCCCCGAGTTGTTAAAGTCGATCTAATTCTTGTTACGCATTTTCTGTACGATTCTCTTGGATGCATAACAATTCTCAATAGTGTGCCCTAGGACACAACCATTATATTCGTAATGAGGATTCTCATTGTACCACTTGGGGTATATAGGCTTCATGGGTTCCACCGGATATGATGACACTACGTGGGTGTCAAAAAGTTGTTGGTAAAACTCTTTGTAGGTCATAGGAATAGGGTCAAAATATTTCCTTCCCTTTTTAGGTTCTCTGGAATCTTGACTAGAAGTACCTGACGGTACAACTATATTTGATTTTGGGCCAGAGATTGTAACACCTTTATTAGTGTTGTGGGTATTGATGTTGTTAATCTCTCCATCCCTCTTTTTAATAGGAGGTTTCTTACTTACCTCCCTTTCCTCAATCTTGCATTGCTTTATGGTTGTTTCTGCCATCTCATGGCCATAACTAAGTCTGAAAAATTACCGAATATGATTGTAACTAGGTGCTCGAAGTAAGGAGCCTTCAGTGTTTGCATGAAGAGCTTTCTAGTTTCATTCTCATCCAATGGTGGATAAACTTGCACAGTTAAATCCCTTCATTTTTGTGTGTATTGTCTGAAACTTTCGTTATGTTTCTTTTCCATGCTTTGTAGCATAACTTGATCTGGCCTCATGTCAGACATGTTTGTATTATTTCAGAAATGACTTGGCTAAATCCTTCCAAGTCTTGATATGGGATCACCTTAGCTGATTGTACCACCGAATGGCTGAGCCCGACAGACTCTCCTAGAAGCAATGAATCAGGAGTTGGTCGTTTCCTATATATCCTGTCATCTTTCGGCAAAACATGGTGATGTGGGCTGATGGGTAACTATTCCCATCAAACTTCTCAAATTTTGGGGTTAGATACAGAAGTTTGTACCTTTACAGTAGACGAGGCCTTTGCTTTTGCAGCGGATAAGTCCCCTTGAAGTTTCGGTAAGATTCTAGGTGAGACAACCACCAGTGAGGTAGGTGGTATAGTTATCCCTTCCGATTAAACTGCCCCAGGCGCACTTGTCTGATGTAAGCCAACTAACTTAGCAACAATCTGATCGACCAGGGACTATTGGATCTTTGTGATTGTATCCAGAGTACTCCGATTGTTCTGGTTTATGTTCTCTTCTAACTCCCTCTGTAACTTTAACATGTTCTCCTCGAGTTGAGCAATTTTTTCTTCCATATTCTTCTTTTTTGAGCGGGTGTTATGTGGATGGGGTGTGTCCAATGCTTGAGGTGGTATATCCAACATTTGTTCCCTTTTTTGACGAGACATTCTTCTGTTAGTTAATGCGAATGTAAAGAAATGAAAATAACAAAATACAAAATATGTCTAAATGCATGATGTATGAAATGTTCGAGGTATTGATCCAAAAATGTGTCTGTTATTATAAATAATCCTTATAGGGGACAAAAGTGTTATTTCTTAAGAGACAAAAAATATATTAAAGGTATGTTCTTTTAGACCCCGAACAGCTTCTAACAGGTTGATTCGTCTTCTGCATTTTTCTGTCACCGGTTGAATACCCTGTCGAACTGTCCCAACCTCTCTGAGCTGCTTTTTGTACTCACCCCAAGAAGTCTCGAATGGCTGCATCTTTGGTTTTCACCCTTTGTTGAGTTTGCTCCCTAACGAAAACACCATTGGAGCCTTCCATCGATAGGAACTATCCGAAGTTTATCTGCTTGTTCCTTGAATTCATCAACAATAGCCTCCCATTTCAGCTATCGCTTTACCATCTTGTTCTTGTTGTCTTTGAAGGGACTCCCAAGGTCAGTAACCTTTTTCTCTTCTTGCCCCTGCAACCTTTGCCAGCTCAAAAAGTTGACTTTTGGTGTGCTCGGTGTAAATCCTGGTTCATTCTTAGTCCTTTACAATACAACAGAGTGACATATTCTTCGATTGCGGGTACTACATCTTCTTGGTTGAATTATCTTGCAGATTGTCTCCCTGACCATAGCCAGACCTCTGCGTTTTTCACCTCTCGTATTACAACCACTTTGTCCATTAATGCAAATTATTTAGGTTTAACGAACATGTTTTAGTGGATCAACCCCTCTTTTGAATGATGCAAATAAAATGAAAGAGAAAAAAAATGAAAAGAGTTAGCGAGGTAAGGATAATAATCAAAAAAATAATGAAAATAAAAGTTCTACCCCACATGATGTCTTCCCCACATGCTTATTATTCCTACCCGGACATGATCTCTATCCCGCATGTTAATTTTGAACAAGTCCTAACCGCATAAATTTCTAGTTCACATGCTTTGAACATAAAATAAAGCAGGAAATATTCTCAAAATAGCCTAGGGTTTGCAATGAGGTTATGGGGTGGGCTCTAATTCCCTGTAGTCTCCCAGTTTTGGTTCTAAAGAAGGTACCTGAGTTCTCCTTGCTGGTACCCCCTTGGGCTTGCCAGACCCATAGTCCTAAGCCCATTACAAGCTTATGTGGACTAAGTTAAACTCGAGAGGATGCATTCCCTTATGCCCATACAAAGAATAAATTCACACGAAGACATAAGGTATATGAATCCCGAAGGTTACTTGCTAGGCCCATACGGAGAATAAATTCCCACGAAGGCGTCACTTTCACCCCCACCAGAGCTCGGGTATAGAGCCTGAGATGAAAAACTTTTTTCAAAAATCTGAAATAATTAAAAAACGTCAGTACAACTATTTATTTGGAAAATAATCAAAGATAAATAATTGGAATCGAATAAATAAATTTAAATTTACTATTTTCGCTTAAAAAGACAACCGAAAATTAATTCTAGCCTAACTCACTTACATGTCCCCAATAGAGTCGCCAAGCTGTCGAGGTCGTCTTTCGGGTGGGCTCGAAATTGGTCTTCGACTTGAAATAATGGGTTACAGTCGCCACCGATCATTTTAAAAATATTTAGGTGGATCAGACACCATCTTACCTGATATGCGTTTTACCAGAAATATATCGGGTTCGAGAGTCAGTTACAGTCAAGGAAGGATTAGCACCCTTTCAATGCCCTTTCGGTACCAATTAATTTGTCGGTTGTCTTTAATTACGAAAATTAAAATTTAAAAATTTAATTCTAATTAATTATCTTTGATCGATTGAAAGTATCCCTAAAAAGTCGAAAGTGTTAGATTGTAAAAATGAAAATAAACATGAAAAAAAGAATAATAAAAAAATTAAAATAATAATAGTAATAAAAAATAAAAAAATAAAAAAAATAAAATTGAGTAAAAATAAAGTAAATAAAAAATAAAAAAACAATGAAATAAAATAAAAATAATAAAAAATAGGGTTAAATTTTGAAATTTAAAAATGTTTGGAATATAAATATTAACAAAAAAACTGAAAGGAAAAGTAAATAAATAAATAAATAAATAAAAGGACCAAATTGAATTAAATTGGACTTTATGGATTGAAATTAATGCTAAAAACAAACTGTAAGAAAAAAAAACAAAATTAGAGGGTTAGTTCGTAAAATATAAAAAGTATAAATAGGGATTAAATTGAATAAATTGAAAATTCAGAGGCAAAATTGGTATAGGTGACCAAAATGAATTACACTTCAAAAGTTGGGGGACGACAGAAAGAATTTAACTATCCCCTAATTACACACAAGCCCCTCGGCTATAAATAGCCCAAAAACTAAAAAAAAATCACTTTTACGCAAATCTTAAAAAAACTCTCATTCTTCTCCCAACATACTCTCAGGGTTCCCCATCTTCGGTCATCCTCTCTGATGGAACCCCACGGACGATCGCCGTCCGAAAATTGCTCTGTCACCGTCCACAGTGGCCGGATACTACCCTTCGAAAGCCCTCAACCCCATGAATACAACACCACAACCCAAATCCCCAAAACCCCTTTAAATCGACGTAGATCTAACAAAACCCCTTCGTTTTTACCTTTTCCGGCGACCTTTCGTTTTTTCGGTGACTTCATCAGTTGAACGATGCTCTCATTTTTTATATTTGTTGTTGCTTTGTTTGTTTCATTTGTGCTTGTTGTGATTCGATGTTGTCGTTGTGGTCGGTCGTTGTGTTGCTTTTCTGTTCTCGTGGGATCGTTGTTGCTTAGTTTGTGTTTTGGCTGTATTGTTATTGTGTTTCATTCCCGGTTGTGTTGTTTTTCCCGACTGTTGGTTCTGTGTTTCGATCTCGCCGTTGATGTCCCCTTGTGGCTCCGTTTGGTGGTATTTATATAGCCCTCCAATGGGGCTGTTTACAATGGCAACGGGGTCGTTCCCGTTTTATTTCGGGTTGTGAACCGCTAGTGGTTGACCGGATAAAACGGGATGGGCCAATTTCGATTTAGCTGGGATTATTCGCATGACCGATGAGTGGCCGGAAATATCGCAGGCTGTTAGCTTCGATCTGCGTGTGACTTTCACGCGCCATACATGTGGCGCCCTGCTTAAGTCTTGAAACCCTAATCTAGGATTGGGCTGGGTCAGGCCTAAACCCGGTTGGGCTCTTCGTTGGACTTCATTTGGGACTTGTTCCGAAAAAACAAAAAAGGAATTAAAAAAAATAAAATAAAAAAATATTAAAAATAAAAATAAATAAAATGAATAAAAATAATATTATATATATATATATAAATTTTTTTAAAAACTACATAATATATATAATTTCAAAAATATTTTGAAACTATATATTATATATTTAAAAAACAATTTCAAAAAAAATCATATATTATATAATTTTCAAAATGTTTTCAAAACCTATATAATATATATATTTTCAAAATATTTTCAAAACTATATAATATATATATGTTTTCAAAATATTTTAAAAACTATATAATATATATATATATATATATATATATATATATATATATATATATATATATATATATATATATGCTTTCAATGGTTTAAAAACTATATATTATATATGTTTTCAAAATGTTTTAAAAACTATATAATATATATATTTTCAAAATGTTTTAGAAACCATATATTATATATTTTCAAAATGTTTTTAAAAAATATATATTATATAATTTTTAAAATGTTTTTTTAAAAATCATATATTATATAAGTTTTCAAAATGTTTTTAAAAACCATATATTATATAAATTTTCAAAATGATTTCAAACTATATAATATATACATTTTAAAAAATCGTTTTCAAAACTATATAATATATATATATATATATATATAAATAAATTCGAACGAAAATTAGTGTCTACAATAATAATAATAATAATAATAATAATAATAAGAACTCGAACGAAAATGACTCTCACCAATTTTGTTTTAAGTTATTGAATGAACCCAAATTTAAGCACTGTCTTTGTATTTATTATATTTGGTATTTATGAAATTTATTTATTTTTAAATATTTTTAGTAAGTCTGAAATTATCAAATGCTGGGTAATATTTATGGTACATCTTAGATGTAGCGGATAACGAACATTCGATAATTCCACGTGGTGAATGATGACCCCGTTTGTAAATCACCCACAAAAATCCAACGCCAGGCTCCAAACGCGGGCGGCAGTTGAGAAAACAACCTCAAGGACCCGAACTCTCTCAACACACCTTCTCTTTATTCGTTTTTTTTTCTTCTCAGAAGCTTAAATCTTCAATCCGTTTTTAGGGTTTTTTTCTTCAATCTTCGATTTTATTATTCGTTTGATTAGTTCCCCGCATTTGGTAACATTTTGCTTTGGAACTTGTAATTTTTTCTTCTTCATCTGTCGGTTTCTTTTGTTAAATCAAGTTTTTTTTCTTTCACGAATCTGATTTCTCTTTTCTACGAACTGTACAAATTTATGGAGTTTTTAAGATTTTACACTGTTTCTTTCCGCCTTTTGTTTGATTGGTTTACCTTTTGATCCAACTCATTTTTAGTTTCTGGTTTGGAATGTTGGTTAACTGTAGGGATGACAGTGCGGAATGAGATATTTGTTGATACATGACTTTTGTGTGTGCCTAGGATTCGGATTAATATTTCAATCTAAATATTCTAATTGCTATTTGGATTAATATTTCAATCTAAATATTCTAATTGCTATTTGCAATGGATTAGTAGCAAAGGCGGATATTGACATTCAGATATGCATTATCCGAATTCTCTTTACTTAAGATTGGAATATTAAAATTCATTATCCTCTTTGCCTTTTTAAGGTATTCTTGGACTCATTTGATGATTTGAATATCCTGGAGTTGATTTAATTAATTTTGATTGGACAGTCATATGCAGATTTATTGCGGATAATTTAAGGATTTGAATTTTAAAACATATTTGTGGAATTGGATTTTACAGAACTTACAGATATCTGAGTTGGAAATTTGAAAGTACTAATTACTTATGGTTGAATTGTTTAAATATCAGATTTCACACCAATCTATGGTATTGTTAGATACGACTTTAAGTTCCTAGACTTTTGTTTCTGGTACTGATGCTGTTGCTTTTGTTTCTTGGTACTGATACTGTTGCTTTTGTTTCAGACCGTAAAAGATGGCTGATGGTGAGGATATTCAGCCCCTTGTCTGTGATAATGGAACAGGAATGGTTAAGGTACTTGGCTTGATACCTTATCATTAATTTTAATGCTGTTCGAATTATAAATTTGTAAATTTAGCTTGACATTGTTTTGAGAATGGTATTATTAATTTAAATGTTGTCCAATGACAAGTTTTGAGAATTGTTTCTCAGGCTGGATTCGCTGGGGATGATGCTCCCAGGGCAGTGTTTCCTAGCATCGTCGGTCGTCCGCGCCATACCGGAGTGATGGTCGGTATGGGGCAGAAAGATGCCTATGTTGGCGACGAGGCTCAATCTAAGCGTGGTATTTTAACTCTCAAGTACCCAATTGAGCATGGCATTGTCAATAATTGGGATGACATGGAGAAAATTTGGCATCATACGTTTTACAATGAACTTCGTGTTGCTCCAGAGGAGCATCCGATTCTCCTCACTGAAGCCCCTCTTAACCCAAAGGCTAACCGTGAGAAGATGACCCAAATCATGTTTGAAACCTTCAATGCTCCTGCTATGTATGTTGCTATTCAGGCTGTTCTTTCTCTGTATGCTAGTGGTCGAACAACTGGTAAGCCATTTGTTTCCTCTAAACTATCATCTGTTTCAATTTGTCTCGCAATGTTTTGTGTCATTACCCATTAACTTGTTTTGGTATCTCATTGAAGGAAGATCACATGCCTTCGCCAACTAACAATAATTTCATTGTTGAAAGGTCTCTCAGTAGGAAGGCTTATTATTGTACCTTGTTAGACAGCTAAAATTCGGAGAAATGAACTTCCAAGAATAGAATATGATCTATAAGAAGATTTTGTGTTTAGCATAGGCTAAAATGTATTTTGCTTTCTTGCATCATATTACAAAGTTATCTGAAAGATCATATGCTTGACTTGCTGCACTTAATATGCTTGATTTGCTGTACTTAATATGGTAATGCAAAGTTATCTGATGCGAGATATTTGTTGTGTGTGTTTGGCGCAGGTATTGTTCTTGATTCTGGGGATGGTGTTAGCCACACTGTCCCTATTTACGAGGGATATGCTCTTCCACATGCAATCTTGCGTCTCGATCTTGCCGGTCGTGACCTCACTGATGCCCTGATGAAGATTTTAACCGAGCGTGGTTACTCGTTCACCACTACAGCTGAACGGGAAATTGTGAGGGACGTGAAGGAAAAGTTGGCTTACATTGCCCTCGACTTTGAACAAGAACTAGAAACTGCCAAGACCAGTTCTTCTGTCGAGAAAAGCTATGAGTTGCCTGATGGTCAGGTGATAACCATCGGTTCCGAGCGATTCCGATGCCCAGAAGTCCTTTTCCAGCCATCCATGATTGGTATGGAAGCTGCTGGTATCCATGAAACAACTTACAACTCCATAATGAAGTGTGATGTGGATATCAGAAAGGATTTATATGGAAACATCGTGCTCAGCGGTGGCACCACCATGTTCCCTGGTATTGCGGATAGAATGAGCAAAGAGATTACAGCACTGGCTCCTAGCAGCATGAAGATTAAGGTGGTTGCACCACCTGAGAGGAAGTACAGTGTGTGGATCGGTGGTTCCATATTAGCATCCCTCAGCACTTTCCAACAGGTAAGTTTATATTCTTGGCAGAATTTTACGAGCAATTTTCAAACACGGGACTGAACTATTGGTGTAATTGCAGATGTGGATTGCTAAAGCTGAATATGATGAATCTGGCCCTTCAATTGTGCATAGGAAGTGTTTCTGAGCACAAGGGAGGAAAGAAACTGCTCTGTCTGAGCAAGTAAATGTTTTTTTTGCGATTTCATATTTTTGTCATCATCCTTTTTTTCTTCTTCCTGGTTCCCTTGTCTCGTCGTTTGGACAATGATCTTGAAAGAATTGATGACTGGTGGAAACTTTTAATATTTTATTTCACTTATCTTTCTTGTTTCTTTTGTAGTGAGAGATGATTGCCTAATATTATCTATTTTCCATCTCTACTGTATTCCCGAGCCACCACCAATTTTATGAGTGAATAATCAAATGCTCTGATTCATTACTCACATTGTAATATGCTTACAACTGTGAAGGAACAAAACACCTGGAAAATCATAGATACTAAAACGTAACAAGATGATTGGAATTAAATAAATTGGACTACACTTGTGGAATGTTTTTTAAAATTATATTATTTTTATAATAATCGATACACCATCAATTAATTTACATTAAATATCGTAAATATTCATTTTTATAAAATCAACCGAGTATTACTTAACTTTTTTATTTTATATTTAAATAAATTAATAAACAATTTAAATGATTCATTTTTTAAATGAAATAAATTAAATTATACTATATTAATAAATTAATCAAGCAATATATGATGAGTTAATACACAATATAAATATAATGCCGTGAATAGTTAAAAAGATATTTGTAAAGTATAATATAAAATGCAAAAAAATAATACGTAAAATAAGATATAAACATAAAAATATTAATTTATTATAATAGAATATGCAAAACTTGAGGTTGATAGAGTAATAGCACAAACCTTGAGAGGTGACATAAATATAAAATTTGAGGTCAATAAAGTAATACCACCAACCTTTGAGAGGTTGCATAATGTAAGGTCCATGCCTAAAATGGCCCTCTAACAAGAGTTAAATGGAAAATCTTGTATGTCCAAAATGACAAATATTTGAAGAAAAGGTAAATATATATTCTAATACATGTAGTTAATGATTTAATTTGATATTTATGGTGTTTTTGGTATATTAGTTCTTTGAATTTAGATTTTGTTATATAATTTATTTAATAATTTCATTAAAAAATTCAATATAAATATATTTTAATATTTGAATTTAGTTTCCATCTTCAATCTAATACTTAAATTTTTATAATCTAAATTAGGAACATTAACATGATTTTTCTGGATTAGTTTTGTATATAGTTTTAGTTTTATAATTTTAATTTATTCAAGTAAGTCATTTATAGTAAATATCAATTTGGATCAAAATATCATGTTCATGTACTAATTTAAATAAAAAAATCTACTTTAGATACCAAATTTGACAAAAAAAGAGTATCAAATTAAATTTTAAAGCCAAGCTCAAGTATCAAATGTATATTTGTCCAATTTTTTAAGAGTTAAAACTCAAATTAACACGTAAAAACTCATTAATTCAAATTAACATAATAATATTTTGAATTAATTAGTTGTATTGTAGTAAATGTATTGTTCAAATAAATAATTTCAATTGATTATTATTCAGACATTTTTTTTCATATCATTATTCTAAAAAATTTGCCAATGGAAATGTCCACGAAAGAAACTTTATTGTTCAAAGACAAGATTAAGAACCCATGTTTGTTTATTTTCCTTATACTTAATAAAATATAAACATTGGACTTTTCGTTGTATGAATCGTCGGATTTGGAGAGTGATTTTCTCGAGAAAATGAAAATAATGAAAGAAAGGAAAAAAGTTCCAAAACCAAAACGATCAAACGTGGGGATCGAATCTTGAATGTCTCCATCGAACTCTTTTGGGTAAAGAGTTTAAAAGGTGATTTTGTTAGATCATTCTTGTTTTTGCTTTAATTTTTGCTCGGAAAATATTGAAATTTGGTTCTCTTCCTTGTTTGTTGTGATCCTTTGAATGAAGATATGTAAAGAAATTTCTTGGGTAAACTACACGTTTAGTACAACAATTATTATTTTTGATTCATTTTGGTCACTCAACTATCATTTTCCGAAACTATACCTAACAGTGGCGGATTCATGTGGCTCTCTAGGGAGCATTTGCACACCCATTATTTTGGGCAAAATTTTAAATTTAGTTTAATTTATTAATGGAAATAGGAATAATAAGGAAATTTGCATGCCCAATTTTTTTTTTTAAATAGAGTATTATAATTTTAAACCCTCATTTTTAATGAGAAAATAACTTCAGTGATCAAAAATCCCATATAATATACGATTTTAACCAACTTTTTCCGGATTTGCCAAAATGACCAACAAAATCGCAATGCGATCGCTAATTCGCAACGCGATCTCCATTATCGCAAATTCGCGTTGCATTTTCGCAATGCGATAGTTGAAAATCGCGTTGCGATGGTCTACAGTATCGTTGCGATTTTCCCAATTCACAATGCGAATAAGTAAATCGCAACGCGAATTGGGAAAATCGCAATGCGAATAAGTAAATCGCAACGCGAATTGGGAAAATCACAATGCGATACTGACTATCGCAATGCGATAATAAAAAAATCGCAACGAGATACTTACTTTCGCAATGCGATACTGACTTTCGCAATGCGATTTTGACTTTCGCAACGCGATAATACATAATCGCAATGCGATTTTCAAAGCGCCATTAGTATCCTGGCCAAGTATTTTATTTTTAAATTCCAAACACGAATATTAATATATTGGAACACTGAACTGTCCACAGTATATCCCATAATCGCAACTCATAACCTAAAACCTAAAATCACAACTCAGTCCCATCTCCATCTCTCACTCTCTCACCCATCTCCGACGAAATCCGTCCCCATCTCCGGCGAAATCCATCTATCTCCATCTCTCAGAGCCACCCTCACAATCAGAAATGGAAAAATCAACCAAATCAACCAACGAGGGTTAGTTTTTTTAATTATTTTCTTTTTGAAATTTTTGCATTATTATTAGGATTTTCATATTGAAATTGATGATAAGTTTACTGGTAATTTCAATAATAGATTAACCATTTCACTTAGATTGCTTATTAAATCAACCGAGAATCGCAACGCGAAATACAAATCGCAACGCGATTTTAGTTTCGCGTTGCGATTCTCTCGTTGCGATAGTCGAATTCGCGTTGCGATTTTCATTTTCGTGTTGCGATTTTCATTTTCAGAAACTATTCTTCTTCTGCAAATTGAAACTTGAATGAATTGCATTACTTCAACCAAAAAACAAAGACAAATACGAAATTCACAGTGTTGCATATTTAAGTTTGAAGAATAAACTACTACTATTTATGTTTATTATTGTTTTTGGTATATCTTCACAGTGTAGTTTTTGGTATATCTAATTTAGTATGTTTATTGTTTTTGTAGAACTTTTATTCGGCTCAATTGACCTTGAGAAATAAAGTCAGCCTGGCCAAAACAATTGCGTCGAAGCTTTCACCTGCACAAAGAAAAATGTTTGAGGATACATGCTTCGAAAGTACAACATCCCGGTGGAGATGCGATGTTGACACACCTGTTTCTTCAAACCATGACTAGCGATCTACCAGAGACTATACAACGTCGTGATGAAGAGATATGGTTTGATTTTCCACCGGCGTATACGTGTTTTGGGCGGGAGGAGTTTTGCTTAATCATCGGTCTACGCTTCGAACACGATGATGTAGGTCGGTACACTAGATACATTACCCGCCCATCATGGCTATCCCGAGTTTTTCCTGAGCTGGAGAGGCCGAGTCTACACGTAGAAGACCTGACAAGATTTTTGAATAATAAAGATGGTTTTACTCGGATGGATGACGTCGACGTTGTCCGAGTATGCCTTCTAATTCTTTTGCATGCCAGCTTTTTAGGCAGAGAGGCCAGACAACCTATTCCAAATGATCTAATCAAATTGGTAGAAGACCTAAATGCGTGGAACCTGTTTCCGTGGGGCTCGTATTTATGGAAAGCTACATGGAATAAGTTATCGTCTGCCTTGGATGATCGAAAAAGTTTGCATGGCGATGGTTCCAAATACACTTTGACAGGCTTTATTTGGGCCTTTAAGGTAAGAATTTTTATATGATGTTTCCAAAATTATAAGTAATTATTTAACAATTACTAATGTTTGTTATTATATTGTTTGTAGATTTGGATATTTGAGGCCTTTCCCACCATGAAGACATATGCAATAAAAACTTCAAATGATATTCCCAGGGCTATTTCCTGGAAGAGGAAACAGACCTTGCAATGGGAAGATTTACTACGGTATACGAAAATAAATAATGTAAGTTAACATAAATACTACCATATGTTTATAAACAAGTTATTACTAGTACACGTTTAACTTTGTTTGAGCTTTTATATTGTTAGGAGGCCAACACTCCTCTACAGAGGCTGACACCCACGGAAGCTGAGCTTGCCACTGATTGGTGGCAAGCTAGTAAGCGTTTTTTTTTGATGGAACGGTTGATGAGCAGCCTCCACTTCGGGAGCCATCACCTCGCCCAGAGCTATCACCTCACCCAGAGCCATCATCTGATCGACCCGGCTATACACCTCCACAACGACAGCCATCACCTATTATGTCACATCATCGAGCCTCTTCTCCACCATCACCGCAAGATAGGCGACCGGCAAAGATGCCACGACGTTTATCTCCCTGTTCTCCACCTCCACCTCAACGGGATGAGTTAGGGGAGTTACGTGATGAGGTCAATGCCTTGCGTGAGGAGGTTGGTACTTTACGCAAAGACGATGGTGCATGGCGTGTTGAGGTGTCTACATTACGCGGTGAGGTAGCCGCTCTACGTGAGATGGTAGCATCGTTGCAGAATGAGGTTCATACTCTACGCAACGAGGTAAGTTTAAGATTTTTCATACTTGTAATTCATTCGGTTGCTGCCAATACTGCTAAACTGTTTTTGTTAGTATTTGTTTTTGGTTTTGTTTTTGTCTTTTGGTTGAAGTAATGCGATCCATTCAAGTTTCAATTTGCAGAAGAAGAATAGTTTACTTTCGCAACACGAAAATGACTATCGCAACGCGGAAATGGCTATCGCAATGCGAAATGAAAATCGCAACGACAAAATCGCAATGCGAAATGAAATCGCAACGACAAAATCGCAACGCGAAATGAAAATCGCAATGCGATTTGTGTTTCGCGTTGCGATTTTGTCGTTGCGATTTCATTTCGCGTTGCGATTTTGTCGTTGCGATTTTCATTTCACATTGCGATAGCCATTTCCGCGTTGCGATAGTCATTTCGCGTTGCAATTTTAAGTTTCGTGTTGCGAAAGTAAACTATTCTTCTTCTGGAATGTTTATATATGTTGTCCTTTTAAATGTTTATATAAGTGCTTACTTCTGGAATGTTATCTGAGCATTTTGTGAACTATGATAGAATAATGATTTGGGTGAATACAATGCTAGTTTGAAACATATTTGTCTTTGTTTAATATCATGTCTGTTTATTTACTGATTTATGTATTAATTTTTTTTTAGCAGCCCGATAAGGTGGATGCTTTACGTCGGGTTTTCCTTGCACGACCGAGTTCACGCATCAGACGGCGTGGACGTGCTATTACGTCTCCGTTCACCCCAATGGTGCGAAGACTCCGCAAGAAGAAGCCCGACTCACCGGTCATCCCTCAAGAGTCCCCTCCAATCGTTCAAGAGGCCCCTATTCTCCCTCAAGATTCCCCCCCACCGTTCAAGAGGCCACTGTCATCGTTGAAGAGGTCCCTCATACCATTCCAGAGCCCGATTCACATGGGGTAATATATCGAAGTATTGAGAAACCCCCACCGGTTCCGGACATGATGGATGAGAGTTGGCTCTCGTATGAGTTACCGGCTAGTACCCTTCCGGTATCTGAAGTGGAGAGGAGACAACTACCGGAAACAATTGTGGATAATACCCTTGGACTAAGACCGCAGTTGATTTTTATCTACATGAGCGGAGCCAAGGGTGTTACACTGACATCAGCAAACTCAACGATGAAATGTTTTTGTTGCTTGATCGGTCTTGGTGGGGTGTGCTATTAGGGGTTGAAGACAGTGGCTATTTGGATGGGGAGGTAAGTCTTATATTTGTCTTATATATGATTTTGATTAATTTGTTTAAAAATTAATGTAATTTACTAATATATGTATTTTTTTGTAAAACAACATATCGATGCGTGGGTGTCACGTCTATTAATAATAAGGAAGCTTAGGAAAAATAAAAAAAAATTCGCTATATACAATAATGCCGACGGCTTTTCACGCAGTTCACTTGAAGAATCAACGAGATGAATCATTTTTGTTGGGCAATGGACAAGCTAAACTTTATCCTGCATGGTGGGAGGTCGATAAGGTTAGTGTTTATTTTTTAAATTTTTTAAAGGTGTTCATAAATAAGTGCGCAAATAAATGAATTATTACTTATGATCGTAGGTGTTTATCCCTGTTTTGGAACGTCGTCACTGGCTTCTCGTCCAACTTCAGCTCCCATCCCTGAAGATAATAGTGTATGACAGCATGATCAATTACATATCACTGTCTGATTTGAGAGATATTTTCAAGGGATGGAGCTCTCATTTGGCTAAATTCTTGGATGGGATTAAGTATTGGAGTCATTCTGGACACAAGAAGCCAAAAAAGTTCAATGTCACAGTTGTCAGAAACGAGACCGCGCCACAGCAATCGCCGAGAGCCAGAGGGGATTGTGGTCCTCTCGTATGCCTTTGCTTGGCGCGTTTGACGACGGGAAGCACAGAGTTTTTACCTCCCACCGATAGAGATAGAGCTGCAGTAGGCTTGTGGTTTCGGCATTATATGGCTAGAGCAATATATTCGAGACGCTGCCTACCTGCATCCGCATTATGAAAGTGTCCATTGTTAATTGGTAAGTCAAATGCAAGTTTTGTTAATATATATACTCCTTTTGGTTTGAAAATGTTTGGTTAAGTACCTAGAATTCAATAATTTGCTGTTTGTAGGTTTTAGATGTGTAGGAAGTCTTGTTTTAGCAAATGTTTGGTTTCTGCAGGTTAATCCTTAAGTGAGCTGCGTGAAATGGATGTACAGGGTCACAAAGTTGTTGATTCATTGATTCAATAATTGATGAAGAAATAAGAATTATTATTATTTTTTGATTGTTTAATTGATTTGTAAAAGATGATTTGTAAATGTTGATTTGTTTAATTGATGTGTACATAATTTGTGTTGAAATGTAATAGTTGATTTGTTGATTTTCAATCTGCTTTATGTTGAAGGCAAAACAGACTATCGCAACGCGAAATGGCTATCGCAACGAGAAAATCGCAATGCGAAATGAAAATCGCAATGCGAAATGAAAATCGCAATGCAAAATGAAAATCGCAACGAGAAAATCGCAATGCGATTTTCATTTCGCATTGCGATTTTCTCGTTGCGATAGCCATTTTCGCGTTGCGATAGCCATTTTTGCGTTGCGATAGTCAAATGAATGTCTAATAAGTGATAACAACTGAACAGATCATAGCAATGTTCAAACTCAAGTTACTAATACATGCCTAACTGAAAATGTTAAAAGTGCACACATAAAATACACATAATGCAAGTTTTGTTAACATATATACTCCTTTTGGTTTGAAAATATTTGGTTAAGTACCTAGAATTCAATAATTGTTAAAAGTTTATGCATGTTAATCCTCGTTGCCTTTTTCATTTCGCATTGCGATTCTATCGTTGCGATTTGCATTTCGCATTGCGATGGTCAAATGATTGCCTTTCGCAACGCGATTCTGACTTTCGCAACGAGATAATACAGAATCGCAATGCGAGTTTCAAAGTTCGCAACAGGTTTTAGTTTCGTAAGCCAAATTTTTTGTGTATATATATACGCAGCAGCAACAACTCATAATGGTTAAATCCCTAAATCGTAACTCATTCCATCTCCATCTATCACTCTCTCCGGCGACATCCGTTCCTATATCTAACGACATCCTTCCCCATCCGGCAACAGGTCTTAGTTTCGTATCTCGTTTGTTTAGTTACAACCATGAAATCATCTAATGTTGATCATGTTTGGATAGATTTGTGTTTTGGAGGGTCATGGGAGAATGTTCATGGTGTTTTACAATATATGCCTTTACCCATGAATCTTCAACTAAAACTGTCATTAAAGAAGTTAACTTATGAAACCCTAATGTTATGTGTTTCAAAGAAATTGAATTTAGAGCCCCTAAGTGGATTTAGGCTATCTTATCAGAGAAATGGTAAAGTTTATTTGTTAACCGACAATGAAGATGTTGAACGATTCATTGCTTACATTAATGTTTCAAGTGATGATGTTACATTGTATGTTGTTGAACCTAGAAGTAGTATTGTTGGGTCAGTAGCGGGTAGTAATCAACTAGTGGTCTCAAAACCCACAGCCTTTCTCTAATCCAAATCCAAATCAACTTTCAGCACCAAATTCCGGTTTTCGTATTGACCAATTAGACGATGATGAGCCAAGAGAAAAAAATTGTGAGTACTAGTCAGTATTCGAAATTTGATCTTGGTCAATACCCGGACTTTGATATTGGTTAATACACGGATTTTGATGATGTTTCAGAAGAAGAAACAGACCCTGCGTGTAATGATTTTGATATTGGTCAATACCCGAATTTTGATGATGAAACACCCGTTGTCGAGGAAGATGTTGTTGATGATAATGAGGAGGAAGTTACGACTGTGAATGAACATGTTGAACATCCATTATGTAATTCATATAATCCTGAAGAAGAAAAAGAAGAAGAAAAAGTCCCTGAAGAAAAGAAAATGCCACGGGAGTATAACTGGAATATGCCAGAATTACTTCAGTTACCGGAAGAAGAGTTGGCAAAGAAAGCAGTTGATTGTTACACAAAAGTTATTCGTATCAAGAAAGATGATTGTTTTGATACAAAGGAAGACTTGAAGATAGCTTTGTATACGAAATGTGTGGAAGATGGCTATCAACTAAAAGTTAACAAATCAAGCAAAGATCGTTTCGAAACAAGGTGTACGATTGACAAAAACTGTACGTGGCGTATGATTGCAAAGAGGATAAAAGATTGCGCAATGTTTCAAGTTAGGACTTTTATTGATAAACATACATGTTCAAGAACCCAAGTTTTTCCTCACCATAGACAGGCAAACAAAAGGTGTTGGGTGGTTTTCTGGCTGAGTTAATGTTTTTGAATGGCAGGGTATATCGGGGACATGAATTATGACTGACATGAATGCTCGGTTCAAGATTAGTATATCATATTCTCAAGCTTGGAGAGCCAAATGTTATGCCTTGGAATGTTGAGGGGGTCGCCAGAAGCATCGTTTGCCCAACTGCCGGCTTATTGTCACAATTTAAAGCTGAAAAATCCTGGGTCGGTAACTCATATCAAAACAGATAGAGATGGACGCTTTGAGTTGCTGTTTATCGCCATTGGTGCTGCGGTTAGTAAATCAATATAATTCTGTTGACTCATTTCTGTTAGTTACATGCATTTCACATTTAAATGATTATATTTCTTGTGTATATTATTTTGTAGATTCGTTCGTTTATTACTTGCATGCGCCCAGTTATTATAGTTGACGGAGCACATTTGAAAGGTCGATACCTTGGAGTAAACTTATTAGCAGTAGCCATGGATGCTAACAATGGGATATTGCCAATAGCTTACGGGGTTGGCAAATCTGAAACCTCTAATTCATGGACATGGTTTATGGGGCATCTTAGGGATTGCATAGGTCCTATTAGCAATCTGACAATCATATCCGATAGGGCAAACTCAATTGACAACGCTGTTAGAAGGTGTTTCCCAGATGCTTTTCATGGACTTTGTGGTGTTCATTTGTATAGAAATCTAAAATCAAGGTCTGCTGGTATAAAAACGCACAAATGGACATACTGGAAGGCTGTAAATGCTTATCGGGAAGTGGATTTCAATAAGCATATAAACTGTTTAAGACGTGTTTTGCCTCAGTGTGCTCAAACACTAGAAGATGTCGGGTTTGAAAGATGGTCAAGAGTACATCAACTTGGAGCAAGATATGGTTTCATGACGTCTAATAGTGCAGAATCAATTAACGCTCTAAGTCGTCATTCCCGGAAATTACCCATTACTATGTTAATGGAGTTTTTTCGAGCCTCTATTCAACAGTGGTACTACAAGAAAAGAAACCATGCAGGTATTATTTCTTTGAATTCGTAACTTATCATATATTTTACTAAGTATTATTTATTTAAATTTACAGGAACATTGGAACATCGTGTTACACCATGGACTGGAAAAAAGATAACGAAACGTGTTGTGAAGTCAACGTCATGGAGAGTTGAACCATGTTCAAACACTTTGTTTGAAGTACTGGATAATAACTTAAATGGGCTTGTCGATCTAAATGCAAGGACGTGTAGTTTTATGAAATGGCAAACATCTGGTTATCCGTGTGGCCATGTTATAAAAGTTGCTCTTCATCTAAACCAAGATGATTCAAGCACATACGCTATGGATTGCTACACTACAGAAGTATATCGACAGACTTATGCCGAGATTGTCTACCCTATTTCACATCCTTCTGAGTGGGACATACCAGATGACTTACATACAGTTTTGCCACCAGCCATGGACAGAAGGCTACCTGGCCGACCAAAAAGTCACGATCGTATACCGTCTAAGGGTGAAGAGAAGAGATCGACATGTAGTCGGTGCAAGGAAAGTGGTCATACAAGGTTGACATGTGGATCACCAGTGCCATCACAATCATCTTTTCCTCTACCAAAATATGGATCATCATCAAAATCCAAAGCTCATATGGTGTCAAGAAAAAGGCAATCAAAATCGCAATCATCTTAAAATCCCAATCACAACTGGCTTCACCTTTTGGGACTGTTAACTTAGGTGATTTTAAATGCAAACGTTGTATTATGTAGATTTTATGTGTGAACTTTTAACATTTTTAGTTAGGCATGTATTAGTAACTTGAGTTTGAAAATTGCTATGATCTGTTCCAGTTGTTATCACTTAATAGGCAATCATCTTAATGTCTATCGCAACGCGGAAATTACTATCGCAATGCGAAATGAAAATCGCAACGAGAGAATCGCAATGCGAAATGAAAATCGCAACGCTAATTTCGCAATGCGAAATGAAAATCGCAACGCTAATTTCGTAATGCGAAATGAAAATCGCAACGAGGGAATCGCAATACGAAATGAAAATCGCAACGCGAATTTAATTTCGCGTTGCGATTTTCATTTTCGCGTTGCGATTCTCTCGTTGCGATTTTCATTTCGCATTGCGATAGTACTTTTGCCTTCAACATAATGCAGATTGAAATCAACAAAATCAACCATTACATTTCAATCAATTAAACAAGCACAAATAAGAATTATGTTAACATCAATTAAACAAATCAACTTTTACAAATCACCTTTTACAAATCAATTAAACAATCAAAAAATAAGCAATAATTATTAGAGAAAATAACACTTCTACTATTGAATCAACTTTTGCAGCCATACATCATTTTCACGCAGCTCACTTCTGAGATTAACCTGCATAAACCAAACATTTGCTCAAACAACACTTTCTACACATCTAAAACCTACAAACAACAATTATTGAATTCTAGGTACTTAACCAAACATTTTCAAACCACAAGCCTATAAACATACCAATTGTTTATGGACATTTTTATAACGCGGATGCAGGTAGGCAGCGTCTCGTATATATCGATCTAGCCATATAATTTCAAAACCACAAGCCTACTACAGCTCTATCTATATCGGTGGGAGGTAGATACTTTATACTTCCTGTGATCAAACGGTCCAACGTCAAGCATACGAGAGGACCACAATCCCCTCTAGGTCCTTTCGTTTGTTGTGGTGCGGTCTCGTCTCTGCTAACTGTAATATTGAGCTTCTTTGGCTTATTGTTTCCAGAACGAGTCCAATAATTTATCGCATCCAAGTATTTAGCCAAATAAGAGCTCCATCCCTTAATAATATCTCTTAAATCAGCCAATGATATGTAATTTATCATGCTGTCATATACTATTGCCTTAAGGGATGGGATCTGAAGCTCGACGAGAAGCCAATGGTTACGTTCCAAAACAGGGATAAACACCTGCAATCATAAGTAATAATTCATTCATTTGTGCACTTATTTATGAATACCTTTAAACTCAATCTAAAATAAACACTAACCTTATCGACCTCCCACCATGCAGGATAAAGTTTAGCTTGTCCATTGCCCAACGAAAATGATTCATCTCGTTGATTCTTCAAGTGAACGACGTTAAAAGACGTCGGCATAATTGTATACCGTGTATTTCTTTTATTTTCCTTAAGTTTCCTAATTATTAGAAGACGTGACACCCACGCATCGATATGCTGTTTTACAAAAAAAGACATTTATTAGTAACTTACATAAATTTACAAAAAAAAAATCAAATGAAAATATAAGAAAAATATAAGACTTACCCCTCCATCAAAATAGCCATTGTCTTCGACCCCTAATAATACGCCCCACCAAGACCGATCAAGCAACAAATATATATCATCATTAAGCTTGCATATGTCAGTGAAACACCCCTGGCTTCGCTCATGTAGATAAAAATCAACTGCGGTCTTAGCCCAAAGGGTGTTATCCAGAATTGCGTCCGGTAGTTGTTTCCTCTCCTCTTCAGATACCGGTATGGTACTGGCCGGTAACTCATACGAGAGCCAACTTGAATCCATCATGTCTGGCACGTTAGAGGGTTTCTCAAGAATCCTACATATGACGCCATATGAATCGGGCTCTTGAATGGTGGGAGGAACCTCTTCAACGATGACAGTGGCCTCTTGAACGGTGGGAGGGGACTCTCGAGGAATGATAGGGGCCTCTTCAACGATAGGAGTGGACTCTTGAGGGATGATAGGCGAGTCGGGCTTCTTCTTGCGGTGTCTTCGCACTATTGGGGTATACGGAGACTTAATAGCACGTGCACGCCGTCTGATGCGTGAACTCTTTCGTGCAAGAAAAACCCGACGTAAAGCATCCACCTTATCGGTCCGCTAAATAAAAATACAAATATCAGTAAATAAACAGACATGATATTTAAACAGTGAAAACAAAGATAAATATATTTCAAACTTTCAACCAAAAGACAAAACAAAGACAAATACTAACTTCACAGTGTTAAAGTAAAAAGTTTAGCAGTTTTGGCAGCAACCGAATAAATTTACTAAGAAATCTAAGTGAAATGGTTAATTTAAGTGAAATTACAAGTAAATTTATCATCAAGTTAAATATGGAAAGTCTTAAACTTACCTCGTTGCGTAGAGTATGAACCTCATTCTGCAACGATACTACCATCTCACGTAGAGAGGCAACCTCACCACGTAAAGTAGACACCTCCACACGCCATGCACCATCGTTATCAAGTAGAGTACCGATCTCCTCACGCAAGGCATTGACCTCATCACGTAACTCCCTTGACTCATCCCGTGGAGGTGGAGAATAGGGAGATAGAAGTCGTGGCATCTTTGCCGGTCGCCTATCATGAGGTGATGGTGGAGAAGAGGCTCGATGATGTGACGGGATAGGTGATGGCTCTCGTTGTAGAGGTGTATAGTCGGGTCGATCAGGTGATGGCTCTCGTTGTAGAGGTGTATAGTCGGGTCGATCAGGTGATGGCTCTCGAAGTGGAGGAAGTGGAGGCTGCTCATCATTCGTGCCATCAAGAAAACACTGACTAGCTTGCCACCAATCAGTGGCAAGCTCAGCCTCCGTGGGTGTCAGTCTCATTAATGGAATGTTGGCCTCCTAAAAATATAAAAACTCAAACAAAGTTAAACGTCTAATATTAATAACTTGTTTATATATGATAGTATTTGTGTTAACTTACATTATTTATTGTCGCATATGGTATTAAGTCTTCCCAATCCAACAGACGTTTCCTCTTCCAGGAAATAGCCCTGGGAATATCATTTGTAGTTTTTATTGCATATGTCTTCATGGCGGGAAAGGCCTCGAATATCCAAATCTACAAACAATATAATAACAAACATTAGTAATTGTTAAATAATTAATTATAATTTTGAAAACATTATATAGAAATTCTTACCTTAAAGGCCCAAACAAAGCCTGACAAAGTGTATTTCGACCCATCGCCCCGCAAACTTTTGCGGTCATCAAAGGCAAACGACAACTTAGTCCAGGTAGCTTTCCATATATACGAACCCCACGGAAACAGATTCCATGCATTTAGGTCCTTTACCAATAATATTAGATCCTGAGGAATAGGTTGTCTGGCCTCTCTGCCTAAAAAGCCGGCATACAAAAGTAGTAGAAGGCATACTCGGACAACATCGACGTCATTCATCCGAGTAAAACCATCTTTCTTATTAAACAATTTCTTCATGTCGTCGACGTGTAAGTTCGGCTTCTCTATTGACTCATCAGGAAAAACCCTGGATAACCATGATGGGCGGGTGATATGACGAGTGTACCGGCCTACATCATCGTGTCCGAATCGTAGACCAGTGATTAAGCAGAACTCCTTCCGCCCAAAACAAGTATACGCCGGTGGAAAATGAAACCATATCTCTTCCTCACCACGTTGTATACTGTCGGGTAGATCGCTAGTCATGGTCTGAAGCCACAAATGGGTCAAACTAGCATCTCCACCCGGATGCTGTACTCTCAGCCATGGCCCGAAGCAGGTTTCTTCAAACAATTTTCTTTGTGCAGGTGAAAGCTTCGAAGCAATTGTAGTGGCTAGGCTAACTTTATTCCTTAATGTCAATGCAGCCGAAAAAAATTTCTACAAAAAAACAATAAACATACCAAGTTAGATATACCAAAAATTACACTGTCAAGATATACCAAAAACAAAACAATAAACATAAATAGTAGTTTATTCTTGAAACTAAAATTTGCAACACTGTTTTTGTCTTTTTGTTGAAATGAAAATCGCAACGAGATAATGAGAATCGCAACGCGGAAATGACTATTGCAACGAGAGAATCGCAACGCGAAATGACTATCGCGACCAGACAATCGCAACGCGAAATGAAAATCGCAACCGCGAAATAAAATCGCAACGCGAAATGAAAATCGCAACGCGAAATAAAAATCGCAATGCGATTTTTGTTTCGCGTTGCGTTTTTTATTTCGCGTTGCGATTATCTCGTTGCGATAGTTATTTCCGCGTTGCGATTTTCATTCTTGAAACTATTCTTCTTCTGCATTACTTTAACCAAAAGACAAAGCAAAGACAAATACTAACTTTACAGGCTAAACAGTTTAGCAGTATTGGCAGCAATCGAATGAATTTAATAAGAAATCTAAGTGAAATGGTTAATCTATTATTGAAATTACCAGTAAACTTATCATCAATCTCAATATGAAAAACCTAAAATAATGCAAAAATTTCAAAATAAAAATAAAAAAAAACTAACCCTAGGAGGTTGATTTTCCATTTCTGAATGATTGTGAGGGATTTTTGACTGTGAATGGTTGTGAGGGATTTCGCCGGCGATGGGGACGGAAATCTTCGGAGATGGGGACGGATTTCGTCGTAGAGAGTGAGAGATGGAGATGGGACTGAGTGTTGTGTTTTTGGGTTTGAGGTTATGAGTTGCGATTACTGTGGACGGTTCAGTTTCCGATTTATTAAGAAAAAATTCGTGTTTGGAATTTGAAAAAAAAATACGCGTTAATACGAATGGTGCTATGTAAATCGCGTTGCGAAAGTCAGAATCGCGTTGCGAAAGTCAGTATCTCGTTGCGATTTTGTATTATCGCATTGCGATAGTAAGTATCGCATTGCGATAGTCAGTATCGCATTGCGATTTTCCCAATTCGCGTTGCGATTTACTTATTCGCATTGCGAATTGGGAAAATCGCAACGACATTGTATACCATCGCAACGCGATTTCCAACTATCGCAACGTGAAATGCAACGCGAATTTGCGATAATGGAGATCGCGTTGCGAATTAGCGATCGCATTGCGATTTTGTTGGTCATTTTGGCAAATCCGGAAAAAGTTGGTTAAAATCGTATATTATATGGGATTTTTGGTCACTGAGGTTATTTTCTCTTTTTTAATTTCTAGATCCGCCACTGATACCTAACATTTAATTTTAGTTTTGTTTTATTATCTGTCATTAAAAAATTAACAGAGATACTACTGTGTCACCATAAAGTAATGACACATCATCATTAGGGATGCTAGACGGGTATAATTTCATGTATTTCGCACCGTATCCGCAATGTATCCGCACTAGTTGTAGTGGAAATAGGTATGAATTTAGTTGGTAATGGGCGGGTGTGGATGTAAAAAGTCATACCCGTCGTGGTTAATGACTAGGTGATGGGTTTAAGTCCTTACCTGCCCCGCATCCGCTCGCTCCGCATCCACCCACCCCAAATCCGTCGGCCACTAACTATCCACTATATAAAATTTGAATAATTATAAATTTAAGTATAATTCCAAAGATTATTTTATAAATATTAAGATTTCATATGACATGACCTGGAATTTAACCAAGTATTATGATATCAACATTTTTAAAATTAAAGTATGTCATTTCTCCTATCTCAAATCGATGAGTATAGACATGTACATACGGGTACGTGATGTGTGGTGAGTATCAAGTTAGGTAGTGGGTGCACGGATAGAATGTACCTGCGTGGACAGGTGTGCATTTAAAAATTTTATTCGTCGTGGATGGTGAGTAGGTGGTGGATACAAAAATATTAAGTGGGCATATATTTTACCCAAAATTCCTTTATCCCTATAAATTTCATCACGAGTTAAGTCTTATATTGGGATCAATACAGAGAGTTCAATTGACCTAAATTTGATTTGATATTGTTATAATAAAATTTGATCATCCCACTAGTAAATTATATAAACAATGCATTTATTTTTTTACTATCATTTTCATTTTATTTTGAACATATTATTATTATTTTTTAAAATTATCACTAATGTCCGATTTTAGCTTTATTTGGTAATCCATTAATAAAAAATTAATATTTCTATCGATATTATATTTTTTTATATTTTTAGAGATGACATGTCATTATTTTATAATATCATACTTACAATTCAATTAATATTTTAATGTCAATTAATATTTTAATGTCTATTAATATTTTAATGATGAATAACTAAAATAAAAGTAAAATATAATATTAGTGATTTTTCATGTACAAAAGAGAAAAAAAGACTACGTTTTGTCGTCTACCGCATAAGGAATTATATCCCTTTGATATCACCTAGGAGCAAATGTGAGTTCTTCTTGTGCCTTCTCCAACCAGTACGTCCCTTCGTCTCTATCAAGAGCTAGGTTCGTCAATCGTTCAGCACAACAATTCCCTTCTCTCCAGGTATGCCTGAACTCGGAAACATAACCTTCGTTCTTCATCTCTTCACAGTCTTTGAAGATGATTTCATGTTGTATATCTTCACAGTCTTCCTTCTTTAGAGCGTCGATGACCCACTTAGCGTCTGCTTCAACTACAAGGTTTCTAGCCCCCAACGCCTTGGCTAGGAGCATTCCCTGCCTGATTCCCAATAGTTCTTCCAAAGCACTGGTGGTTATTCTGATGTTCACCATAAAACCGTGAATCCACTTTCCATTTTCATCTCTAATCAGTCCGACCGTCGCCGTTATTCCTATTTTTGATTTGTATGCCCCATCTGTATTGAGGATCCAGCTCCCTCTCAGTGGTCGTCTCCACTTAACTTACTTGGGTTCTCGAGTAATTCTAAAATTTGCGTTGTGTATGGCTTGCGTGACATCTCTTGCTAGTTTGTAGCTGTGACTGATAATTAAACTTGGGTTTATGCTGCTGTTGTTAAAATTTTCTCATTTCTACCTTTCCAAATTCCCCATATTGTCGATGCAAAACGGGTTCCCCACGCTATTCCTTCATTATCCAATTTCCTGGCCTGACAGTTCCTTTTAGCCAATCATTGAATTCTCTGGAACTAAATTGATCATCATAATTTGCAGCTTTAGATTCACTCCACACTGACTTTGCAATTTTGCATCGTCATAAAATGTGATCGATGGTTTCCGTTATTCCTCGATAGATTGGGCAATTAGCATCTTGTGTCATGTTCTTCTTCGCTCTCACCTTGTTTTTGTTTGCCTTGTTTAAACTACACAGCCAAATGAAAATCTAACCTCTGTGGTTATTACCTTCCACATTCATACGAAATTTTGTGTTTGTTGATTTGGGGGTCTATCTTTCCCATTTTCCTATACTTTTTCTTTCAAAATTAAGATCTGGGTGTGTTTCTTTTTGTAATTTACGGTTCAATTTGTCTTTCAAAATATTATATATATATATATATATATATATATATATATTTAGGGTTTTGTAAATAGAATATTTATTTATTTAAAAATATCAGAAAATGACATCTAGTTGTTTTAAGACTGTATTTTTTTAATATTAATAAATAAATAAATATTAATAATAATATAATATTTTTTCCTAAAAAATAATAAAAACTAAGTAAATATATATACATTTATAAGCAATATATATATATATATATTTTAAAAATATCAGAATAGAACATCTAGTTATTTTAAGACCGCCCTTTCTTAATATTAAGAAATAAATAAATATTGAAAATGTGATCATTTTTCCTAAAAAATAATTGAAATAAAATAAAATATATATAATTTTTATAATATTTATTTATTTAAAATACAAAAATAAGACATCTAGTTATATTAAGACTGCCATTTCTTAATATTAAAAAATAAATAAATATTATTATTTAAATAAATATATATATATATATATATATTTATATAACTAAGATGAAAATAATAATAAAATAATAATGAAAGTAATAATTTAAATATATCAAAAGTAATAATAAAATAATATTGTAAATAAATAAAAATAAAAGAAATTAAAATTATAAAATTAAAATTATAAAATTAAAATGCAAAATATATTAAATAAAAATTATCAAACTATTAGGGATTAAAATGTAAAATATATAAATTAAAGGCCTAATTCAAATTATCATAAAAATATAAGCAATAATAGTGTAATTTAGCCTTAATTAATAACTAGTGATTAAAATAAAAAAAATATTAAAACCTAAAGTACTAAATTTGGTTTTTTTACCTAAAATATATATATTTATACAGCAGGGATTAAAACATAGATTAATAAAATTGAAAAACCGAATTAAAAGGTATATAAATTTATTTTAGTGACTAAATCATAATAAAACAAAATTAAAAGATATAATTAAAATGTATAACACTTGATTTTAGTGACCAAATTAGAAGTTTACAAACTTTAAGGGTTGCGAAAAGGGTTTACCCTTTTCTTAAATTGCACACACCCCCTCCCCAAAACGACGTCGTTTTGAGAGAGATTTAAATACCCTTAATCCCGCTGAAAAAGGCTCTAAGCCTTTCATTTTTTTCTCTCTCTATAAAGAGAGAGATAATAATTCTCTCTGTCTTCTCCGACGAGGGAAACCAGTCAGCCGTCGTATTTCGGTGTTTCCGGCCGATGGCTGGAATTTTGGAAAATACATAAATCGAAGCCCCTAATCTCCCTAAAACAGATTTTGAAGCTCTTTTGCCCCAAAAACTTGCCAATCGACCTAGATCTAGTGTTATACCTTCGGTGTTTTCGTTTTTCAGCGGCGCGTAGAGACTCTGACTGATGTGGTAAGCCTTCCCTTCTTTTTCGTTCAGTTGTTTTATATGGTTGTGGTCGTTGGTAGCTTTTTTTTTGTATTTTTCTCTCTGTTGGTGTCTCTCGGTGACTGTTCATTTTTTTTTCTGTTTCGCAGCTGTGGTGGCTTTTATAGCCACCACCGATGATGCTCTCGGACTGGTGGTCCCATTGGTAACTTTCGGTGAGTCACCAAACTATAGTGGTGACTCACTCAATAGCTGCAACGTGTGCGATTTAATGGTGCTTCCTTCGGCGAGGCGTGGCAGCATTGGACCTTCTGGAGTCTTCGACGGAAGCTTGACGTGGCAGCGGTGCTAGAGAAGATGAACAGTTAGCTGAGGCGGCTGGAAGCTTTAGGAAACCCTAAAAGGGTTAGGGTTTCTCAGTCCTGGTGGATTTGGACCAACTCGTTTGGGATTCGGGTTATTGGGCTCCGGGATTTGTATCTGGGCCTTATGAATTTGTAAAATGGGCCAGAGTTGGGGCCTTCTCTTGGGCTTTTAATTATTTATTTAATAATAATAATAATAATATATATAATAATAATAATAATAATAATAATAATAATAATATTTAATAATAATAATAATTTTAAAAATAAAAATGAAAAAAATTAGTGTTTACACCTTGTATTTAAATTTGTTGAAGGAATAAAACTACAGTTGAGTGTTTTTTTCCTACGTTTAGTTTTACTATTTAAGCTTGAAAATAGAACTTGTTTATATTGATATTTTGTTTTTAGCCTAGTTTCAGTACAAGAAAACAAGAATTTACTTGTTTTTGTTTCTGATTTGAGCTCTCGATTTGATTCTTTGGTGACAATAAGTCATTTTTAATATTTACCTGGACTGTTTAAGCTTGAAAATATCTACTTGTTTACGTAGATCTTTTTCCTTCCCTTTTAACTAGGCTTTTAACAATAATAATAACAATAGTATTTTATAAATTAAAATCCTATTAAGTAACCAACTAGGCTTCTTAGTACCCATCAATTCTCTAGCGTTTTATTGGTGCATCTTCTGTCTTATTTGGATTCATTTTTCATAGTTACTCATAGCTCCAGCTATAGATGATTACTTGATGTCATGTTATTCTTTTAGATCTCATAGAGTATATAGGGGGCGGGCTCGACATAGTGATGTCAAGGAGACTAGACTTAGAGTTTGTACGTTGAATGTAGGCACATTAAATGCTAGGCTACTGGAGCTGACCGACGTACTAAGTAATAGGAAAATAGATTTTGCATGTATTTAAGAGATTAGGTGGAAAGGGGCTCGCGCCAGAGAGTGTAATGGGTACAAGTTGTGGTATTCAGGCGTAGATAACGCTAAAAATGGGGTGGGCATCTTGGTATCCTCTACACGCAAGGAAAATGTAGTTCAAGTTTGTAGATACCGTGATAGGATCATGATGATTAAGGTTATTATAGAAGAGGAAGTGGTGAATGTCTTTTCAGTGTACGCCCCACACGTTGGCCTAGGGGAGGGGGAGAAACGTTGCTTCTAGGATTCATTAGATGATGTACTTAGGAGCATTCCGGAGGACCAAAGAGTTTTCATAGGGGGAGACTTCAATGGCCATATAGGTAGTGAAATCGACGGGTATGACGACGTTCATGGGGGTTTCAGTTTTGGTAGTAGGAACGAAGAGGGGCGTTCGTTGCTTGAATTTTCTACTGCACACGATATGGTGGTCACTAACTCATTCTTTAACAAGAGAGATGTGAACTTGATTACGTTCCATAGCGGGGGACATTGTATCCAAATCGACTACATCCTGGTTCGAAGTCGGGATCGACTGGCTTGCATTGACTGTAAGGTGTCCCCTGAAGAGGCATGTGCATCACAACACAGATTATTGGTTTTGGTATCCCACGTACGCCACGGGCAGAGTACTCATAGGAGGGCTACACTAGGTAAACCTAGGATCCTTTGGAAGAACTTACATGGAGCAACAGCTGATGACTTTAGGAGTAAGGTTTTGTCTCATACAGGTTTTGGAACTATAAACTCAAGTAATGCAGATATATTATAGAAAAATATGGCAAATTCCATCAGAGAGGTGGGCAAAAACACCCTTGGTTTTTGGACACGGAAGGCCAATAAACATAAAGAATCATGGTGGTGGAACGACGAAGTCCAAACTAAGGTGAAGATAAAGCAAACTTGCTTCAAGGAGTTTCTACAATGCAATGACGACGAAGAAAGATCGAGAGAAAAACAAAGATACAAGGAGGCAAAGCGGGAAGCTAAGAAAATAGTGGCTAAAGCAAAGGATAAGGTATACGAGGAAATGTACAAGAGATTAGACACCAAGGAAGGACAAAACGACATCTTCAGGCTTGCAAAATCCAGGGAGAATAAGAAAAATGATCTAGGTAGCATTAGGTTTATTAAGGACAACAATAGTGTTCTTTTAGTGAAAGATCATGATATTAAGAGGGTTTGGGATAGTTACTTCTTTGGCTTATTTAATAACGGTGCCTCTCCCTACAAAGATAGTAACGTTGATGGGTCTGCCGACCATCATACTACGGCCAATGACTGCCCTACAAGTAGGATTGGGATTGAGGAAGTTAAAATGACCCTTATAAAGATGGGGATGGACAAAACTGTCGGTCCAGATCAAATTCCTATCACTGTGTGGTTGACCCTAGGAGAAGAGGGAGTTAAGTGGTTGACCAATATCTTTAATATTATTTTAGAGACTGCCAAGATGCCAGAAGAGTGGAGAGAGTCTACGGTGATACCAATCTATAAGAATAAAGGAGATCCCCATCGTTGTGGTAACTACAGATGTATTATACTACTCAGTCATACCATAAAGCTATGGGAAAGAGTGATAGAGGCTAGGTTGAGACAGGTTACTAGGGTTTCGGAAAACCAATTTGGCTTTATGTCAGGCAGGTCTACTACGGAGGCGATTCATCTACTTCGATGACTTATGGAGAAATATAGGGAAAATAGAGATCTTCACATGGCGTTCATTGACCTTGAGAAGGCGTATGATAGCATACCCCGCGATATGATCTGGAAGACCTTGGAAACGAGACGGATCCCAACTGCTTATATCCAGGCAATTCGTGATATGTACTGTAGATCTACTACATACGTCAGGACTACAGTTGGTGACACCGAGGCATTCATGGTGGAAATCGGACTCCACCAGGGGTCGGCTCTTAGCCCTTACATCTTCGCCTTGATTATGGACGACATCTATTGTGCGACACCAGATGGTTTTCCATGGTGTATGCTTTTCGCTGACGACATTGTCCTAGTTGCTGAAACAAAAAATGAGCTGAATAGTAGACTTACTACCTGGTAGACTGCTTTGGAAGAAAAAGGTCCAAGGATCAATATTGAAAAGATAGAGTATTTATGTTCAAACTTCAGTGGAACCAAAACGATGAAGATGTAGAGGTATGCATCGAAGGACACGTTCTCCCCTAAAATGGTTGTTTCAAGTACCTAGGGTCTATGATACATAAATATGGGGGTGTAGATGATGACGTTACACACCTTATAAAGGCGGGATAGATAAAGTGGAGGGCTGTTACTGGAGTTTTGTGTGACAAGAAGGTGCCTCTAAAACTAAAGGGAAAATTTAATATAATGGCAATAAGACCAGCACTGCTGTATGGATCAGAATGTTGGGCAATCAAGAAGGATCACGTAAGGAGGATGGAGGCCGCAGAAATGAGAATGCTTCGATGAGCATGTGGTAGGACTCTGTGGGACATGACACCAAACTCTGCTATTAGGATGTCCTTGGGGGTGGTGCCTGTATCTGAAAAATTGAGGGAGGGAAGACTACGGTGGTTTGGGCATGTCCTTAGGCGACAACCGTCAGATTCGGTCAGGAGGGTAGAGTCGATTACAGTCGACGGTGCCAGAAAGAGAGGACGACCAAGGAGGAAGTGGGTAGACTGCTTGAGATCTGATTTGAAGGATTTATACCTTACCGAGGACATGACCTCTGATAGGAAAGTATGGAGACTTAAGACCAGGGTAGCCGAGTAGTGTGGGGTCAACAACCATAGGGTGTAGCATCTCTGTCTTCTTTTTAATTAACTTTGTAGTAATTTTCATGACCTCTACTTTTTATACGTTTCTGTCATTGAGATTTATGAAGGCTTAGAACTAGGGTTGCAGAGTAGTGTTGCCTTAGTTTAGGTTTTAATCCATTTTGACTTTATTCCTTATCGTAGCTTGCTATCGCTGACTTCTGTGTATCATTCTCTTCATGTTTTCTCTTTTTAAATTTAGTCTGGACTTACGTTTCTGTCTATATGTAGAGATTTTTACGCAGGGATTACTTCCAATTACAGACGCGCATATGAATGACTGCATATGAAGACTGTTCAACTATGTATTTATTTATTTATTTATACATGCATTGTATTTTATCTTTACTTTTAATTTTTTGACTGCCGGAGGTCTTCCACGGAAGCTGCTCTCAACCTAGTGTTGGGGGCAACCTACTAACCTACCCCCTTACCCCATTACATATGAGAATAGAGTTTTGTTGTTGTTGTTGTTGTAGACTTGTAATGATTTTGAAGGTTGATTTTACTGAGAATTTTTTCATCTTTAGAAAGACCTCAAACAATTATGTCTTCCTCACGATCTGTCTCCTTTAGAGAAAGTGGAATGCTTCTAATCTGATTAACCATATCCCTCGGTACCACGCTTTGGAGTTCTTGGAGTTTCCAGGCTCGGTCTTCCGTGATAACTTGGCTACTTTCTCTCCTTGGTTCGTTGTGTTTTCAGGATACACTCCATTTAACGCTCTTTTGCTGACCCATCAATCGAGCCAAAATTTTGTTTGTTCCCCGGAGAGAATTTGGTGTTTGCAACCTTTCTTGACTATTGATCTAGTACTCAGAATAACTCTCCAAGTTGATGAACAGTTGATTGGATTCCCAACTTCTGTAAACTTGGTTGCTTCAGGTACTTCTCTTGGAATATTTTACTCCAAAGTGCCCCTTTATCCTTAATCATTCTCCAGCCATTTTTAGCCATGAAGGCGAGGTTCATGTCTTTCGTTTTCCTTGGCCTGATCCCTCCTACCTTTTTTGGTTTGCATACTATGTCCCAGTTTACTAAATGGCTGTGAGTGTAGTCCGTGCCACCCCCCCAAATAAAGTTGCGATTTAATCTATCCAATCTATTGCATATTGATGTTGGCAGCATGTTAGTCTGCATTGTATGGATCAGAATTATAACTGTGACCGCTTGAATTAGAGTTTTCAGTCCTGCCATCGAAAGTAATTTGCCTTTCCAGCCCGCTATTTTCCGCATCATTTTTTTTTGAATAGTGGAGCATAAGTGTTCTCATTTCCCCTTTTATGAAGAGCCTGGACTCCAAGGTAAATCACTAGGTTGTTCGTTCGAGGGATAGCACTTAGCTGGCTTAGGAAGTCTGATGTCTCCGTTAACGTTACTAAAAATGAACATCTTGGATTTTTGGAGATTTATTTCAAGTCCCGAGGGTTTACTGAAAATCTTTAAGCATTCCTTTGCTCCAATCACTTATTCTGAAGTAGCTTTCAAAAATAAAAGTAAATCATCTGCAAAAAACAGGTGGTTAATATCCATGGTTTTCAGAACTGGACCGGTTAGCAAACCGGTCATGCTACTGGTTCACTGGTTCAACCGGTTCAACCGGTCGAACCGATCCGACCGGTCGGAAGAACCGGACGACGTCATAATTATTTAAAAAATTAAATAAAAATACCAAAAATATTTAATAAAAAATAATTTTTTATATCACAAGTCATATTCAAAGCAAGTCATAACATATATAAGTTAAAAATCATAAAATCAAGTGAAACAAAATGATTCAAATTAACTACAACATAATATTTAAGGTAAAACATATTAAATAATAAATATAATTATATAACTATAATTAAAAAATAAATTTGGGGCCAAAAAAATCATAACAAAATGATATTGTTTGGTTTAATTATTTTTTTAAAAATAATATCACATGTCTAAGAAACATAGAAGAGCATCCCAAAAGTCTAAAGAGTAAAAATATGAGAACAAAACAACCCCACATGACTAAGAAACATATAAGAGCATCTCAACTAACTTCTATAAATAATAGAGATAATTTGGCATTCAAAATCATGGAGCCTTTTGGTGAGTATTGAGTGAACTATTCTTTCACTTCAATCAAGCTCGGATTTTAGGCTTCAATCGAGCTTCTAAATTTTTTTTGAGTTCAAGCCTTTTAGAGTTCAAGTTTCAATATTATATTTCGATTTCGAGTTGAACTTGATAATTTTTAGCTCGTGAGTTTGAGTCGAGTTGAGCTTATTTTTAAAGTTTTCAAGTTCGAGTTGAGCTCAACAATACTCAAGTTTGACTTGGCTCGTTTAACAAATGACGTCGTTTGGTTTAATTTAAAAAAAAAAAAATTGGTGGTTTTTTTCGGTTTTCAACCTGTCTGGTTCGAAGTGTTCAGTGGTTTCGGCCAGTTCACTAGTAGTGGTTCAATCGGTGTAGATTGAACCGGACTAGACAGCGGTTCCCGATTGAACTGGCCGATCCGATCCGATTTTAAAAACACTGTTAATATCCCCTCCTCTTGATAGTTTAATAGGTTTCCATTTCTTTCGTTTTATTTTTAAAATCAAATGAGATAAACTTTCCATCACAAGAATAAATAGATAAGGTTAAATGAGATCCCCTGTCTTATGCCTTGTTCCGAATTGAAACTCTCGGTTCTTTCTCCATTCCATAAAGGTTCGATGGTGCTGAATTTAACAAAGAACACAATGATTTCAATCATCTTTTCAGGAAAGTTGAACTCCTATAGAGTCTCCTGTAAGAAATTCCAACTCACTTCATCGTAGGCTTTTTGTAAATCAATTTTTATAATCACCGCCCCTTTTCGACCGTGTAGGTTCATAAGGGTGTGTACTGCTTCCTGCATCACAAGAATATTATCAATTGTATTTCTTCCTTTTAAAAATCTGTTTTAAAAAGGTCCAATTAATCTTTTAGTGTCGGGCGCAAGCGTTGGACCAAGGTTTTGGCCAGGATTTTGTAGGCGGTGTTGAATATGCTGATAGGACGAAACATCGTTACCTTATCTGCTGTTTTAGTTTTTAGGATAAGTACCATGTAAATCTTCAGGATACTAGTGTCTATTTTCCCGGAATTAATGGCCTTGTGCACAAATTGTAATAGGGCATCACTAATCGTACTCCAACTGTTCTTGTAAAAAAATGGGTCGTACTTCATCAGGACCGGTGCTTTAAGGCTTTTCATGTAGAAAATCGATTCCTTGATTTCCTCTATCCTTGTCCCAGTTAACTTGCTGTTAATATTATCTATTTCCGCCCCCAAGACCCTGAATTTTTAGAGTACCTTGCGCTTGATCTCGTGGATAGCAACTTCGGGATCTTCAATGTCGGGCATGAAAGAAGACGGAACCCGACCCGGATCCGCGAAGATGGCAAAGGCGTAATTCAATGTCTGATTTATTTTTTATATTTAAAATTATATATATATATATATATATTCACATGCAATCAAAATATAAAATCAGTATAATAAGATGCATTCTGATTGAGAAATCATTTAGGACGAAGGAATGAAGAATGCATAATTAATGGGAGAGATGATAAACGAAGGGCAGTTTCGTTCAATCCATATAATCGGAGATTGAGCTCTATTGCTTTGAGGCGAAGGTATATGAAAATAACTTGCGAATGTACTAAAATAGGATCTTTGCTATCTTTTAGATTCCATTTAGATACTATAGTCATATATTTTATCTAAAACTTAAAAAAAATAAATAAATATCATAAATATGTATGAATTAACTTAAAATATTTCTTTAACAATTATATATCATAGTATCTAAAGTCCGGTGGATAAAGATCACAAAACATATACATATAAGTAGGGACATATGCATCAACTTATATTAAAGATGAGCTTATAAAATTTTAAAGGAGTGAACTTATAGAATTTTAAGAAGATTAAAATATATTATTAACTAAAGATATACAGAAAATTATTTAAATTATATAAAAAACAATCGTCCTTGCCCAGTCCTAAATCAATCTCTACATATAAGTATACAATTATGAAAAACTATATAAATATCTCATATATAAAATATAAATAATATCATTATCATATATATATATATATATATATTCAATAACTGAGATTTATGTCACCAAAATAAAGCAAAAAGATAAAATGGAGTACAAAAGCAGAAAGAGATTGATCCTACATATATCACTCCAAAAAAATCTATAATCTAATAGTCTTTGAAAGAACAAAATTATAAGGTAAACTAAAAAAATCTATGTGCTCCTTTAAGTGCAAAGAACACAATGAGACGAAAAATACAATAAAAATTTTTGTTTAAAATATAGGTTGTAAAATAAAGGCTTAGATATAATATTTATTGAATTAAAATTTATAATTATGTAGACATATTTATAATGTATATAGTTATCATAAAATATGATATAAATTAAGTGACCAATTATGTTATAAAGTCGTAAGGAATTACAAGTGTCATGGAAATAAAAGTGTATATATTATTAAAGTTGTATTTGTAATTCGATGAGTGACAAAGTTATATGTATAAACAATAAATTGATTCTTAAATCAACTATATAAAGGGGTTATGATCACCAAGAAATAGACAATCCCATATTTACTCTTCTCCCTTCAGAGAGTTTATACTTGAGCAACTTTATCTTCTTGGAAGATCACAATCAAAGAAAGATTCAATGATTTCAACCTGTCAATAATTTAGGTACGCTTGTGCATCTACTATTTTTATTCTTGATGATTTGGCATGATTAGATATTGGTTCTAACAAGTGGCATCATCGCAAATCATGTTGAATCAATGAGAATCAATTGATTTTAGGGTTTATCATTTATGATAGTAAAATTTCCATATAAAATCTAGAGTTTCCTTCGGGGTAAAAACCAACTAGTTGCAACTATGGGGTTGTAAAATAAAAAATTTGGAGTCGCCACCAATCATTTTAATGTGCGATTGGAACACCTAAAATTGTGTAATTTTAATAAAACATTTTAATGAATCAGGTAATTTTAACAATTTGAAGTCAATATACGAACATCTTCGAGTGGATCTTTGATCACCCTCAATTTGATTTGAATTACCCCGGATAAAATTAGGGGATGGCAATAGTAGATTTCTAATTGTTTGATGCTCGTCAGTTCTACAAATCTATGTTTCAATGTTGCTTTAACTTTGGTGTTTCTGTGTTAATTTTTTATTTAAGTTGAATATACACATTAATTTTGATGCATGGGGTTTTATATTTTTGCATTGGTATGGTTCATATAAGGCATTATAAATTTGTGATCTTGTTTTTCCAAAAATAGGTTTGAACCTGACATGCGTTTTGAAACTTTATTCCAAACTTAAATTAAATTCTTTTGAATTGTGACATTTTTTTAAAGTTTTGGTTGAATACATTACGATATAAGCTATATAACTTCTAATACAATAATTCTACCATTATGTTATCTTCAGATTCAATTTAGAATATTTGAAATATATATCTGGTGGGTTATGAGTTATGAATATTTGATTTCGGCTTTGGAAGAATATATAGTAATTATATATTTGGTTTTAGTTTCTTGCATTATGTTTTGGTTTAATTTGGTGAATCTATGGTTAGGAATTTTTTTGAAAAATAGTAAAAGTTTAAGGTTTTGGGTTTCTAATAATGTCGTTTAGACAACTTTATTATAGGTTACTTCGAAAATGATGACTTGATTAGAAAATTCAGTTTTGGTTTTTTTTGTTACCCTTCCAGTTCGGAAATGACGACTTGATTGGAAAATTCAGTTTTGGTTTTTTTGGTTACCCTCCCAGTTTCCAAGGCTTCACCTTGACTAATCCGGACCAACCCGGATCTCACACCTGACTTTGGTTGGTGAGTCTCCCAGCGGGGATTTTTTGCATTCACAAGGACTTGAACTCAAGACCTTTTTAAGCGGAATCAAGCAACTTATCACTTGAACCAATCCCCGTTGGTTCAGTTTTGGTTTTTTTACTGTAATATATTATAGAATATATATTTGACATTAATATATTTGATTCAGTTTGATTGCTTGGAATTTGATTTTTTTATGATTTATGAAGTCATGAACTAAATGTATGTATAAGGAATTCTTCAGAAACAATCAAAGATTTGACTTTTAGTTTTTTGATAGCACCATTTATATAACCTTATTTTTGGTTATTTCAGATACTGTAGTGCAATAAAAAAATTTATGTTTTAACCTTTGATTGTTATGAAAATATTAAATTTGAATACTAATATTTATTTTGAGACTACTTAATTAAAGTAATAAGTCGTTAAAATGACCACAATTATGGAACATATTTGATTTTCAAATATAAAGGTTATATACATGTAACTTAGGATATGTTAGTATTGATCGACCCAAAGAAAGATTAATAGTTTACATAAGCGCATGTATGATCTCTTGTGAATGTATATGATAAGGCAAAGAAATCTGTGCAAGTATACACAATCGATGCAAGTAATATAGTACTGAGTGAGTATCGTCTCCACAGGGATTGGAGTGCTTTTAAAAGATTACTACAGCTAGGAATAGGTGTCACTAACTAATCCTATGTATATAAGTCTAATGATATAAACAAGGAAAATATACAGTGGCAAATGGTATGAACAGATCGAAAAAAGTATGGCCGAGGCAAGAAAAATTGTAAAGTGAAGTGAGCAGAAAAGTTTTGTTGAGACAAGAAAAATATGCAAAGGTAAACAAATAAAAGTTGTCAAGGCGAAGGTTATCAAAACTCTATAAATAAACTGGAAACCTCACACAATCAGACTTCTACCGAGGCAGTTAGGTTGGTTTTGCTATGGCGAGAAGTTATTTCATGCTAAGAATGATTTGGTATGCTATGCTTAGGTTGCCCGACAGGATTACTGAGTATTCTTAGACGGTTGCTATGACAATACTACTCGGTGTGAGCTACAACCCTTGGTTTGTTAGACTGTTTTTTGGCAATACCCCTCAGCGTGAACTATAGTCTTTTTCTATCCTACTCCAGTGTTTATCCCTTTTAGTCGATTGAAACCCTCTCCTTATCTCTAAGGTAGTCAGGTTAGAACATCACCATCCCGGATCCATTCCATTGTTCACGTAGATCTATCTTAATTCTCTTGAATCTAAGAATCTATTTCTAGAAAAATGGCAATCTCTCGAAAGCTCTTACAAGGTCTAGAAATGTTTCGCCTAGGCACCAGACAATCTCTCGAAGCTCTTATAGTGTCAAGGCAAAAGGTTAAAACAGTGAACAAAACAAACTTAACAAAAACATACCTAATCATTCATTAACGGTAAACTAAAATATCATCCAAGCATTCCCAACACCAAATAAAACAGTTTATGGTGTGGTTAACATCATCCCAAAAATATTCATTAAGTACAAGCCCTTAGAAAAATAAAACATGAAGAACAAGAGGAAGAAAAACTTTAAAACAGAGCTCTGTCGTGACATCAGACCACCACCATGACTGCTCTGGCGCACCAGCCTCTCTCGAGGGCCTGGCCGCCACCCCAACGAAGCCTGACTATAGAGTGCACCAAGGACGAATGAGTGGGGAAGGTGGAAAAAAAGGACGTTGCGACTGCCTTTTTCCAAACCTAGGGTATTTTCTCTATATGATTCTCCCATCTCTCCCTCTTTTTGGTGGCTGTGATTGGGTATTTATTAAGGGAATTTTCCTAGTTTTTCACATCATTAAATGCACCCTATGTCAGAATCTTGGGCTTGCTTGCACGTGAGGTCAATTAGACAGTTGGCAGGTGACGTCAGCAGTTCGTCTGATCCGCTTTAGACTTGCAAGATAAATCTTGCCTTAGCAAGGAAAATCTTTTCCTCAATGTCTTCGTCTTTTGTGTTCCACTGGCCTAGCAAATTAATTTTTTTCGGCAAATAAATTCTTCCTCAGTCATTTCCTGTATCATCACAATCAACAAACAACCTTTCTCATCAGCATCATCAGTTTAATCAAATAAACTTTGCCTTGGCAAAACTTATCCACCACATGAAATATATCCTAAATGCAACTATATGCTGCTGCTCAATGCTTTTTAGTCAAAACAATAAATAGTCTTTTTACGGAGTTATCACACCCCCAAACTTAAGCTATTGCTTGTCCTCAAGCAATGGATAATAAGCAGTCGAGAAATAAATTGCCATGGCAAAGTAAAAAATTAGGACAATCATGTGGTTTAAAATTTCAGCACTTAGCAAAAAGTTTAGCCTCAACATGGTAGACTGTACGAGAGGTCAAGTACTTTTCCTAGGTCAGGATTCTTTTTCGGTGTGTGTGCGTGATTGTATAGCAATCTATGCTTTAACGTAGTTAGAAAACTCATAAGTAAGTGCTTCTGTTTTGTCAAGACATCAAATTATTCATTAAGCATAGTTTTACTACCATTTTTTTCAACATGTAACTTCAAATATCTTTTTTTAAGCGTACTTTAAGGGGAGTCATCTCATCACACTACCATCCCACACTCTAAGTGAAAGGGAGAACACCTTCCACCCCCGAGCTAGTCAAGTAGAGTTTTTTTAAGAAGACTTTAAGGGGAGTCATCTCATCACACTACCATCCCACACTCTAAGTGAAAGGGAGCATACCTTCCACCCTCGAGCTAGTCAGGTAGAGTCATCCCGTGACTGCTTTCATTTACTCATATGCCGAGGCAACCATTTATTTACGGGATTTTTCCAGGTCATGCCATCGCACAGAGGAGTGTCCCACTATAGTTATGACGAGGCATTATTTGTAATTCAACACAATTCAAAACATTAAGGAGTTTAATTTATCCTTTCAAACATTTAATTCCACGACGCACAAAGAGATATTTCCTTAAAATTTTCTAAGTACCTTAAGCAGAGAAAACATACAATTGTGTTCAAAGAGTCACAAAGAATCAAGTCCTAAGGTCGGTTCTAGCCTTCAACAGTCATGTAAAATAATTCTGGCCTAGGCAATAAAATTTGCTTTCATCTTTGGGCATCATCAACTTTTTCCAACAACTATCCTAATGAAACTCCTGCCGTGAAAACAAATATTTCAACCAATTATTATCAACAAATGAAAAACTAAGTATGGAGTACAACACCTCCCCCAAACTTGAGAGATGCATTGTCCTCAATGCATGAAGAATAAACTAAAGATGAAATGTAATGCAAGGTACCTTGACTAACATCTAATTTGATGGTGGTGGGGTTGTTTGCGCAGATTCCTCAGGTGAAGAAGTTCAAACGTGATTGTCTGTCATCTTCAGGTGAAGTTTGATCAGAGGTGTCACAATTCACCGTGGTATTTGTGCAGATGGGTGGACATCATCAGCAATGTCATTATTTGTACCAACACCAATTGAGTATTCTTTCTAAGTGGGTGCAGTTTCCATAGGGGCTTTACTCTTGTCCACATGCTTGGGAGCCTGTTCTTAAAAAACTAATATTAAAAGTAAATAAAAAAATAAAACAAAGAAAAATAAACACACAAACAAAAAAATTAATAATATTTCCATGACAAAAATAAAATAAAATAAAGAGGGTTGAAGGGATGCAAACTCCAAACATCCTGAATTGATATGGTAGTTTTGTCGCGTTCAATCAGAGCACCAATATAGACCAAAATGCTCCACACATATAACAGTTCCACCTTCAAAATATTTTGCCCTGGCATTTCATGTCTTTCACATCTGAATTGTAGGACCTTTGCAGTAGTCCTCTCTCCTTTAAAGTTCTATCACATGAAGCTGAATCGTAGTGGAATAGGATCTCTTCGTTAGGCTTCTTTAATCATTGAGGTAAGGGTGGAGGGGGTCTGACTTCACCTGCAGGTGGGGGTGAAACTTTTGTCGTGGCAATAAATTTTCCACCATCAGTAGTATAACTTGTTAAACCTTCATCTTTTTCCTTCTCTATAGGCAATTCTTCTTGTACAACAAGTTCGGCTTGACCTTCAGATTCTTTTGGTACATTGTTGCGGTGAAAATTTTCTTGATTCTTCCCCCCAAAATTATCTTCTTGATTGAGCTGGGTACCACTCCTCATTGTAAGCGCACTGCATTGCTCATTTTCGTGAGGCTTAGTGACCTTAGTATCACTAGGGAGGCTTCCTCTTGGGTGAGCATGTAACGCCGTGGTAATTTGGCTCACTTGGTTATCCAATGCTCTCAAAGATGAGCTATGACTTTGTAATAAAGTTGCCTGAGTTTGTAACATTATGCATTGGCTTTTAATTATTGAAGAGTGTTTTTGCAACAAGGCCTTAGTTGAGGTTGTGAAATCTTTTGTCGAGACCATAAAATCTTACCGTGAAGCTTTGAGGGAATTAAAATTTAAGAAAGATACTGAACCATTGTTAATATTTTGTCGGGGCAGCTGTTGATGATGAAAATTTGTAGGTTCAGAAATACTTTGTTGTGGCATGTTAAGGTTGCATGCATGGTTGTTGTTGGTCCCTTGATTACCCCTTGAAAATTTGGATGTTGTCACCATCCATGATAGTATGTATTAGAATAGGGGTTATTGTTTCTTTTATTAAAATTGCCCAGGAAATTGATGGACTCCTGGTTTTCTGGGCATTCACTTTCATGATGGTTGCCGTGGCAAAAATTGCATGTTGAGCTGGTTACCTTGACTTCTTTCACCTCGTTGGAATGCTGCAAAATTTTCAACATATTTGTTATGGCAGAAAGTTGGGTAGACACTAAATGCTTGACATCAAGTTCAAATGCCCCAGACACTTTCCTTCCGGTTCCAAGACTTGTAGACGAGAATTAATAATCGTTATTGGCTATCATATCAAGGATATCAAAGGCTTCCTCATGTGATTTGTCAAGCAGAGTACTATTCACCAAGGCATCCAACATCATGCGAGTGGGTGCGTTGACTCCATTGTAGAACATCACAATTTGAGTCCAGTCATGGAATCCATGATTGGTGCACTTGCGAAGAAAACTTTTGTATCGGTCGATCCCAACACTCATACATAGACTCTTCACAGCCTTTGTAAAAAGATGATATGACATTCCTGAGATGGCTGTTCATATTGGGTGGATTATGCCATAAAATATTATTAGCACAAATCTACCCAAGACCTTATTGAGCCAGAAGGTAGTCCATTAAGCCATGTCCTGGCATGATCTTTCAAAGAATATGGAAATAACTTCAATTTAAGTACATCTTCATGCACACCCTACTGTGGAAAGGAGTCACAGACCTCCAAAAATGCTCGAACATGTTTCCTTGCATCCTCATGAAGAGCACCACCAAACTGTCCAATCAAGTCTAACATGTCGAACATAACCGGTTTGAGCTCGAAGTGGTCTGCCTGAATCTTGGGAGCTACAATAGTAGGCTTAAGGTCATCCAAGGTGGGAGCTAAGTGATCTCTGATAGTTCGTGGTCTTGCAACATTCTTTGCATTTGTATTTTCCATTACATTTAATTCTTCAGGTTCTTCCACTTCATTTTGAACTTCGTATATAGGTTTTTGAGCTCCTTGAACATAACTTCTTTGTCAATTTTTTTTCAATCTCAGGTTCAAAATGGGATAATGGTTTATTGGGACTTCTACAGGTTATGCAACCACACAACACCGGAAAAGGGTAAACAAAAATAGCGAATAAATCAATAAAAAATAAAAAAAATATAATAATAAAGAAACAAGATAATGCTATAACAAAACTTTTAAAAACACCAATTGGAAATCCCCAGCAACAGCGCCAAAAACTTGATCGCTTGTGAATATATATGCTAAAGCAAACAAATCTATACAAGTAAACACAATCGATGCAAGTAATATAGTAGTGAGTGAGTATCGTCTCCACTGTGATTGGAGGGCTTTTAAAATATTGCTACAGCTTGGAATAGGTGTCACTAACTAATCCCAAGTATATAATTCTAATGATATAAACAAGGAAAATATACAGTGGCAAATGGTATGAACAAATCGAAAAAAGTATAGCCGAGGCAATAAAAATTGTAAAGTGAAGTGAGCATAAAAGTTTTGTTGAGACAAGAAAAATATACAAAGGTAAACAAATAAAAGTTTCCAAGGTGAAAGTTATCAAAACTCTATAAATAAATTGGAAACCACACACAATCAGACTTCTAACGAGGCATTTAGGTTGGTTTAGCTATGGCGAGAAGTTATTTGATGTTAAGAATGATTTGGTATGCTATGCTTAGGTTGCCCGACAGGATTACTATGGCAATACTACTCGGCATGAGCTACAACCCTTGGTTTGTCAGACTATTGTTGTGGAATACCCCTCAGCGTGAACTATAGTCATTGTCTATCCTACTCCAGTGTTTATCCCTTTTAGTCAATTAAAACCCTCTCCTTATCTCTAAGGTAGGCATGTTAGAACATCACCATCCCAGATGCATTCCATTGTTCACGTAAATCTATCTTAATTCTCTCGAATCTAAGAATCTATTTCTAGAAAAATGGCAATCTCTCGAAAGCTTTTACAAGGTCTAGAAATATTTTGCCTAGGTACCAGGCAATCTCTCGAAGCTCTTACAATGTCAAGGCAAAAGGTTAAAACAGTGAAAAAAACAAAACTTAACAAAAACATACCTAATCATTCATTAACGGTAAAATAAAAAATCATCCAAGCATTCCCAACACCAAATAAAACAATTTATGGTGTGGTTAACATCGTCCCAAAAATGTTCATTAAGTATAAGTCCTTAGAAAAATAAAACATGAAGAACAAGAAGAAGAAAAACTCCAGAACAGAGCTCTGTCGTGACATTAGACCACCACCATGACTGCTCTGGCGCACCAACCTCTCTCGAGGGCCTGGCCGCCACCCCAGCGAAGCCTGGCTATAAAGTGCACAAAGGGCGGACAAGTGAGGGCGGTGGAAAAAAGGACGCCACGACCTCCTTTTTCTAAACCTAGGGTATTTTCTCTGTATGATTCTCCCATCTCTCCCTCTTTTTGGCAGCTGTGATTGCTAATTTATTAAGGGAATTTTCCTAGGGTTTCGCATCATTAAATGCTCCCTAAGTACCCGTGTTTTCTTGTCCAAGCTATAAATGGAAAGTGGCTAGATATTTTCAGAATCTTGGGCTTGCTTGCACGTGAGGTCAATTATAAAATTGACAGGTGACGTCAGCAGTTCGTCAGATCCGCGTCATACTTGCAAGATAAATCTTGCCTTGGCAAGAAAAATCTGTTCCTCACTGTCTTCGTCTTCTGTGTTCCATTGGCCCTAGCAAATTAATTTGTTTTGGCAAATAAGTTCTTCCTCAGTCATTTCCTGCATTATCATAATCAACAAACAACATTTCTCATCAGTAACATCAGTTTAATCAAATAAACTTTTCCTTGGCAAAACTTATCCACCACATGAAAATATGTCCTAAATGCAACTATATGCAGCTAAAATGCTATGTCAATGGCTTTTATACAATCAATAACTTATGTAAAAATACCTAAAATATAGTCTTTTTACGGAGTTATCAATGTACAACATTGATAATAAACATGTTATAATTATTCAGTTTGATGTGTGAGTAATGAATTGGCCAAAAGGAAAATTTTTGCTTGACATGTTCTTATTATCAATGTTTGATTACCGCATCAAATATTACTTAAGATGAGTATTTTTTATAAATATGAAATATTAATGGAGTATTTGATATATTGGGATAAGGTTTAATTGTATTCAAATTTATTATTATTTTGGTTATCTTTTAATTGAAAGATAAAATTAAGAGAAATTGATTGGTTGACAATATTTATATGGTTTTATTTATATTGTTAATATAAATTTTTTTCAATCGGTTCTTTTAGTTTTGATTGTTGGTTATTAGAATATATATATTTTGAAACAAATTAATTCATATTTTCACCGAGTCTGATATTTTGATAGATCAATTGAAACATAATGCAACCAAAGTGCCCTCTTTTGTGTAAACTGATTTATTTAAAATATCAAGATGATTATGTGTTTCTTGTGATTCATGCATTTATTAATATAACCAAAGGAAAGTTAATATTTGGCCGGATTTCAATTGACACCTGTGGTAATATTATGTGACAATAATAACGTACTTTATATGAGCATTAAATTAGTCTATTGCTTGACATAACTTATTGTCAATGTTTGATTACTACAACAAGAGTATCGTTTACTGTTAATATTATTGTCCAAATACTTAATACTGATGTAGTGTTCGGTATCTTGAGATGGGAATTAATCATTATTTTTTAATTTATTTGTTTACTTAAGATTTGATCTTCAATCTTATTTATATTTTGTTCTATATTTAGCTAATTATTTATTTATTGCTATCACAATATCTACTATTATACATTTTCTGCTCTTGCTTAAGAAAACAAATATTAAGATATGAGAAAATGCACTTACATAAGTTTTTGGTTGTATGAATATAGACTTTGCACAAAGGAAAGAACAATTTTCACTTCTCATGGGAGACAATATCCTTAATTGGTATAAGGGATTTTGAGAGGTGAAATTTGTTCAAATTGCATGAGTCCAGTGAACACAACATTTTAAAAGCCTTTAGGAACACATAATTAGAAAAGATTACTAAGGGTAATGGTTTCCTTGACGAAATTGAGAAATATTTTCCTAAAAATGTTAAGGTTTAAATGACATCATTTTTGACTTCTTTGATGTTATGAAGTATAAGAGTCAAGGAAATGTGAGAGAGTACATTATCAATATGTTTTATATTGCTTCAAGACTTAAGCCACTTAAGATTGAGTTTTCTTCTTCTGAAGAGTTACTGATGCATGATGTGAGTGCTATAAATTGAACGCAAAATATGTGCAAATATACACAGTTGATCAAGTAATATAGTAGTGAGTGAGTATCATCTCCACATGGATTGGAGGGATTTTAAAAGATGTTATAGCAAAAAGGGTGTCATTAAATATATCTATGTATGTATGTATGTATGTATATATATATATATATATATATATATGATGGTATAGACAAATGAATAAATTTTGGTTGTGTAAAAATGGTATGAACATGTAAGAAAGTATACCTATGAAAAAAGTTTTAGTAAAGTGATGAGGTGAATAGTAAAATATTGTTGTGGCAGAAATTTAAGTGAAGTGCTGAATTAATTGAAAAATAATGTTGTAGCAAAAATTAAAATTGAACTTCAGAGAATGAAATAAGACTTGAAAACCTCACACAATCAAGCTTCTATAGGGGTAATTGGCTACGTTTTCTATGCCGAAAGTTATTCTACTTCTAGAATGGTCTGAGTATTTTATGTCTATGTTTCCTGACAAAATTTACAAAAAGTGCTCCTAGGCTATATCTAGTAAAGAACTTGATAAAACTAATACTATGACAATACCTCTCAGCGTGAACTGCAACACCAGTTTATCGAATATGTCATATCCCTTTTAGTCGAATAAAACCCTTTCCTTATCTCTAAGGCATATTAGAACATATTCATCCCGGTTTAGTTCCCTTGCTCACGTAGATCTAGCCTAACTCTCTCAATATTAGACATATATACTTAGAAAATGGAAATATTTTAAAAGCTCTTACAAGACTAAGCATTCAAAATATAAACAATAAGCAAAACAACATTTAAATATAAAAACACTTCAATCATTCATTAACACAAAATAAAAATTGTTTAAAGCAAACCCAACACCAAATAAATTAGTTCATGGTGGGGCTAAGTTCACCTTTCATCAACGATAAGTACAAACCCATAGAAAATAAATAAATAAAAGCACAAGGAGAAGATAAACTCCCAAATGATCTGCTGCAGTGAAGCTTAGAACCACCTCCTTGAAGCTCTTTAGCGAGCTAGCCTCTCTCAAGGTCCTAACTGCTACCCCTTCGAAGCTTGGCTATGGAGGACACCATGAAAAATGAAGAAAAGAAGAATAAAATGGAGGTTTGTGAGCTACCACCTCCCTTACTTAAGTCACTTCCAAAAGTCCTCTCGAATGTAGGGTATCCTTAGGTATTTATAGTGGGGAATTTTCTAGGTTTTGGGCCCAAAAAATTCCCTTTATACCCTAGTAATCATACCCTAAACATGAATATGAGGCAAACTAATAGGTGGTCCTAAAAATATCAGTAGGGAAGTGCAATCATGTGAGCCTTGGATAGCAGACAACTTGATATTTTTGTTATTTTGTCATTCTCTACTCCGAGGATTGCTGTCCAAAAATACTGTTGCGAAACTTTTCTCCTCAGCTACTTTCTTTGCCTGTACAACACCACAACCACAAGACCTTTCCCTTCAGCATCATCAGTTTTAGCAATAAATTTATGCTACAACAAAACTTTTCTACCACATGCAATAATATGACCTAAATGCAAAGAAATACTACTAAATGTTATGAAAATAGATTTAAGACACTCAATAACATACGTAAAAAGGCACAAAATATGGTCTTTTTACGGAGTTATCACACCCCCAAACTTAAGCTATTGCTTGTTCTCAAGTAATGGATAGTGGTTACAAAAGAAAATTGCTATGGAAAAGTTCAAATCAAGATAGTCATGTGGGATAAAATTTTAGCCCTTAGAAACAATTGTCTTCAACATGCTAAATAAGTTAAGAATTCAAGAACTCTACCATAGGCCAAGATCCTTTGTACGTGTGTATGTGTGATTATATCTAGTCTATGCTTAACAAAGTTAGAAATTTTCCAGGCAAGTTGTCTTGTTTTGCTATAACATTTATTTATCCATTAAGCATAACTTTCACTCTCATTTCCTTAATACTTAAATTTTTTATTTCTATGAGGGGAGTCAGCTTATCACAACTATTGTCGCACACTCTAGATGAATTGGAGCATACATTCCATCCCCCATCCTGTGACTACTTTCATTCACTCATATGTTGCGGCTGTTATTTATTTATAAAGGGTATACAGGTAATTATATCTCACTGAAGGAGTTTAATTTAGCATTTCTAGCTTCATATAGCCTTTAAGTTCATTAACATTAATTTATGCTAAGGCATGCAAGAGTTCTTTCATAAAAAAATTTTGAAGTTCCTTAAGCATAGAAAACATACAATCGTGTTTAATGAATTACAAAGAATCAAGTCCTAAAGTTGGTTCCATCATTCGCAACAGTCGTGTACATTCAATTCTAGACATAACAAACGTTTTTATAATCATTGGGCATCATCAACTTATTCCAATTAACGAACTTAATCCTAACAAATGTCATACCAAAAATTTATGCTAACACTATCAATGCAAATGCCTAACTATGATCAATACCTCCCCCAAACTTGAGGGATGCATTATCCTCGATGCATGAATACTACATTAAACTAAACTAAACTAGATAAATGTAAATGTAAATGCAAAGAGAGGTACCTCATTGTAGTGGTGAAACGGTCTTGCTCCCCGCACGTCTTTTGCATCTCTTCAGTGGGGTAGGGCTATCCTGATCAGTTTCATCAATGGTGTGTGGAGGCGTTGCAATAACAGATGCCTCGGTAGGGTTTGGGATTGCACGTCCAGTAGATATATTCAGTCTGTGTCTTGTCATGGGTGGATCAATTTGTTACGACGGATATTTGGGGGTTCTTGTATGGTTGCTCAGTGGTCTCAGTTTCCATATCCTCGGTTGGATCTCCTCCTATTCTATTTGATTAGGCTCTAACACTTGGGTGCGGTTAGAATTCTCTAAGCTGTGTTGGGCATTGGGGATGTCTTCCTCTTCCTTGATAAATGGGGAATGGTGAGTAGTGATCGGATCAGTTGGGATTGGCGCACCGGGTGGAATTTCATCTGCTGCAGCATTTTCTTCTTGAAGGGTTTCACCAGCAAGTGCTGCAGTGTCTTTTGGTTTTGCCAAAATCTCATTCGGGAACGGAGGGAGTTCATCGAGGGTTATAGGTAACAACTCTTTAAAGAAAGATGAGATCATCACATTCTATTCCTTAACATAAGTAAAGAATGTGCGTAAATTTCCCTCCAAACTATCCACTTGCTCCTTCATCTCTCGCGAGGCTGTTACCACAGCTTCCATTCTTGTCGCGGTGATAGTTTTTATTCCCTTCTCCAAAGTTGCACATGGGTTTTTGTTTTCTTCTCCAAAGTTACACCTGGGGCATCTTCATCGAATCTCATTAGCTCTGAGATCTTCTCTTTGGTGATCCAATTCTTACTTGGCATAATTTCCTCCAGGGGCTCCTCTATCACCTTACTTTTTCAGCATATGGCGGTGATCAAGTTGGGGAATATCAAGTTACCCTTATTCTATTTTGCATAATCATAGACCTGCTTCACAATAACATTAGTCGGATGCCCCTAAATAATAGAGTGGAGAAGAAGTAGTCGTTGCAGCAGAACAATAGTATAATATGAAGTTGGCATCAAACGGGTTTTGAGGAAATAATTCCATAATTTTGTTTGGGGCTTTAGACAGTGACGTTTCACGCTTAAATTGCTGGACGTGTCCCATTTCCAACTGGATCCTCATAAGTACAAGTTCTCTAAGAATCCTTTGAATGTCTCAGTGTTAACTTTGTCCATAAATTTTCCATGGTGATGTTCAACATTGTCGAGCTTAAAGAAGCAGTTGATGGATGATGGGGTAAAACATATTTATTTGCCACACATGTAGATTACATGTTGTGATGGATTAGTGAGATGAGTGTAAAACTCTCTCACTGTCGCATGGGCCTATGGTGTCATATTGGGATGCCGAGGCAACCCCTAAATTTCAAAAACTGCTCATTTTCTTTTCAAATATACTGAATGGTATCAATAATAAATATAAATAACAATTATAAAATATTCAATAAACTAGAGCTCCATGACACATAGTTTGAATCAAAATAATACAACTTTGTCTCATAAATCTGAAAACATAAGTAAGGTCCTATGAATACATATGCCCTCTAAGCTACGGTACAATACTCTGAAGGAGATGCTGGAAGTCCTACTACGACGACGCTCCACGAACTACTCAGCTACTGACCTGCCAACGGAAAACATCCAAAGGCTGAGTTTACAAAGCCTAACAGTATAATCACTAATCTAGATCAATATTAAGAGTTTCATAAACATAAATATACTGAAAATATGGCAATAAGCAGTAGGTACATGCATGATCTAGATCAAGTACTACCTACCTAAGGCTTAATTGTTCTATCACTGACGTAGAATGACTCATGCTTCCCTTAATCCTATGCTAAGGGCTTCACCATGAGTACACCTTTAAAGGGTAACTAACCCTAATGACTAACAAACATGATAATCATCCTACTTCTAAAGTAACTCGGGTGTCGTGACTATTTCCCGAGAGTCATACAAAGGCTAATTTTATGACCTCCTAACTGTTACTATTTATAACTATTCTGAGTTATTACGAATTCTCGTTTACTTCTTTCCCTAGCCTCTATCTCACTCGTTCTCTAATCTATAATGTTACCCAAGGGTTTATTAGTCTGTTATTACTGATAGACTGCTATAATCTTGTAGTTCTATGCTTAAGGATATTTTAGCCACTTGTCTAACTTTAGAGAAGTCTCTACACATTTTGTGACTTCACGGTGATTACTTTATTCGTTGTTTACTAGATGTGATATTGATTATCCCGATACCTGACTCGTGTTTATTTCTGGGTAATCATACTCTATCGTTCTTACTAAGCTTCCCTTAACTCGCTGTTGAACTAAGGGACAATTGTACGTCCATTACTCTCTGTCGTTCTTATGGTACATGACTCTAACTTTTCATAATATGATTAGTCGATCATACCTCTTATTGGTACACCCTATACAATGGTCCTTCATCTGTAGATACTCACTACCTATCCAATTGATGATTTCTTGGATGCTTTATGCCTGCTATGGTTACTCTGGTTGTAACTCACCCCTACAAGTGTTTTTTGGGTCTCTTTGTCCATTTACGTCCCCCACAGACTATGTTATATCATTACGGACCATCCTTAGCTCTTACGAACCTTAATCGGGTCGAAATTGATCAATCAAGGTGAGTAGTATTGATACTCTACTTGTAGTATCGATACCCTAGGGTCAAATGTAACACCCATAACCCGCAAACATCTAAAAATACGAGCCATAGATATCACATCAAACTGAACAATATTCACTATTCACAATTGTTTAATTTTTTTAAAACATTCATATTTCAACTTTAAAACCATCTATATCTACTTAGATTTTCATATCATTTAAAAACATAAAATTATTCTATGCATACCAAATACTGATAAACTAAACTAATCAAAATAAACAGTCCTAATTTACTATCACAAACCATTTAATCAAAAACTGATAAAGCATACTTATAACATAATTATACATGCCACTACTAGTCAAAAGAAACATCGATGATGCCTTACTGATACTGATATTATGGATGATCTTCACAAGATGCTTAGGAGGCTCCTCACAATACGTCTGTATCTCTATCAATCCCTACCATGAAAATCATCACGCTCTAAGTACAACTTAGTGAGGCAGTAATACTAAAGGTGAGAATAAATAAATAAAGTATTAAAATATATAAAAACATTTAAAAATAATTCATACAAAACTTTCAGAACGTTCAAACCAGATATCTCATGTTTTATCTTTATCAGAAACCTAAAAAGAATCATCTAATGATTTTTTTACAAAATCATAATAGTTCATATCAGACAGAATAATCAAACAACATTCATTTTGAGTCAGACACTTTTCAGAACTTTTATATTTCATTTTCACAACCCAAAGTATATTTAAGAGAATATAAGGTGCGTGAGTTAGATAAGTGTGCGCAATAAGCATCTCAGTGCTATTATCAGAATCAAAACATATAAGTACACACAGTGCTATCATATCAGAAATCACAATATGCACACAAAGTGCAATCACAACGGAATATATAAATATATACTAGTGTACCCACCGATACACCACAATATATCAAATTCAATATATAATCACTCCACCTCATGGCATGCCAATTGTACCTTTGACTCCCAATACAACATACATTGGGCTTTCATTTCAATCCATAATAATTTGATAAACAAATCATATCATAATCAGAATTATATTCAAATCATATTCGTAAAACATGACATGGGTAGTTTATACCCAAAATCAATCATAAAACTTATTAAAATATTACGGATATAATTCTATAATCAAAACATAATTCATATCTTTGAAATAAATAATGTGAGGTTGACTTATCGCAAGTTGTCCTGGATCAAAATAATTACATAAATAAGCTGCACTCACATTTACCTCACTACCGAACCTTTATATTCTAATTCTTTATTCGTGAACTTTTTCTTTCCTTTCAAGTCATTTGGATCACTAGGTTTATTGTAATCTGACAACATAACATAATAATAAAATATTCAACTATAACTTAGTATCGTATTAACATAATTTAAACTTAAAAATAAAAGTCTATATAAAAATAAAAATCGATACAACTTAAGTTATGCTTTCATCCAAAATTCAAATTTCTCAAAATACTCTTTAGATCTCATAAAAATTTATTTCCAACTTAAATCCCTCAACTTTTTCCAATTACACATTAAACCAAAATTTTGAATTCTTTCTAAAATTCACCTCAAATTTTCCATTAAATTCATAATGGCCCTTCACTATTATGATTGATAACTCCGTAAAAAGACTATGTTTTCTATCTTTCTACTTAAGTTATTGTGTGTCTAGAAGTCGTTGTCATAGCATTTTAGTTGCATTTAGTTGCACTTAGTTCATATTTGCATGTGGTGGATAAGTTTCGCCTAGGCAATATTTATTTGGCTTAACTGATGCTGCTTAGGAGGAAGGTTATTTGTTGGCTGTGTTGATGCAGGAAATAACTAAGGAAGAATTTATTTGCTGAGACAAAAACTATGTCCAAAGGCTAGAGGAACATAGGAAGACGACAATGAGGAACATATTTATCTTGCCGAGGTAATATTTATCTTGTAGATCTGACATGGTTCAACAACTGCTGATGTCATTTCCCCAGCTTCATCCTCATGTGCAATCACGCCCTTCAAGAAAATTGACTACTTCCAACCGTCTTTCCATTCATAACATGGGTAAGTCAATGAGGGTATTTAGGGAATTTCTAAGGATACAAAACCATAGAAATTCTCACTATAAATACCTCATTATATCCGTCCAAAAAAAGAGAAGAAGCAAGGAGAGGATTTACCCTAAGTTTGGAGTAAGCGACCGTAACACCTTATTTTCTACCGTTCCCCCACTCGACCATCCTTGGTGCCCTCCATAGCTAGACTTCACCGGAGCAGCGGCTAGGCCCTCGAGAGAGGCTGGCTGCTGGAGCAGGCGTGGTGGTGGTCAGAATGTCACGACAGATCTTTGTTTGGGAGTGTTTCTTCCTAAGTTCTTAATTTCCAATTGCTTAAGGGGCTTGTACTTAATGTTTAACTCTTGGATGATATTTGCCACACCATGAACTGCTTTACTTGGTGTTGGTTATAGTTTTGATCAAACGTTGTTTAGATGTTATTGAATGAAGAAGTTTGTTTATACTTAATATTGTTTTGTTCATTGTTTTAATATTTTGTCTTGACACTTTAAGAACTTTTGAGAGATTGCCTGGAGCCTATACAAAACATTCCTAGACTTTGTAAGAGATTTCGAGAGATTTTCATTCTTCTTGGAATAGATGCCTAATATCGAGAGAGTTAGGAAAGATCTACGTGAACAATGGAACTAATCCGGGATGGTGAGGTTCTTATCCTCCTTAGAGATAAGGAGAGGGTTTCATTCGAATAAAAGGAGTAACTACTTGACTAGGATAAACAACAATTACAGTTCACACTGAGGGGTATTGCCATAACAACAGTTTGACAAACTAAGGTTGTAATTCATGCCAAGTAGTATTGTTGTAACACCATTCTTGAATACTCCAGTAATCCTGTCGGGTAACTTAAGCATAGCACACTAAGTTATTCTAGATATAAAGTAACTTTTTGCCTTACCAAAACCAACCTAAGTGCTCCATAAAGAAGTCTGTCTGTGTGAGGTTTCTCTGAATATATTGAACCCAACACTTTTAATTTTCTTAATAATTTTGATTCGTTTACTTTTACAATTTTTCCTTGCCTCGACTAAACTATTCTACACACCATACTTCACAATATTTCTTGCCTAGATAGTACTTTCCCATTCATTTATTTCCTTTGGTACTACTTGTTTTTGTTTCGACAAAAATTTCAAGACTAGTTCGTGGTACCTAACTCTAGCTATAGCAAAACATCAATAATTCCCACCAATCCCTGAGGATATGATAACTCTTCTTACTACTATATTACTTGCATCGATTGTGTATACTTGCACAAATTTGCTTGTCTTAGCATATACATTTACGAGTGATCAATGATCATATCACATTATTCACATGAAATTCCAGCACTTTCATAAAACATTCAAATCAACACTTAAACATTCAAAAACTTGCAAATTAATACTAAACTTTCTTAGACTTTTCAACTTTAACCATCCAATTTAATAAACTTGCAATTCAACCCCAATTCAATATTAAATTCAAAAAATCAGCAAACTTATAAAAATTTCCAAAATTAGCATAATTTACCCAAATGATACTCTTACATTTAATAACTTGCAAATAAGTCCCCTATTTTCTTGGACTTTTCGAGTTCCACCCCAAATTTTGAAATTTGGTTCCAAACAACTTTCCAATCTTAACTTTCCAACATCTCAATACAAAAATTAACATTGAACACCCCAAAATTCACATTTAGACATTAATGTCCCATAATTCTTAAAACTTGCAAACTAGCCCTTTTACACTTTCAAGGTTCCAAATTGATCCAAATTAATCTCCAATTCACATAGAGCACATCTAATATCATTTCTAATTCATAGGAAAATTTTCAACTTTTCCCCCCAATTTCTTTCCTATGGCTGAATGCTTCTGTCACCTAAGGGGGACTTTTTGTTCAATTTCAAGCATGAATTCAACCTCCTATGATTAAATTCATGCAATTCCAATCATCACAACATCAAATTGAATAAAAAATCCCGTCATTCTCATAAACACTAATATGTCAAAACCTTATATATGCATGTACAAATAATTTTAATCATTATACATGCTTTAGAAATAATCATCAACATCAAAAACATAAAAGTACTTCACCATTTCTTCAAGATCACCAAACTCCTCCTTAAACCCTAATCATCAAATCTCAACACACAAGCATCTTCACCAAACAATATTAGTACCAAACTATAGAGAATTTCATGTAGGTTAATTCTCTATCTAATAACTTAATAAAAAAAATCAACAAATAAGCTTGAAATCAAATTAAAAAACTCATACCTTGGAGAACTTGTTTTTTCGGCCTTAAGGAGGAAGTTGGCTGAAAATATGATGATTTTGTTTGATTATTCTAGTATTTAATGAATAATACACATGTCATTTATCTAATTTAATTGAATTTAAAATTCAATTAATGAGAAATTACAAAAATACCATTAGTGAATCTTGAAAATTACCAAATGCTATTGTATTATCTTCCATTAAATATTCCTTGGTCAAAGATGAATCAACTTGGTTTTGACTTTCTAATTTGGCCATGCAATATTTGAAAATTGCGTTTTAGTCACTAAAATTCCATTGTTCGGCCCAAACTGAAAAATTACATTGTTCTGTGCTAAATTTCTCTGATCTAAAATATGGAAATAATATTTCCAACCATTTTCTAACATCCTTCAAATTTTCATGAAATTCTGGTTCGATCCGATTATCTGATTTCAATATCGAACTTTATTTTTTTATAGCTTTTAACACAAATTCCATACTGAAAATATGATTCCCAAGAAAATCCTTGTTTTAAGCCAAATTGTTCATTTACGGGCTGAAATATATAACTTTTCAAAATTTCATTTTTGGTTCCTAAATTTTTTAAAGTTTACACTTTAGTCACCAAACTTTTAAAACTTACATTTTAGTCACTAGATAAAATTTGGATTATTACATCAAGTATCGATACCCTATGAGTATCGGTACCAAAAATATATTATGCTACTAAAATTGAGTCCTGGTTTCGAGACCATTACCTTTGGTATCAAGATTGAAGGGGCAATATCGATACTCCCTGCTTGAGATCCCTAATTTCCCCCCAATTCATCCATTATCGATACTGTTCATTCCAGTATTAAGACTAGAATCCAAAAAAGGTTTACTTAGGCTCGGGAACACACCTAAAATTACTCATAAGGTCATAGTTTGGTTTCTAATCGTGTGTTGAAACTTTAGAAAGCTAATTAGGGTCATTGAGTGTCTTAAAAACATATGTTTTACATCAAATTCATCATCTATGGCTTAAATTAAGTTTGAAACCCAAAAAGATCAAATACTCAAATCCTAGCAAATCATCATATTTATGTAAGCCTTAACACTTCAAAGGATTATAAATACACTACCTTGATGCTAAGATCCCGAAATAAAGCTCCTTGCTTATCCAAACTCCTTCTCTTAGTGATTTGGATAAAACACCCACTTTTCTATAGCTAGGAATTAATCCAAGAGTTGATTCATTGAAATTGTGTTGTTGGAGGAATTATGAACGAATTTGAAGCATGAAAAAGGACTCAAGATCTTACCTTTGTGTTATGGAAATTTGAAGAGGAAATGGGAGAAGGAATATGAGAAAGGAAGAAGAAATGAAGAAAATAGGAAGACCAAGTGAAATAAAGTCTTAATCTTTTCAAAAAGGGGAAAGTACACTTTTTATATCCCACAACTTCCACTATTCAAAAATCTCCTTTTTATGGCTAATTGGGCCCAATTCCAACCCAATTAAGCCCAAATACTTAATTTTTATAATTTACACATGGTCCATTTACCTCTCGGGTAAACTCGAAACTACTAGCCTGAAATTTGGGTTGGTACAAAAAACAAATTATTTATATAAAAATACAAAAATAAACTTCTATAGCAAAATTTTTTAAAAAGAAGACGGGGCAAACTTTCAATCGTCGTGGAGAAGAAGTGCTGACTTGTCTTTAGGATTGGGGTTGTAGTCTAGGCTAGGATTGGGGTTGTAGTCTAGGCTCTCTGACGTTGGCCATTCACCTTGAATATGGTGCCATCGTTTAGGTTTTTGATGTTCACCACTACATGGGGATAAACATGATGTACTTGGAATGACCCAGACTATCGGGATTTGAGCTTGCCCAGGAATAGCTTCAGCCTAGAGTTATATAGGAGTACCTGTTGACCTTCATGAAAATGTAGCGGCAAGACTTTTCTGTCATGCCACTTCTTTTTTTTCTTGTACTGACGGGTATTTTCATATGCTTGAGCTCTAAACTCCTCTATCTTATTTAGGTCTAGCAATCTCTTTTCACCAGCTAACTGGGCATCCATGTTAAGCTTATTGATCACCCAATAAGATTTATGCTCTAGCTCCACGAAAAGATGGCAAACCTTGCCATAAACTAGCTTGAAGGGTGGCATGCCAAGTGGTGTCTTGAATGTTGTGTGATAGGCCTAGAGTGCTTCACCGATCTTGGGAGACCAATCATTCATCTTAAAATTTACCATATTCTCATGGATTCGCTTAATATCACGGTTGAATACTTCAACCTACTCATTAGTCTGGGGATGATATGCCATAGCAATTTTATGCCATATCACATATCTTTGTAATGCTTTAGCAATAAATTTGTTGTCGAAGTGAGTGCATTCATCACTTATGATGGCTTTAGGTGCTCCAAACCTTGTGAAGATGTTCTTGTAAAGGAATTTGAGCATGATCTTGGAGTTATTTCTCAGAGTTTCTATAGCCTCAACAAATTTGGACACATAGTCCACTGTTAGGAGTATGTAGAGATCACTAAAGGAAGAAATGAAGGGTCCCATGAAATATATTCCTTATACGTCGAAGAGTTTCACCTCCAAAATAGTTTTCCATGGAATTTCATGTCTCCTCGATATTTTCCCAATGCATTGGCATCAATTACATGCCTTGTAGAAGTCATTCACATCCTTGAATAGAGTGGGCCAGTAAAAACCAGACTGGAGGACTTTTACTGTAGTCCTAGTTACACCGAAATGCCCCCACATGGGGATGTATGGCAATGAAATAAAATGTCTCTCTACTTTTCTTCAGGGACGCACCTTTGAATCACCTGATATGTATATTGCTTGAATAAGTAGGGTTCATCCCAGTAATAAAGTCGCACGTCATGTCTGAACTTCTTTTTTCCTGGTTATTTAAATCAGGAGGCAAAACACCACTAACTAGAAAATTAACTATGTTAGCGTACCACGATATTGTCACACACAAAAAAATTTCTCATTAGGGAATTACTCCCTAATCTCTAAGTGTTCATCATATGCAACATTGTTTTCAAGCCTAAAGAGATGATTGGTCACATGGTTCTCAATTCATTTCCTATCTCTAACCTCAAATTTGAACTCTTGCAATAGTAGTATCCACCTCATGAGTCTAGGCTTGTAATCTTTCTTAGTCACTAAGTATTTGATAGCTGATTGATCAATGTGAATTATGACCTTAGTGCCTATCAAGTAGGACCTAAACTTATCAAATGCAAATACTACAATAAGTAATTCCTTCACAGTGGTTGTGTAGTTTACTTGTGCTTCATTTAAGGTTTTACTAGCATAATAAATAAAGTGAAAAATCTTACCTAACCTTTTCCCTAACACTACTCCCATAGCACGATCGCTTGTGTCGCATATTAGTTCGAACGGAGTAGTCTAATCCGGTGGGATAACTATGGGTATCGAGATCATCCTCTCCTTTAGCTCCTTAAATTCGTCATACCAATTTTTGTCGAACAAGAAAGATTGATTTTGTTGTAGCAAAAGGCACATAGGCTTGGAGATTTTTTATAAGTCTTTTATATATCTTCGATAGAAGCCTGCATGCCCTAAGAAGCTTCAGATACCCTTCACAGTGGTAGGTGGGGGTAGTTTCTCAATTACTTTGATCTTCTCCTTGTTTACCTTGTTCCCTTGTTTAAAATCTTATGCCTTGGCACAGTGCCTTCGGTCAGCATGAATTGACACTTTTCCCAATTGAGCATCAGGTCCACCTCTTCACATATCTTCAGTACCTTCGCTCAATTACCAAGGTATTTTTCAAATTCATCTTCTACGATGGAGAAATTATCCTCAACCATGTCCGAGAAAATAACCAACATTCACCTTGAAAAGTTGTTGGGCATTTCATAATCCAAAGGGAATCCTCCTAAAGGCGTAAGTACCGTAAGGGCATATGAAGGTGGTCTTCTCCTAATCCTCCAGCGCAATGGCAATCTGGTTGTACCCAGAATATCCATCGAGGAAGCAATAGTAAGCTTTGCATGCCAATCGATCTAGCATTTGATCAATGAAGGGGAGGGGAAAGTGATCATTCTTAGTGGCCTTGTTTAGCTTGCTGTAATCCATGTATATCCTCCATCCGGTGATGATTCTTGTGGGTAAGAGCTCATTGTCTTCATTGTTCGCCATGTTCATGCCTTTTTTTAGGGGGGACGCATTGTACCAGGCTAACCCACAAGCTATTGGATATGAGGTAGATCACTCCAATGTCAAGCCACTTGATTATTTCCTTTATTACCATATTCTTCACAATAGGGTTGATTTTTCTTTTTGGTTTGACAGAATTGTTATGGCATTCATCGATTAGAATCTTGTGCATGCATATAGTTAGACTTATGCCCTTCAGGGTCACCAATGGTCCAACCTATAGCTTTTATGTTGTGAAAAAACATTTAGCAAACTACGTTGTTGGTCAAGTATAAGAGTAGAAATATAATTACCGGTAATGTTTCATTACTACCCAAGTAATCATATTTAAGATTTGACGATAAAGGTTTCAGCTCTAAGGTAGATGCATGTTGTAGGAAAGGTTTTGGAGGAATAAATTCCTCAAAATTCAAAGGTTCGAATTGCGTACCTGGTCTAGCTATGAGTAAGCTAGATTGCTGCACCTCAGGTGGAAATTCCCTGAGCTCCTCAGTTTCATCTTTGTTGAACTATACATAGTCCTCGATTTGCACAAAATTGCTGCAACAAAAGTTTACAACTTCCTCATCTACCACAGAGTCCATATCTATAATACACTGACACTCCTCAGAACCATCCACGTACTTTAAGGGTGTTGAACACATTGATGGTTACACTTTGATCGGCCACCCTTATGGTGAATTAACCTTTTTCACAATCAATCAAGTAATTTCCTATAGCTTAAAATGGGTCCCTCAAAATAATGGGTGCATTGTCATCGACCTCACAATCGTGGATGAGGAAATCAACTGGGAACACAAACTTGTCAACGTTTACCATGACATCTAAACTCTTCCTTCAGGGTTGGACATATGATCGGTGGGCTAGTTGAAGGATAATGGTGGTTGGTCGTGCGTTTCCTATCCCAAGCTTCAGGAAAACTGACTTAGGCATTAAGTTTACACTCGATCCAAGTTCGCATAGGGCTATACCCACATAATTATGACCAATAAAACAAAGGAAGATAAAGTTGGTTGAATCTTTTTACTTTGGTGGCAGGTTTCCCAGTACAAAAAAACTATTTTGTTATAACAATTGTTTCAACGCTCTCGACCTTCCTTTTCTTAGTAACGATATCCTTGAGGAATTTTCCATATGTAGGCATATAATCAATGGCCTCCAAGAGTGTGACATTTATGTATAGTTGTTCAAGGACACCAATAAACTTCTTGAATTTAAGGTCTTCAGTTTACATTTTTAACCATTGTGGGAAGGAAGGTGGGGGTCTTATCTCCTCTGTTGTTGGTGGGAGCCTAACTTTGAACTTTTCTACCATTGACAACTTTACTTTTGGACCATTCATTGTTATCCTTCTCTGAAGGTCCCACATCTTGCACTTCAGGATCATCTTGCATGATATTGGAGGTTTAATCATCTATTTACCCTCCTCCAACCTTAGCATCTTGATTAATTTGGGTGCCAATCCTCACCGACAGTGCACTGCATTGCTCTTTTACCATGTAGTTTAGTGATTTCAGTGTCACTGATAGACTATCTTTTGGAAGAGCATGTAATACTGTTGCAATCATACCCACTTGGTTCTCCAAGACTTTCAGAGATGAACTATAACTTTGCAACAAGGCTCATTGGTTTTTGATAGTTATTGAATAATCTTGCAATATATCCTTTGTGGTTGCCATGAAATCTTGGAGAATTTGTACTCGATGAAGATGTTGAACCCTTTTTAAAATTTTGCCGTGGCATATTCTGTTGAAAACCTGGGAGTTCAGTCACGTTCTGTTATCATGTGCAACTTCTTGCATTATTATTCCCTTGATTTCCCCACTAGAAATTTTGATGTTGTTGCCAACCAAGGTTGTATGTGTTCGAGTAGGGGTTTTTGTTGTTCCTATTAAAATTCCCCACATAGTTGGCAGATTCTTGGTTGTCAGGGCATTCATTCACATGATGATTGTCACGGCATAAAACATATGCAAAATTGGCTACCTTTACTTCCCATACTTCACTAGGGCGCTAAAGCTTTTTCAACATATTGGTGATGGAGGACAATTGAGCTGACACAAAGTCCTTAGCATCCAACTCAAAGGTCCCTTATGCCTTTCACCCTGTTCCTAGCCTTGAAATCGAAAATTGGTAGTCATTGTTTGCTATCCGGTCGAGGATATCAAAGACTTCTTCAGGTTACTTGTCTAGCAAAGTTCCATTTGCTGAGGCATTTAACATCATCCGAGTGGGAGAATTAACACCATTGTAAAACATCATAACTTACGCCCAGTCGTGGAATCCATAGTTGTTGTATTTGCGCAACAATCCTTTATATCGATCCCAACACTCATATATTGATTCCTCATCAGCTTGACGAAAAGATGTTATGTCATTTCTAAGTTGAGTGTTCATGTTAGGCTTATACTGCATCAAAAAGCTTTTACATAGGTCAAACCAAGATTCCATCAAGCTGAATTGAACTCCACTCAACCAAACCCTTGCTCGGTCACGTAATGAATAGAGGAATAACTTTAGCTTCAGTACATCTTCATGTGCCCCTTGTTTTCTAAATGAATTGCACACTTCCAAGAAAGCATGAATATGTTGCCTTGCATTTTCTTAAGGCACACCACCAAATTACCCGATTGAGTTTAACATGTTGAACATCACCGGTATGAGTTTGAAGTGGGAAAAATAAATCTCGAGTGCTACTATACCACGGTTGAGATCATCTAGGATAGGAGCTAAGTGATCTCGAATAACACGTGGGCATACAACATTTCTTTCATTGGGAACTGCAGCAACATTTGGATCTTCAGGATCCTCTACTTGTTTGCCTCCTTAATTTCATGGTGCATATATTTTTCTCTGAGAACGTCTCATTTGTCTGAAAAATTGTTTGATATCAGGTTCATTAAGTAATATTGGTCATTCGGTCTTCCTCAGGTCATGCATTAGCAAAACCTGACAACGACGCCAAAAACTTGATGCATTCTGTGAGTGAAATAAATTGAAAGCAAAATATGTGCAAATATACATAGTCGATCAAGTAATATAACAATGAGTGAGTATCGTCTCCACAAGGATTAGAGGGATTTTAAAAGATGTTAGAAAAAAAAGGTGTCAATAAGCATATCTATCTATCTATGTATGTATATATATGATGGTATAGACAAATGAAAAAAGTTTGGTTGTGGCAAAAAATATATGAATAGGAAAAAAGTATAGCTATGGCAAAAGTGTTAGTGAAGTGATGAGGTGACCAATAAAATAGTATTGTGGCATAAATTTAAGTGAAGTGTTGAAAATAACAGAAAAATAATGTTGTAGCAAGAATTGAAATTAAACTTCGGAGAATAAAATAAGACTTGACAACCTCACACAATCAAGCTTCTATAGGGGTAATAGGTTGGGTTTGCTATGGAAAAAGTTATTCTACGTCCAGAATGGTCTGAGTATTCTATGCCAATGTTGCTCGACATGATTTACTAAAAGTGCTCCTAGGTTATCTCTAGTAGGGAACCTACTAAATCTAATGCTACGATAATACCTCTCAGCGTGAACTGAAACACTAGCTTATTAAATACGTCATATCTATTTTAATCAAATGAAACCCTTTCTTTATCTCTAAGGCAGAGTAGAACCTAACTGTCCCATTTTAGTTCCCTTGCTCATATAGATCTAGCCTAACTCTCTTGATATTAGGCATCTATACTTAGAAAATGGCAATATCTCAAAAGATCTTACAAGACTAAGCATTTAAAATATAAACAAAGAGTAAAACAACATTTAAACATAAAAATACTTTGATCATTCATTAACACATAATAAAAAATGTTCAAAGCAAACCCAATGTCAAATAAATTAGTTCATAGTGGGGCTAAGTTCATCCTTCATCAATGTTAAGTACAAACCCATATAAAATAAAGAAATGAAAGCACAAAGAGAAGAGAAACTCACAAATGAGTTGTTGCCTTGAAGCTTAAATCCAATGCCTTGAACCTATTTAGTGAGCTAGCCTCTCTCAAGGTGCTAGTTGCTACCTCTTCAAAGCTCGGCTATAGAGGACGCCACGAAAAAAGAGGAAAATAAGAAGAAAATGTAGGTTTGTGAGCTGTCGCCTCCCTTGCTTAAGTCACTCCCAAAATTCCTCTCAAATGTAAGGTATCTTTAGGTATTTATAGTGGGGAATTTTCTAGGTTTTATGCCCAAAAATTCCCTTTATACCCTAGGAATCATACCTTACACGTGAATATGAGGCAAACTGACATGTGGTCCCAAACATATCAACAGGGCAGTGCATTCATGTGAGCATTGAAAATCTAGCAGCTTGATATTTTTGCTATTTTGTCCTTTTCTGCTCCCAGGATTTATGTCCAAAAATGCTACAAAGAAAATTTTCTCATCGACTACTTTCTTTTCTTGTACAACACCATAACCATAAGACATTTCCCTTCAGCAACATCAGGTTTAGAAATAAATTTATGTTGTAGCAAAACTTTTCCACCACACGCCATAATATGACCTAAATACGACTAAATGCTATGACAATGGCTTTAATACACTCAATAACTTAATTAAAAAAGTACAAAATATAGCCTTTTACAGAGTTATCAGTTACTTGTTCTTATAATTTCAGTATTGCTTCCTATTGATTTTAATCAACTTAAAGAGAGAAATGAACTCTAAATGAGCTCATTTTTCATTGTGTGCAAGAGAAATAAATGTTAAAGAATAATAAGTTTTAAAGTACTAATTTAAAAAGTGCATATGAAGATAAGTACAAAAATAAAATCATAATGTAGTTGTTAAGGGTTCTACTAAAAAGTGACAACGATATGTTACAAACAATTGTTCTCTTTTGAGATAAGGAGAAATTAAATTCTACAACAGTAAGCAACTACTTTGATTATTTTGAGTAATTTAGGGGCTATAGGTTTTATGATCTCATAATTAGGAATATTTTAAAGGTGAGATCTATAATATTAGTTTTTTAGGATATTGGGTTTAGAGGGAGAAGTAAAGTTTGAGTAACTGATTTTAAGGAGGAATTATATTATAAATCAATTCATATTATCACTTTTGATGATATCCGTGTGTTCATACATGTCGTTAATCAAGAAGTGAATCTAAAATCTCAATAAGGTTATTTTGAACAATTCTCCAATTAAGATGAGAAATTATTGTGGAAGAACAAACTCAACAACCTCAGAGAACACGTGTCACTAAGAAGATCCATGAGATGAGGGAAATAATATTTAGATTATTATGTTGTATTTCTCCAAGAATTAAGGATGAAAGTGGAATGATGAAAGATGATCTAATCATCTTTCATCACGTCATAAAAGTTATGACTCTCAAAAGTGGACTAATGCCATAAAAAAGAGTATAAATTTCTATACAAGGTAAAAACGTTTGAGAACTTGTCTTATTACCTGAAGGTGCAAAACTGATTGGCTGCAAATGGATATTTAAAACCAAGATGGATGCAAATGGTGATGTTGACAAGTATAAGGCATGTCTTGTATATAAAGGATATACTTAGAAATAAGGCATTTTTTGTAGAGACTTTCTCTTTGGTTTCGTTCAAAGACTCCTTTAGGATAATCATGATACTTGTTGCTATATTTGATTTTGAGTTACATAAATTGGATTTCAAAATTGTGTTTCTCAATGGTAGCATTTATGAAATATTTTATATAGTGTAATTAGAAAATTGTGTCTAATGATACAAAATTAATGATATGCAAATTAGGGAAATCCATTTATGAGTTTAAGTATGACTCCCATTAATTTTATAACAAATTTCACCAGGTTTATACGCATTCAAACATAGCGTATGTTTTTAGGATACTAAACAAATATTTAAGCAATTAGGGCATAGATCGTTGGATATCGGCCAAATTGATTCATACAATACATTTAATGAAAAATGTTACATGCTCACATATCAAGGGTATAGTAAGTAAGAGATCATCATGTTTATGGACTCCAACTTATTGGAATATGGATGCAAAATTTTGTCACATGAATTGTTAATTATGGATTGATAAGAAAGACCATTTGAGTTATGTTGTGACAACTAGTTGTTGTCTTTTATTCCATATATAACATAAACTCTTATGTCTAAGCAAATAGACATTATGTTTCCGGTTGTTAAAGAAAAATCAGAGTAGTTATGTGTTTATAGAGCATATTGGCACAAACTTGTAATTGCGTGCATATTATGGAAATGTCACCTAAGGTCTTTCAAGAGCACACTACTCATGTGGGTGTAATATCATTTAAAGATTTCGATTCTAGTGGGAGATTGTAATTTTAATGCTTGTTTGTTATAAACACAATTTCAGTTACTTTAGTTTAAAGATATTTAAATTAAAGTAATTTTCTACAAAAATAAAGTTTATCATGGTTTATCCACACTCTGGTTATGGTAAAATTTGATCTCACTAACTTTTACAGAAGACCAGCTAGAAATAGACATATTTCGTTCACATTGCAACACCCATCTCCTGTATACCTTTCCATACACGAGATACAGATGTCACATCACTTTTAAAACATTTTCTCATTTGAAAACTCGTAAAATTTTGTTTCAAATTTTAAAATCCACACAATTTAACACAATGATTAAATATTCATTGCAACATATTACTAAAACTATCATTTTAAATGCATTCCAAATTTTTTCTTAAGTTTGATTACATGCCAGCAAATTTTCAAATAAACATGATTGTCCTACTGTTACTGATGAGAGTCAACCTTAGATTAATGATAGCTGCTATTGCACCCCTTACACTATTAGTCTTTGCTTTTACCTACGTATGAAATCAACACATGTTAAGTATTTACTTAGTGAGACATAATACTGTAAAGAATTTGCAATTTATAAATAAGTATCTTATGACTATTTAATGAATAATTAAATCGCATACTCCATAAGGATCAGATAAATCATTCTCAATTAAACTAGATTTCTTTCATACAATCATTAAATTATTCTTAGTAGGCCCAGCATACCTATCCTTTTGTATATTTTCCCAATTATTTATTTTCCCTACGTACATTAAATGAAAAAGTAATGTACATATATTGCATCAAAGTGCCAAATGGTCCTTTATCTTTTATAATTATCATGAGCGACACCTTATATCCCGTTAATACACCGTTATGTATTTTCATTGGTGGCATCCTTTCATGCCAAATATGCATTGTTATACATTTTCATTTATGGCATCCTTTCATGCCAGCTATGCACAGATAGACAATTAGTCTTTTATCTCAAAGGCATTTAACCTTTCATCTAACTGACATTATTGGAACCTTTCTTCTAAATGCACAGTTAGGCATTTAATCTTTTACTCAAAGGCATTTAGCCATTCATCTAACTTGCAATATTGGAACATTTCTGCCAAATGCACAGCTAGGAAATTAATCTTTTACTCAAAGGCTGTAACAACCCGGAATAAAATTTAGAGAAAAAAAAAATTTAATTAAGTAATTTGGCAAAATTTGAGGATTAAATTGAAAGTTTTCAAAATTGTAGGCCATTTTAGAAGTTAAAGGAAATTCAGGGACCAAGCCCTACATTACTCCTTTTAGTGTCGGCAGAAAATTTCATTTAAGCGTATGAATGGTTTTCTGTTTTCAAAACAGAAAACAATTGTGAAATTCCTCCTCCCGCACTCTACTTCAAAGCCGATTCCGACGCCGTCCGAATTCCGATCGTTGTTTTGAAACCACCGTTGTGTTCATCATCGAGCGAGGAATAAACCCTTCAAATTAATTGAAGCGAAACGCGGCCAAACGTCGGGAATTTCCAGTCAAAGTAGCGACGGTTTTGTTAGCTCTATCGCCGAGGAAATCTTAAATTCACCGCTGATCGTTGCTCCGTTTACGACACCTCCCGCACCATCGTGTTCCTTGTGCCGTTCCGATTTCACCGGTGTCAACCTTGTCCGCCGTAGACGGCGGCGCGTGAGGAGGTGGTGCAGTCAAAGATTCGGCCGATTTGAAATCGAGCTCTCCGCCGTTCAAAAATTTGAACCGATCGTTGTAAGTATCTTGAAATCGCTCAAAATAATTTTTAGAAATTTTTCCGGGATTTTTAGGGCCCCGGAGAACGCCTCACGCGCCACACGCGCCGCCGCAGGGCGAGTGGCTGCTGGAAACCGGTTTAACCGGTTTTCAACCGGTTCTGACCGGTTTGACCGGTTTCAACCGGTTTGACCGGTCTGACCCGACCCGACCGTTGACCCGACCCGACCCGACCCGACCCGACCGTTGACCCGACCCGACCCGACCGTTGACCCGACCCGACCCGACCGTTGACCGTTGACCGTTGACCATTGACTTTCTTTGACCAAAACTTAAAATGGCTTTGACCGAGCATTAAACGACCGTTAATCTTTTCCGAGTATACCTATCCTGATAGTTTTCGACGTGCCGAATCCGTTTCCGTGGTCCGTTTTGTCAAATTCGAATCCGAAGGTCTCCAAATCTACGGTCAAAGTGGTTGACTTTGACTTTGACCGAGAATTTGAATTTTCGAAAAGTCATACTTTATGTTTTTCGACGCCCTGATTCCGATTCCGTAATCCGTTTGGCCAAATTCAGACTCGAAATACCTCAAATTGATAGTCAAACCCTAAAAATGCGTATACTTAAGAAGTTTAGCTTTGAACAATTAAATAGGATTTGAGACTGATAAATATTATTGTTTGAAGGTACAAGAGATTCTCCGGATCGTTCGACAGCTCGACCCAGCTCTTCTAGATCAGTTAAACCACGTGTGCCAGTATTTACCCGTTCGAAAACTGTAGCAGAGCGTGGTGAAACCCAATCAGTAGATTGTTATTTGAATCTATTGTCGAGGTGTGTTCCCTACTTGTATTGAACTGTTTTATTGGTTTTAATACGTGGTACACCGAATTCATTGGCTATTGTTTTATGGATGCACCAATTTAATGTGACAATTTATGGAATATGGCTGCTATCTAATTTTTGTTTTGAAATGGTATATGATTACCATGTTTTTGGATTTATGGAGTTTATGTCACGGTGCAATTGAATTTTGGAATTGAAATACGATGGAATAGCTCTGATCAAGCTAACTGGGCTAATGTGACTCTTGAGGGCCCAAGATGTTTCATTAGGTCGGCTTTCCTTTGCTGTGTGCTTAGGGTAAGCTATATGGACTTATTGACTTGGGCTTAAGGATACAAGCTTCAGAGCCTATCCTTAAGTCGGCTTTCTTTTTGCTATGTGCATAAATTAAGCTATATGGAAATAATTTTGGGAACTACTGATGGTGTACCAGAAAAGGGTTTAAACTATGATTTTCAAAAAGTTAAACTCTTTTACGAATTTGTGAGATTACTGGAATATGATTTGTACCTATTGTGATTTTATGGAAATGTTGGGACACACTGAGCCTAGCTCACCTTTGAAAATGTTTTCCCCTTTCAGATACTGTTGGGTAGATACCTTGGTTCGAGCACTTGGAGGATCAACATATCTCTTGAAGTAAATCAGATTGTAATGTTTTTATCTGGCAAGTTTACTTTATTTTGGTGACATGGACCTTATTTTAAAATATCGGATTTTATAATGATAACACTTTTGCTACTACTGCTCGGTTCATTGTGATTTTGAATTTGAAGACATGTTTTAAATTAAATTATTATTTATTTGTACTATATTTACAAGTTGGATTTCAATAGTATAAATTGTTTATAATTTCATGTTTTTATAATGTGATTTTATATTGATGGAATAACGGTTGCGAAAAATGTCTTTAATAATTATAATGTGATCCACTAGACTTAGTCGAAACGCATAGGCCGGGTCTAGGGGGTTACATTTATTGGTATCAGAGCTTTTGGTTTTTAACCCTCGGACTGTGTATGAGTCCACATTGAAAATACGGTTTTGAAATATTTTACAAAACGAGTTACTAAGGCCATGTCACAAAGTTATTAAGATTTTAACTATGTTTGAGACTCCAAGTGCTTATCTAACCCTAAGTTTTATCTTCTGTAGTAAACTTGAGATCCATCAAAATGAGTGCTAGACGTAGTCGTCGAACTAGCCGTGGACGAGGTCGAGTGGCTAGATTCGCAGATCCAATCGATGAGATACGGGTAGATCCCCCACCTCCGATAGGTGATCATGCTCCTACGACCCCAACGGATCTGCCTCCTGCCGCTGGTATTGGCATGACTACACCGATAATAGGAGCGACCGATATTGAGTTAGAGTCTACCGGAGTTGCTTTGGATGAGAATTTTGGTAGACAATTTCTGCAGTTAATACAGGGAGCAGTCAGAGCTACTGGTGTTGTATCTGAGGTTCCTATTTCGCAGACTTTGATTGCCAATGGGAGTTAGAACTTTTGGGGGACAGATAGGTGGAGCTCCTACTGAAGCTGAGGATTGGCTCCAGGATACAGAGACGCATGGATCAGTTGGGTTTGGACTCAATTAAGAGATATCAGGGTGCTGTGGCAATGTTAGATGGCAATGCCTACACTTGGTGGGAGTCAGTGACCAGTAGTGTTCCTACCGATCGTTTGACCTGGAATTTCTTTAAGGATCGCTTTCGGAGCCATTTTCTGGGAGAGCGCTACTTAGCTCAGAGACGACAACAGTTTCAAGACCTGGTTCAGGGAGACATGACTGTTTCTGAATATGAGATCGAGTTCCTGAAATTGCTGAAGTATGGATTCAGTATGGTACCTACGGAGAGAGATCGATGTCGTAAATTGCCCTTGGACTC